>NW_012152485.1:479059-488560 GCF_000956105.1 Propithecus coquereli
CCAAAAAACCCAGGACTAGATGGCTTCACTGCTTATTTTTACCAAATTTTAAAAGAAGAACTAACACCAGTTTTTCTCAAGCTGTTTTAGAAAATTGAAGGGGAGATAATTCTTCCAAACTTAGTCTATGAGGTCTGCATTACCCTGAGGCCAAAACCAAGTAAGGACACAACAAAATAAGAAAATTACAGCCAAAACCCTCATGAACACTGATGCAAAAATCCTCAACAAATTACTAACAAACAGAACCCAATACCACATCAAAAAGATTATAAACCATGACCAAGTAGGATTCATCCCAGGGATGCAAAGATGGATTAACATACATAAATCAATAAGTAGGATATATCACATCAACAGAATAAAAGGGAAAAACTATATGATCATTTTATAGACATAGAAAAAGCATTTGACAAAACTCAACATTCTGTCAAGATAAAAACTCTCAACAAATTAGGTATACGAGGAGCATACCTGAACACGATAAAAATTGTATAAGACAAACTCACAGGTAGCTTCATGCTGAATGGGGGAAAGCTAAAACTTGTTCCTCTAAGAACTGAAACAAGGAAAGAATGTCTTCTCTTACTACTCTTATTCAACATAGTACCAGAAGTCCTAGCCAGAGAACTTAGACAAGAGAAAGAAATAAACGGTATCCAAATTGCAAAGGGGGAAGGCAAATTTTTTCTGTTTGCAGACAATATAAAAAAATTCCTTGCCTTGACTTCCAATGGTTAGAAGACAGGATCTTGAATGCAGCCAACACACAAAAAAATGATAAATATTTGAAGTTATAAATATGCTAATTACTCTGATTTGATCGGTATATATTGTACACATGTATCAAAACATCACACTGTAAATATGTACAATTATTATGTGTCAATTAAAATAATAAAGTATTAATTTAAAAAAGTAGGCTCATGTATTTGACTTGTACTGATTTATACTCCATCATACCTTTGCACTAATGTGGACATATAACAAATACTCACACTCTGAGTGAGTGGATTGGATTCCAATGATAAAATTAATAAGGAATTTCTATTCATTTAGTTAAACTTTTATGAAAAGCAATGAAAACTAAACTTATAACTTGCAAGCAGCAAAAAAAAAGCAATGTCATTGACTATCAAAGTAATAAATCAATGTACAATTAAGCTATACAACAATAAAAATGTAAAAAAACTATGATTTTTATTCTTAAAATACATATTTTGGGTATAATGTTTTCATTAAATTACATTATTAGTTACAATTTGGTGCACTTATTATAAAACCGGCACTTGGATGATCACTTCATGCATTCTCTTCTTTAGTCTTTGCAACTATCTAATAACGAATATGATGAAATTATGTTCAGTTGTAAAGCTGTTTTTAATTTTTTTAAATTCTTATAATGCTTATAATGTACTGAATACTATTTAGGCACTTCATAAATGAGAACGCACTTAATCTTATTACAACCTTCTATGTACATAGCATTATCACCCGCATCTTGCAGATGGAATTTGAAGCAAATAAAGGTGAAGTAATGTGCCCAAAATTTCATAGCGATTAACTGGGGGAAAAGGAATTCAAATCTAGCCATTCTTGCTTTAAACTAGGTATTAAAGTGGTTCAGATAGTAACTAAGGACAAGTAGTTAATAATTGATAAGAAAAAAGTATTAATCTGAGGTCTATTTGCAATGGTTGCTTTTAGACTTAGGCAAAAAAGTCCTCTGTACTGGCTCCCAAATTCCTAAGGGCCCTCTTATGACCCTCCTTCTACTGTATTCTTCTCCACAGGAAAAAAAGTCCATAAATCGAAGGGGATATGCCACCTAGGAGCCCTCCCCAAACCTCTCTGAGCCTCCACGCTGGTACTTGAGGCTACAATGTTCCGCACACAGGGTTTGTGCCTGCTTCCATAGACTGCTCAAGCCTCTTCCCCAGCTTCATCTCCCAAAAGTTGACCACACCGTATGTGTACAACTTCAGGCCCAAGAAACTGCCAAGGCTGGCTTTTGAGGATATACAAATTGAGCTTGGGTATGTAGGCAGAGGAGTCAACAAATGCCCTCTTGAAGCCTTTCCTGGTAGAGGATGGGGCAGAGAACTAGGAAGAAATGGGTGGGCCATGGTCTGGAGGCCTGTAGCCAATTCTTCCTGTGTTACAGTGTCCCTGGGAAGAACTCCATGGTTTCCAAAAATTCTAAATTAAAACCTGCACATCCAGGTCATTATTATGAAGGCATATTTTTCAAGATGGAAGGAAAAACAATATTTTATTTTTTACTCTTGCTCTGTCCCATGGAAATATTGGGGATCAGCCTTTCTAGAACCACACATTCTTATTACCTATGATATGTTATTTCTTTAAAATTGGTATAAAACGTGTAGATGAAAGTGTCAGAGCACATAACTTCAATATTAATGTGGAAAAGGAAAGAAATTCTTCCCCTTTTCCCTTCAACTACATTTTATTATATTTTATTGGACATATCTTTTATAAATTAATGACATGCAGGAGAATCCCACAGCTGAGAATGGAGATGTAAGGTCAATATAAAGAATAGTGAAGCAAATCTTGAGTCATTTATCTGGCAGTGCACCTAAAAACAGTGCACTTAAAGATAATCAACTTTGGGTTTCTCAGCCTTTCATCAGCTACCTCCATTCTCTCAAACCCTTTGTTCAATGTAAGACAACACATTGATTTCAAGTTTCTTTATAGGTTTTTAAGTATTGATTTGGAAGTGTTTGCTTCTGAAATACCCTCTCTATATATTTTTATTTCATTATATTTTATAAATGAAAGAAAAAGTTTTCCTACATGTGCTGTCAGGTTAGCAATTCTTCTCATGCTGTGTCTCACAGTGAAGAAAGTATATCATTTGATCCAAAAATGCTTCCAATTGCAATATATACACAACTTTAAAAAAATCAATATTATATTAGGTTTTATGTTAGTGGGCACACATGAAGAATAGAAAACAAATATACTGTACTAAGACTAGACAGAATAAGGAGGAGAAGATAATCATAAAACATCATAATTTTTTTTACCAAAAATAGAACTTCTATTCCAAAAAATAATGATTTTTAAATTAAAAGTTAAAATATCTTCATTTCAAAAATGAAGATCTGAAAATCCAAGCATGCATGAATATAAACAATGCGGTACTGTACAGAGCCAATCAGTAGATGCGTCCAGTGGCAGTCTGTTCTAGGTTCTTAGTGTGCTCTTGGCGGAAGAATGACCAGACACACCAAAAGCAAGGCAAGCATGAAGGGAAGTCTATTGAGGAAGAGCAAGATAGGTTTATAGAATAGGAGCAAGATACATTTGCCACAGACGATGGGCCCCCTGTCGTAACAAGAGGCTCTGGTTATGGTCTGGGGTCCTGTTTTATACTGTCCGGATTGAGCCCTCCTCGTGGTTCAGATGTCACCATGGAATCGCTTTGATGGACAGTTAATGAAATGATAATTAGCCTTAGGTCACTGTAGGTCACTTTCCAGATCCTGTTGTGCCTGGGCTACCTGGCCTGTGGGCTGGGGAATTCCCTGCATTCTTTTGCAGATTGGCAGGGGGTTCCTTGCTCCTTCCCCCAGGTGTGGTAGTTGCTTGGGGCAGGATTAAGGTGGGGCAGCACTGAGGTGGGGTTCCAGCCCTTGTCCTTCTTCCCCAGGTGTGGCAATTGCTCAAGGCAGTACCAAGGCCATGTGCCTGTCTTTGTCCCTAGGAGAGCTGGAGGTCCCTTGCTATCTACCTAACAGATGAATGCTATACACTACAGGAAAAGAAAAAAGTTAATACAGAAAAAATGCTTGGAAACATTAGTTTGCTATGTGATCAGTTCTAATAGCTTTTTAAAATTAGAAAAATCATTATTTTATGCTGGTGAAATGGAAGTACTTGTCATCTCTAGCTATCTCCCTTAAAAACAGACCAATTCTACGGGGAGAGGCCAGACTGGAATTCTCAATCGGACTTCAACTTTTTATGCCTTTAAAGTCTTCTTTCTCAGCATGGTGTTATTACAAGGTTCAGTTCAACTGTGTAGTTCGTGACAACCGCGCTGACATGGAAGGACACCTGTCTTCCTAAATCTGAGTCCTTACAACTCATCTTTTTGTGGTAGATCAGGAGATACTTAATTTATGATGTACCTCCTCAAAACAATTCCCTATCATTTACCAATAACAGACAATGAATATTTATTTCTATTTGACACTGTAAACAAAAAAGGAAGAAGATAATCAACAAAACTACCTATAAAACAACAAACATCTTAGGGGAAAGAAAAAATACAATCCATCATTCCATGGCTTGCTTATGCAGTCCTCAGAATCAGAATGTTTAGATAATGAAAGATGATAAGCATTTTTCAGTTGTATGTCATGTAAATACTGGCGAAAGACAAAAGAGAACCACAATGTGATCTACTAGAAAACTACTTTCTGTTACTCAAAGAAACATTTAGAAAAACAGATGGTTGTAGAATTTTAGTACAGATTTCTGAAAGCATTCTCATTCATATTGTTTTATTGTGTAAGCTGTGATTACACAATGCCAGAAATGTTGGAAAACTGATAAATTTCAACAAACTTTTGATTTGTTAGATATAACAGTTTGACTAACTCTTCACTACCAACATGCCCACTGAATGAATAAATTCAGAAACTTATTAGTCTCATCACAACTTCAAAACTGATAAAACTAAATACTAATCAAAAGACCATTTTTGAAAAGTTCATGTTCAGTGGTCAAAATGGGCTTTTCTTCCAGTGTGAGATATTACCCATTGGAATAAAACAAACATACTTCAATAGCAATATTTAAAAGGCCTATTTATATCTTTGAGGAGAAAAGACTAGGTAACAGTATTATAACTTTTTCCCATTTTTTTTGTAAAAATATCATTTAAACTTTTTTTTTTTATTTTCCAACAAAACTTTGACTCCATGTTGAGATTTTCTAAATCTAATTCTTAAAAGGGGAACGAAATAATAGCGAAATTCAGACATGCTTCAAAGAGCAATTTATTAGGAAGAGAAATGGATAAAAAAATGGAAATAGAAGTGCAAAGCAATACATTTTAAGAATCTGCAAATCTTTTCTCTTTTCTGTGGCTAATTAGCCTTTCTTTGATATTGGGATAATTCATGCTGGATAGTATATTGATGAATATTAATGTCTTATTTGTGTCTATACCATTTAAAAATGATATCAGAGTAAATATCTGATGTAGGTGCAAATGGATATGAGAATCTATGGTACTGGATTCTGGGGATAAAACAATAAGTACGATACAACTTCTTCCTTTGGAGACACAGAACTGGCGGGCACTGCTTCAGGCATTGCTTCAGGCACTGTTTCAGGCATTGCTTTAGGCATTGCTTAATTGTGAAGGCATTGCTTAACTGAGTCAGAAATTCTCCAAACAAAGTTTCGAACTACCCTCATCAAAACAGGATAAGGGGCAGGACCAGCAAACCAGTTAGAATCAAGATGGCAGAGACATGGTCTTCTTCCTGACCTTGCAGCTTCATGATACACCTCATTACCATAAAAGTTTCTAAGGAAACCTCCCATTCCCATCACGCACCTGATGCCATGACACTTCTGGCTTGACCATATTTAGTCAAAGGAGGGAGTCACCCTAATTCCAGGAAAACACTGCTCCTTTCCAAGAAATAACATGACTATTCCTACCCTTGTTTAGCCTATAATTAAGCTGTTGCTTAAATAGAGGGACCAAAGGAACCATAGGACTGATTCTCCTCTGCAAGGAGAACTAGCCTCTACTCTGTCTGTCTGTGGAGTAGATTGTCTATACTTCCTAAGTAAAACTCTCTTTTCTTTTATACTGTGGACTCTCTCCTGATTTCTTTCTTGCATGAAGCTAAGGACCCACTTGGACTTTAAGTGATTCCCAGAATTGAGAGTTACTTTCCTGTGTCACTTTCTAAAGCTGACAATTTATATCTTTGTAATAGGCAAATATGGGGCACAGGATATCACCATTAAATCATATGGGCTCTGTTATATAGAAAAAGTTCAGATTATGTGTTACAGAATTATTTCTGGGCCAGGTCCATGATTTCCAGAATTTTACATAATTACATTCAGTAAAGTTAACAATTTTATCATGGTTTCCCATACAAACGTTGATGATCTACAGCTGTTTTGGATTAGTTTGATGTTGACATGAAGATTACAGAAGTGTAAAGCAGGTTTTGTTCGTATCTCTATGTTTCTAATTCATCAACTAACATCATCTGGTTTCTTCACTCTCTAGTCCCAGGATTTTTGAATCTAAATGTGTGTTCTGGAACAATCCTTAATGTCCCATATTATTAATTTTAATAATAATTTTGAAAAATAGCATTTATACAATGTTTATACTGCTCTCAGCATTTTTCATATAATAACTTATTAAATCTTTATAAGCATTTTATTTAGACCATATGAGGTAGGTAGTATAATTATTCCCCAATTAACAGATGAGGTCTTTGTGTTTAGAGTAATCAATATCCCCCTTATTTATTAATTCATTTATTTATTCAACAACTATTTATCGAATACCTTACTCTGTACTAGGTATTAAAATGGGCATGAGGGCACAACACCCCCCAAAAAACCCATTCCCTTTCTTCATAGAGTTAATAATCTAGTAGTGGAGCAGTTAAATTAATCACTAGCTACAATAAAATAAGTTCTAATAAATGTATATAGAGAGTGGCTTAAGGTCACAAAAGAGGACCATCTACCTAAAAAGGTAGCAATGGTCTTGAAAAACTTTCTAGTATGTGAAACTGTGATGGTTGATGATACGTGTCAACTTGACTGCCATGGGAAGGTCAGATTAAATATTATTTCTGCAAGTGCCTGTGAGGGTATTTCCAGATGAGATTAGCATTTGAATCACTGGACTCAGTAAAATAGATTGCCCTCCCCAGTGTGAGTAGACATCATCCAATCTGTTTACGGCAAAAATAAAACTGAAAGGCTGAGACAGAAGGAATTTACCCCTTCTCTTCTTGCCTGCCTGCTTGAGCTGGGGCATCAGTCTCCTTCTGCCCTTGGAATGGGATTTACATCATCCATTCTCCTGGTTCTCAGGCTTTTGGATTTTGACTGAATTACAGCATAAGCTTGAAGATTGCAGACTCTGAGACATCTTGGCTTTCGTAACTGTGTGAGCCAGTTCCCTATAATAACTCTCCCTTATATATGAAATAGAGTTGTTTAAATTGATATAATTTCTTTAGAAAAATGTAACACAATATCCATATTATTATTGGTCATGTAATTGTGTGTGTGTGTGTGTGTGTGTGTGTGTGTGCAGGAGTGCTCAAAATTTATAAGCTTTTCTCCAATACAAAAACTATAAAGAGATAAATAGATGATCATATATATTAATAGGAAACAACACCAATACATAAGAGAATGAGATGACAAATTGTGGAATATCAATACAGAAAATTACACAGTCATTCATTATTATAAAGTCCCCCAGATGTAGGAAAAGTGTTATTCCTTTAAAAAGCAGAAATGTGCATGATGGCTGCAACTACTTAAATTGCATATGCATACTCATGTATGTGTCTGTTTTCTGTTGTAACTATAACAAGTTACCACAGCTTAAGCCATCTAAAGCAAGATGGATTTATTACATGAAAGTTTGGAAGATCAGTTCCACACCAGTCTCATTGGTTTAAAAGCAAAGTAACCACAGTACTGTGTTCCTTACTGGAGTCTCTATGAAGAATTAGCTTTTTATTTTTTTTAAATTTCAGAATATTAAGGGGTACAAACATTTTGGTTACATAAATTGGTTTTGTACCATGTGAGTCAAAATTGTCAGTATGCCTATTACCAGAATAGTGTGCATTGTATCTGTTATTTATGAGTTTACCCATCCCCTTCTCCCCCCTCCCATCTGCTTGGTTTCCAATGAATGTTATTTCCATATGTGCACATAGTGTTGATTGATTAGTACCAATTTAATGGTGAGTGCTTGTTGGTTTTTCTATTCTTATGAAACTTCACTTAGAATAATTGGTTCCATTTCCATCCAGGTTAATACAAGAGATATTAGTTCACCATTTTTGTGGCTGAGTAGTACTCCATGGAATATATATACCCCATTTTATTAATCCACTTATGTATTAATGGACACTTGGGTTGTTTCCACATCTTTGCAATTGTGAATTGTGCTGCCACAAACATTCGAGTGCAGGCATCTTTTTAACAGAATGTCTTTTTTTCCTCTGGGTAGATACCTAGTAACGGTATTGCTGGATCAAATGGGTAGTTCTACATTAAGTTCTTTGAGGTATCACCATACTACTTTCCACAGAGTTTATACTAGGTTGCAGTCCCACCAATAGTGTATGAGTGTTCCTGTCTCTCCACATCCATGCCAGCATTTGTTGTTTTGGGACTTTTTGATAAAAGCCATTCTCACTGGAGTTAAGTGATATCTCGTTGTGGTTTTGATTTGCATTTCCTTGATGATTAGAGATGTTGAGCATTTTTTCATATGTTTCTTGGCCATTAATCTACCTTCTTTTGAAAAGTTTCTGTTCATGTCTTTTGACCACTTTTTTATGGGGTTGTTTGATTTTATTCTTGCTGATTTGCTTGAGTTCTTTATAGATGCTAGTTATTGGCCTTTTATCAGAAGTATAACATGCAAATATTTTCTCCCATTCTGTAGGTTGTCTATTTGCTCTAAATACTTGCATATATTATTTCCTGCTGAATATGATAGGGCCATAATGCTCAAAAAATACTACAAAAATATGTAGCCCATAATTTCTGCAGTCTATTGTTTGCTACACTTCTGAATGTATAGGAATCACTTGGAATTCTTATTACAATATAGATTTCTAAATTCCATCCCAAGAAATTTCAAATTCATTATATATTGTGTAAGTCACAGAAATCTGCATTATAAACACTCCCTGGTGATTCTGATGCAGGTGGATCATAAAATGAAATTTGAGACATACACACAGAAAAGAAAGATCATGGGTTTTAAGTCAGAAAGATTTGGGTTTAATGGATTACTCATTAAATCAAAAAACACTTTGAGTACATTGAGTATCTACCTATTACGTTTCAACCACTATTATAAATGTTGGGAATACAACAGTGAATACAACAGAAGAAAATAATCTCTACCCTTATGTTGCTTACATGTGAATTGGTATAAACAGATTAAAAACAAATAAGCAGGTGTCTTTCTTATACAGTATCATTTGGTCTTTTTAGACACCTGCACCCGAATGTTTATAGCAGCACAATTCACAATTGCAAAGATGTGGAAACAACCCAAGTGTCCATCAGTACATGAGTGGATTAATAAAATGTGGTATATGTATACCATGGAGTACTATTCAGCTTTAGGAAACAATGGTGATATAGCACCTCTTGTATACTCCTGGATAGAGCTGGAACGCATTCTGCTAAGTGAGGTATCCCAAGAATGGAAAGACAAGC
>NW_012152485.1:489005-492198 GCF_000956105.1 Propithecus coquereli
CCCATAATATGCTGAAATAAAAAAAAACAAAACAAAAAACAAATAAGCAAAATATGTAGAATGTCAGATGAGTGCTCTGGAGGAAAATAAAGCAGAGAAATGCAACAGGTAGTGCCAGGGGAGGAGCTGGGAGGAAGGTCTCAGTAAGTTATCATTGTGGTAAAGACCTGAAGAAGGTGAGGGAAACAAGAGTCATGGAAATATCTTGGACACATGAGTTCCAAGAAAACAGCTAATGTAGAATTCGTCATGTTTTTGAAATAAAATAGTGAAGAGCAGTGCGCATACAGAGGATTGCTCTGATTTCTGTGTGAAGAATAAACCGTAAGGGATTGCAGTGGGCAGAGTAACGGGTAGTAGCATAAGTAGGTTTCCTTTCTCCTTTCCTGTAACAGTTGCTTCACTTGAAGCTATTACCAGGGCAGGTAGTTAGTGTATGAGGCCATAGTTTGGACCAAAGTTTGCCAAAGTATATCATATGTGTAACTGGACATAAAAGAGATGGTTTTAGGTGGTACATAGATGGATTTTTATATCAATAGTAACATTTTTAATATCTGGACACATGAAATAATTATTTCATGAATATGACTGCTTAAGCCTAAGCTATACTAACCTGTTCATTTTAAGAAAAATAGTAAAGAATAGTTCTGGTGCTATTTTGTAAAGTGAAAACTTTAAGGATAACTTGGGAATGGCTAAAATCTGGGAAACATTTGATCAAGCCATCCTAGATCTCCCCAGAGTCATCCAGGTTCAAACTCAGAGGCACCAGGGCCATCACTAAGTCAGAAAGACCACATCACTCAGGTCCTCAGTAGGATCTATAGAAGGATATGCCAGAGATGTGGTTTTGAAGAAAGTGACCAGAGAAGCCATTGAATAATAAATTCAGCAAAGAGGTCATAAACTGCCAAACTTCCATGGGAGCCAGGCCAGAGTTGAAGCAACAATTTTTCCCCAAATCCTCTGCTTCCTCCTGCTTGCAGTTTCTTGACAGATCAGGGCCTCTTTGTTCAAAGGATTTCTTTCCTGTCTCTGACTAGGTATTGTGCTTTTGTTTTTAAAAGCAGTGTCATGTTCTCTCGGGACTGGAGTCTGGAGAGGTGTTCATATTACCTGGTAGTTGAAAGTCTAGTATAAGAAAGAACTGAAAGTCCTTTTTCTCCTGGGTTTAGTCTCCCTCTGAGAGAAGCTCGAGGCTTGATTTCAGGGGAGCTGAAACCCTACATATTATATCTACTTCAAACAAACTTCCGAGTTGTCTCTGACATCTTCAAATATAATTCAGTACCAGATATTTCACTTTTCTAATAATCCACTTAAAAATTTCAAAAACATCAGTGATAGTGAAATGAAATTTACTGTTAATGATATGACTTCTGAAATAGTAGCTCCCTTTACTAAAACATTGTACCTCCAACTCCAATGCAAATGCACATACATATTTATACACACACACATATACATGTGTATACACACAAATATACTTGTATGTGATATCCAGAATAAAGTACATAAAGTTTTTTTCCCTAGACACAGGGATTATGTAGTTGAATATACTTTGAAGCATATTTAAATTAACTAGACTAATCCTCTTGAATGACATTCGGTATAACTGCTATAAAGGTAGACTCATTTTCGATTACTCAATATGTTGAAATGAATGTACTTGACCTGTAAAGAAAAAGAAAAAAAAAAAAGCACAGGCCCCTATGAGAGCCTAGACTGAAGGTATATAGCTCAGTAGTCCTCAGCAAGGGACAATCAAGCCTACCCCCACTGACGCCTACCAACGGACACCTAACAACTGGAGACATTTGACAACCTCTGGAGATATTTTTGATTATTACAACTGGGTAGGAGGCAGGTGCCATTGGTATCAAGTGGGTAGAGGGCAGGGTTTCTGCCAACATCCTACAAGGTGAGGACAGACTCCACAACCAAGAACTAACCTGCCCAAAGTGTCAACAGTGTGGAGGATGAAAGACTGCTCTAGAAGGACATTGTGTTTCTGGACATTGGATTCAGTGTCTTAGTCCCTGTGACTGCTGGCTTTAAGCATGTTGTAACAGAAAGTGACTTTGTTAGGGTTTTTGTTCTACCATCTCAGTTGATGCTATCTTTTACTGAGCCAAACATTCCAGAAGTAAATTAGCTTAGTTTTCCATTTTCATTTTTTGTTTTGTTTTAAATCTTGTTGGCTCATAACTGTACTCTTGCTATGAAGCTAAACTTCTGACTAAACAACGACACACTTAATCCAGCTTTTCTAATGACAGAAAATTTCTTCATTGCATTCAAGGAGATGATCCTTTGGTTGCAACTGGCGTGGGTAGGTTTCCAATGTGCATATGTGTATGTGCATATCTGCATGCCAGGTGTCTTCTACCTGCGAATTTGGCTCTTTCCTGCCTTATTCCCTTCCCTGGGATGCTGATCTACATCAATTGTATTCAGGTTTACTGGGAGTTTGGCCAATGAGATCCCCAAATGAAGACTGAAGGAGAGAGAAGAGTAAGGTTGGTATATTTCTTTCCCTAACTTCTGTGTCAAGTAATCTGGGTCCTTTGTCCAAAGGTCATTAATCTTCCCCACATGACTCTCTTCTTCCTGCGTCCCATAACCTCTCCCTCTCCTCCCACTTTACAGGTAGATGTGACAACACCTCTACTGTTATAAGGTCAGGGTCACTGATCTATCCCCTTGTAGTTCTCCTCCTCCGTCTCCAAACCTTTGGGTATAATTCCTGTGTAAATAAAACCTTTTTGAATTATGTTAATTTGAGTGTGTTCTCTCTTTCATGATAGAGATCTGATTCCATTTTTGAGTGTTTGTGTCTCCCTGTATATCTAGATAGCTTCACTTACTTTATATCATGCTGGCCTAAATGTTCTAACATAACCATAAAAAGTAATCCCGAGGAGAAAAATGAAAATACAAACAACAGTTCAAACACAATAGAACATGAAAGATGATAGTGGATGAAATCAGTCATATAATTTATGGAAACACACATCTCCAATATCTTTGTCCTGTTAACATGTAAGCATTGGCAATTTTTCTCAGGTTAGAAACTAAAATCAAACACAAACTATGAACATCCCCTTGTAAAATTTAGCACTGTTATGCCAGATTGTACTTTTGCCCTATCACATGCTTGCCGTATGTCTTCTCCAGACGTTACCACCTG
>NW_012152485.1:493628-496894 GCF_000956105.1 Propithecus coquereli
GTCTGCATTTTGTAGAAACAGAAATTATGCGTTAAAAGGTCAAGTGATTTTTTTCCCCTGCAGTCACCCAATTAGCAAATGTTGCAGTCAGTATTTAGTAATATGATATCTGAATGTCACTGACTTCAAATATAAGAAGCAAAGCATGCTGCTGGGACTTTGCTGTTGGCTTTGTTGTTTGACGACATTATCATCTATATTGATCTGAAAGCACCTGTCTGGACCAGGTGATTGTATTCCATGGAAGGCGGAGGAGGGGCTGCTAAATATTAGAAAGCTGCAAGTTAATTTATGATTTTTCTATGACTCTGACTTGTTTTCTTGTGATTTTTATTGAAATGTATGTCTGTATGATAACACTTTTCTCTTGATCCTGTTAGCCTTTTCCTGAAAAGCATGTCTAAACTTGTACCATGTAGCCTATTTTGTGGCATTTAGCTCAGGGATCTTACAGATTAGCAGTCAGTGACTGAGACTGAGGAAGAACAAAAACCAACCTTAAGAGCAGACTCTCTGCTGATTACTAGGAAATAAAACTGGAACGAGCTTCTGCCCAGAAACTACGATGTTCTTATTCTCTACATGAAATTATTTATCTTCTTGTAGTAGACTTCCTCTAAACTAAGCTCATTAGAGAGACAAATAAGCTAGGATTCCGCTTGTTGCTACTTGTAGTGGGAAGTATTTTTTCTTAATAATGGGAATATCTAATGCCCTGATGTAGGATACACCTTTCCAGCAAAAAGATAATTAAGGTAGGCAGATTTTTCATCAAAAGCGTTATTTAGTAACTCCAAATTATAATAGTGTGGGAATAATATTTCCCTTAAGGTCAAAGAGAACCAGTGATCCGTGATCTCTTAATAGACTGGCACAAGATTTTTCTCTAAACTAGGCAATTCTCAGTGTTTTTTGTTTGTATGTTTCTTTCTTTTTTTCTTTTTTTTTATTATTTTCCCAAGCAGTGTTCTCTCCTTACTACAATATGGAATTCTATGACAAAAGTTCCTTCTCTGAACACTATTTTTCTAAGAATCATTCCCCTTATGGTCCCCTCACCTTCCTCAGCTGAAGCAATACCAGGATGATACTGTATGTTGTGAAGAGTATATCTCATTAGCTTTTAAAACATTCAATGGCTTTTTGACTAGGTCTCACAGTTAAGGTATACATTGTATATCATAACCCATCTAAAAACAGACTTTCCCAAAGGAAATTTTTATCTTACTAGGAGTAATGTACTCTGGCATTCTCTTCTATATTCTTTCCACAGGTCCACTAAATTGATTTTATGATTCACTAATAGGTCATGACCCTCAGTTTGAAAATGATAATGTGTTCTAGGATTGTGGTTCTCACAGTGTGGGAAAATTTTTTTAAAAATCTAATATTCTTGAATTTAAAAAAATACATATGTACTATAAGAAAATCAATAGTGCTCTAGTTCTAAAACTTTGTCATGCATCAGAATCATCTGGAAGGCTTTTTAAAATACAGATTACTGGCCTCTACTCCCGGAATTTTGATTCAGTGTATCTGGTGAGCAACTCAAAAATTTGCATTTTAAATAAGTTCCCAGGTGATGCTGACACAGCTGGTTCTGGAGATACACTTTGAGAACCACCGGTCTAAGAGGAAAATCCTGGATTTCTTCCCACTAAATGTTAACTTTTTGAGAGCCTTCCTCAGAGTTCTAAGGATGCCCCCTTGTGGCAATCCAAGATAAAAGTTTAGAAGACAATGCTTTCAAAATACCCACTGAGTGATAAAATACAGTAGACATAACGCTCAAATTTAAGACATTCCCTCCACCTTCCTTAGAAAGAGAACAATGGTTGTTGAGTAGCAGTAAAACATAATGGATAAAAGGCCAAAACTTAAAGTCAGATGAACCTGGGTTCAACACTACCAATTTAGTGTATAATTTGGGGCAAATTACTTCCCTAATTCAAAGCCTCATCATCTGGAAAGCAGTATAACAATAGCACTTTATGCATCTCATAAGATTGTTATGAGAATTAGGTGCATTAACACATGAAGACTGAAATGCCCTGACTTATAATTTTGAGTATGAATAGCATCCTCTCTTTAATGGTCTAAAGTGCAATACTTGAACCCACTCATACTCACACCCTCATTGTTAGTCCTTTCACCTAATGCATCTTTCCCTACAGTACTCAGAGATAAGTGTTTATTCATGCCAAAGAACAAACCTGGAGTCAAAACTCAAATATGCCCCTGGACTGTGCAAAATTCTAAAACTTCTGCCACCTGAAGTTGGTTGTTCCAGAACAAGCTGCTGTGCTATATAGACCCTGGCTGGTGATGAAGGCAAAGGCTGCATGACACAGCTGACACCAAAACGTCCCAAGGGATCCTATTCTTACTGCTGCAGATGCATCTGAAATATGTGGTTAGAACTGAGTCTGGTGCCTTGGGACCTGCCACTGCCACAAATACACGTACCTGCCTCAGGCTGCAAGTGTCATTTGTGACTTGAGATTAAAACAACTTTCCTTTCGGTGCTGTGTACAGCCACAGTTGTACTTCAGCAAGATAGGCCTGAGTCCAAAGTGTGCGTCTCTTTAGATGCACTCGGTCAATAATTTTCAGGCTCCACAATCTCATGAACGAAACCAAGCATTCTTGGTTCAAAATTCAAAACTGAAAGCCACCAAACCTAAGGCAAAACAAAATCACTTGCTTTTTGGAAAAAAAAAAATAGAGTACATGTGTATTCCATTCTTAATGATTTGCCCATTTTCTCACTGTCTAAAAATACTGAAGGGGAATTAAAATCGCAGTTCTTACCCTCAAGGAGCTTACTGTGTAGTTGAGGAGATAAACATATATTGAATTTCTTTCATCGAAAGATGGTTATTTTCCCACATTTTAATATTTCTAAAATCTGGATGGCATTTTCAATGTGGTAATGTTCTTTCTTTCTTTGAAAGTAAAACCTATTAATAAATCAATACTGTATTTACAATCTGTGGCATTTTAGAATCAAAGCAAAGACAGTAAGAAACTAACTATAATGCAATATGAAGGCTTTTGTAAAGGTCTAGCCAGATATTCTTAAGTCATAAATCTAAGACAATTTTGAATAATAGAGATACTGAGAATGAAAACACACACACAAATATGCACACACACTTTTAAGCACACATACATGCACACATAACATGCACCCAATACCACTACCATCACTATTGACACCACCACTACCACTATTAGCATTCACAATTATAGGTCTTAAAGTATTT
>NW_012152485.1:498673-499421 GCF_000956105.1 Propithecus coquereli
TCACCTAATGCATCTTTCCCTACAGTACTCAGAGATAAGTGTTTATTCATGCCAAAGAACAAACCTGGAGTCAAAACTCAAATATGCCCCTGGACCGTGCAAAATTCTAAAACTTTTGCCACCTGAAGTTGGTTGTTCCAGAACAAGCTGTTGTGCTATATAGACCCTGGCTGGTGATGAAGGCAAAGGCTGCATGACACAGCTGACACCAAAACGTCCCAAGGGTTCCTATTCTTACTGCTGCAGATGTGTCTGAAATATGTGGTTAGAACTGAGTCTTGTGCCTTGGGACCTGCCACTGCCACAAATACACGTACCTGCCTCAGGCTGCAGATGTCATTTGTGACTTGAGATTAAAACAACTTTCCTTTCCGTGCTGTGTACAGCCACAGTTGTACATCAGCAAGATGGGCCTGAGCCCAAAGTGTGCGTCTCTTTAGATGCATTCGGTCAATAATTTTCAGGCCCCACAATCTCATGAACGAAACCAAGCATTCTTGATTCAAAATTCAAAACTGAAAGCCACCAAACCTAAGGCAAAACAAAATCACTTGCTTTTTGGAAAAAAAAAAAAAGAGTATATGTGTATTCCATTCATAATGATTTGCCCATTTTCTCACTGTCTAAAAATACCGAAGGGGAATTAAAATCGTCAGTTCTTACCCTCAAGGAGCTTACTGTGTAGTTGAGGAGATAAACATATACTGAATTTCTTTCATCTAAAGATGGTTATTTTCCCACATTTTAA
>NW_012152485.1:500976-509624 GCF_000956105.1 Propithecus coquereli
GTACTTGACAATCTCTATAAATTAAAATTGCAAATGGCCAAAGAAAGTATACTAGAGAATGATTATTATCACTTTACAAATGAATTCACTAGAGAATTTATTTATATATCACATTTCTTAAATTCACTTAAAACCTGATTTATAAAATTTTGCTTTGTGTGGAACTTAGCCAGAGCACACACTATATGAAGCATGGTTCACCTATATGTCTTTTCAAAAATGCCAAAATTAATGTGTGTTATAGACCTATAAACCAAAAGCTATCTTCTAGTCTGAAAATTTCTATGTTTTAGAAGAAATATTCATTTTCCGTAACGGAAATTGTACAGGAAATGTCTATAGGTGAAATCTAGACAGACAACATCCAGCCACACAGACTGTATACATGTGGCACACAGATAATATTGACTGTAGCTGTGTACTTGGGCAAGGGCAAGGAGGAAGAGGAACCAGAATGAAGAAAGCTCCTTGTCTTCTACAAGTTTGCAACATGTCAGGGCATTTATAGAACTCTGGCTGATAGAATCTTCTGACAATTTTTTAGTAAAAGATACTAAGGAGATATTCAGAGGTTAGAAAATGGTTTTAATTTTATACATCACACAAGCTTTGGCTAAAACTGGAGTTGATATGAGGGAAGAACATTATTTTTGAGTACTCAAGAGAATGTGTTGTTTTGATTATTTTCTGGTTCTTCTGTCTTTCTCTTCCCCCAATTTTCCTGTCCAAGAACTTATGTCAGTGTGATCTGTACAAAGAAGAGAGACAGAAGGAGAGGAGAGGGATAGAGAGGGAAGCAGAAGAGTGACATAAAAGACTAATATTTCAGTATAACAACATGAACACACCCAAAAATGCTACTTTGGGAGTCTCCTACAAAGGTGTATGCCAGCTTCATTGACTTGCATCCTCTAAGGGCCCCACACTTTATTGCTCTGTTGTTGCCATCTTTAAATTCTTAACACATTCATTTTGCACTTGTATTTTCCTTCCTGACTCTGATGAAGCAATTGGGCATGCACGTGGACAAAGGCGTATGCACAATATGTGTGACCCCTGCCCCACTTCCTTGCTACTGTCCTTTGCATATGTCATTCATGATGCTCTGTGAGCCCAGGGTTATGGAGGACCGAAAGGTTCAGTGATACCAAAAGTCAGCACAAGGTAAGCAGGTTATGTTAAGCTTATATAAGGGGCGGGGAAACTTGCTTCAAACCCAGAAAGAAAGTAGTGTCGTTCTAAGAAACAAGGATAGCCAAGTAACCCTGTCATACGCTTTCTTACTCAACCTTATTCTCCTTTATTAGCCAAGCAGTGATGGAGAAATGATGACATGGAAAGAAAAGGGAAAGATTGAGCAAACCGTAGTTGATTCTCTTTTCAGTACCTCATTACTCATCAGTAAGTTGAAAGTAGAGAGCATTGGTAAAATGTACACGCAGCAAGACGTGAAATAAAAGCAGCCAAATCAAGTGTGTGCATTTCCACCGTTCTGGTGAGAAACAATATATATGCGTGTCAGAGCTGTGAAATATGGGCTATGTTATTTTAGTGATTCTGTATATGAGTTAAGTGCTCTTATTTAAAACTAACATTTAAAACTTTTTAACATTAAAACATTTAAAATTAAAACATTTAGAACACTATACAATTTAAAGTTTTATGGTAAAATTCAGGATAATAAATTAAAATTTATTTTTCTTTACTTAGAATACTATTAAATAGTAATTAAAAACTAAGGGAAGAGCAAAAAAGAGGTGGAGAGAGAGAGAATTGAAGAAAGGAAAAATTTTATATTTTAGTATCATTAACCACATATTGTTCCTGCTTTGTGAACTTGGAGCCCTGCATTTTCATTTTGCACTGAGCCTTACATTTATACAGCCAACTCTGCACAGAATTAATGTAAAATATGGAGAAGAAAGAAGAGAGGGGGTATTTTTCTTACTTCAGGAGAGAAAGAAAGGGAGTGATATGACATAATCAGGGACACTTGAGAGAAAGCTTCTCTTATTACTCCCTGCTTTAGGAAGTCTCTGGCCATTCTTATACATGGGTTCTCAAATATAGTCCTCCAAATTCTCACATAACCTCTTCTACCTCTCACTGATCTTGATTAACCTCATGTATTTCCACATCTCACTGCAGGAGTATGCAATAATTTTTTGTTTGTTTGTTTTTGTTTTTTGACACAGTCTCACTACATTGCCCTGGCCAGCATGCCATGGCATCAGCCTAGCTCACCTCAAGCTCCTGGGCTCAAGCGATCGCCTGCCTTAGCCTGCTGAGTAGCTGGGATTACAGGTGCACACCAAGAAGCCCGGCTAATTTTTTCTATTTTGCGTAGAGATGGGGTCTTGCTCTTGCTCAGGCTGGTCTCTAATTCCTAAGCTCAAGTGATCCTCCTGCCTCTGCTGCCCAGATTGCTAGGATTACAGGTGTGAGCCACCATGCCTGGCCTCAATGCAGTTTTAAATGTAATGCTGCTTAGGTCCCACGTCTGGAGAGACAAAAGTTATCCTACAATAACAAATTATTCAATCCATTCGACCTAATACTATCAGTTGCATGTGAAGCTCTGGTTGGGATCCCACTTGAAAGGGTCTGAGACAACATCTGGAGTAGAGGGGTACAGGTCCTGTTTCCATTTAGCTCATCCATCATCAGGGTGAGGTCAACAATAGCAGGATATAGATTCATTGTGTATTTGTTGTATACTATATCTAGACTTTATTCATCATCATAACCAATAATCTTAAATGCGTTTTTGGTCATAGGAGGCAATGTAGAAATAAAATGAGTTTTGGGATCTTCCATGAGTTGGAATCAAGATTCTACCACTTATTGGATAAATTTACCATTCTCTGAATTATATTTCCTCATAAACACCGTTATACCAAATTCATATATTCATGTTATTTTCCCTGCAAAAGATAGAACATTATAATCGAAATAAATGATCAACAGTGAAGGAACCAAAAAAAAAAAAAAAAGGAAAAAAATAAGTGACTGCTGTGTGGTGGATATTTGCCATTTTTTCAGAAATCCAGAATCTGAATCCTTTTGCAACATCTAGGAAATCTCCTTATAAATAAAAGCCCTCTGATAAAATATAAAACATTAGATATTTTCTCTTTTAGACTCTTGCATAAGACTGATTGGCATAACCCAAGGGCCTCCAATCACATGTATCCGCGTAAGAATTTGAATAATATTCTATTGATGCGAAGAATTGAGGACTCTCTTTCTGCTGAGCCTGGCATCAGCAGCCCCAGCTATAGCAGGTTGCTGGAGCAAAAGTTGTGACCATTCCAAAGGCAGCACCATTACCCATGCCGGTGGAGTAAGTGCCCATAACCATGTCCAGTGGCAACAACAGTGGTGTCTATGCCACAGAAGCACTTCACCATAAGTTAGAACATTGTTTCTCTGCAGCAAATGTTGCTGCCTTGGTTTTATGCCCTTCATAGAGATTCTGAGAGCTGCCTGATAACCTTTGAATAAATGTTCTGCTTATTTTACCTAGTGTTGTTTTCTGTTGCTTGAACTAATAACCCCAATGGATGCAGCAGTTAATGCATGCATTCAGATGTTCCAGGAGGTCTTGACAAAATATTTAGAGATAATTAATAATTCATTCTGAGAGGTTTTTATATTCTACTTTGGAAAGGCCAACCACACCTTATTGATGACTACACTCTGGAAAAAAATCATGGATGTTTATTTTATATTGTGTATAAAAATAACTATTGAATCTGAATGTATAAAATCATTTTAATTTTTTATTTTTAATCATTATGGGCATACAATAGTTGTATATAATTGTAAGGTACATGTGATGTTTTGATACAGGCATACAGTGTAAATTAATCAAATTGAGGCAATTGGGGTATCCATCACCTCAGGCTGTTATCATTTCTTTATGTTAGGAACTTTCCAATCCCACTCTTAGTTATTTTAAAGTATACCCTAACTTATTGTTGATTATAGTTACTTTGTTGTGCTATCAAATATTATTCATTCTATCTATCTTTTTGCAACAAAATCACTTTTAAAAAGGATAAGCAAGCTTAAGGAAGCTTTATGTGTTTATGTCATAAAGCTTTGCTTTATGTCTATATGGATTATATAAAAATACCTATACCATATATATGGCATTGCTATTCCTTAAAGATGATAACAAACCCAAAGCAAATCCAAAGCTCACAGAGGACTCTCAGGAAAGGCTTTTCAACTTGACTCTATAAGGGTCAGTGCCTTATTCAGCTTGGGCTGCTATAACAAAATCCCTTAGACTGGGCAATATATAAATAATAAAAATTTATTGCTCACAATCCTGAAAACTGAGAAGTTTAAAACTGAGGCTAATCCACCCTTGTGATTTAATCACCCCATAAAGGCTCCACCTCTTAATTCTACTGCAATGGAAATTAGGTTTCAACATGAATTTTGAAAGGGACACAAACATTCAGACCATAGCACACAGTATTTGGAAATATCCTTTGTATATTCTTGGCCTTTCATTTGCTGAACAAAAAGGCTGATTTGGCTGATTATCTTGGAAAATAAATCAGGAAATCACATATTCAGAGCTCTCAGTGCCTATGAGCCCTCTCCCTCCCATAAGATGATGTGTGCAGTATGAGACTCGGGCAAAGAGACATTGAAAGGATGTTGGAATTTTAGGAATGAGCCCACACATATCTCTTAATGTGTGTTTTTAAGGCATATTTACTCCAAAAACACCAGCCTTGAGCACCCTCGCCTTTTCATGGAATTTGTATAAACTTCTTTTCTGATCTTTGTTCTGGCATCTGCTCCTCTTTCAGGAGGTTCTCTAAGATTCCTTAGTTCACCTCTTAGCTTGAGCCTCAAGTGTACCCTGGGGATTTTATGTAAGACTTTGTTTTCTCTTTGCTTAAATTTCTGAGATTTCTGTGATTTAAAATGATAATTACCTTCCATGATTTTTCTTTTTTTTGGACTTTAGGTTTTCACTTTCTCCTGACCCAGTACTGTCTCCTTAGCTAATATACTTTCTGGTATCCATTCTCTAACTAATATCATTTTCCTTTCCAAGGTACAAGTGGGGACCCAGATTCCATATTTATCATTGAAAAGCATTCAGCTTCAAGAATCACAATCTTCAATTAAAACATGTATAAAAAGGACACTATATTACTGAATAATAATTCTGTATATAGAAAGTTTCAGACTTTGTGCAGTCAACTAACAATTTCAACGATGACCCACATACATCACATCTATGCACAGTGTGGAAAGAAGGTTAGGAATATCTCTCCTCATGGCCCAATATTTCAATTACATCTTCGGGCGTTACAATCTCACAAGACAGCATCCCAAATAGGAAGGAAGAGGGCAGGGATTAAATGGGCTTCTCATTGTATGACTATTCATTTATACTAGGAAGGAAAATCTTTCTTGGAATCTCTTAAGAACATCCCCGCTTTATCTCCCTGTGTGCCCCACCCCTTCTAGAAAAATTACTAGTAAACGCCTTGGAGCTGACCCCTTAGCACCCAAATAAAATCTGCATTTTCCTAGCAAGAAAGTGTTGTTTATCTTTTGGATAAGTCACGTGACTTCCAGTGAGGCAAAAAGAATCAAATTCTTCCTGGAAAAGTCCTAGTATTAATATCAGAAGTTTAGGAACATAATTCAAAATTCAGAAAACAAGTTATATTTGTTCTGACTGATGGCATAAATTCTAGCCTTCAGTCCTGAAGGTAGAACGCTTTAGTATCTCAGATAAATATTTTGGTTCCTGCTTCCTTTCATCATATTCAGGCCATAGCGTGAGGCAGGGGTGATCACAGTAGCAGCAGAGCTGTGACATCGACATGAAGAAGATGAATTAGAGCAGTGCACTTTTCTGCAGGCTCTTGGGTCACAGCAGGTGAAGGGGTGGGCACACGTGTGGAGACTGCTGAGGCAAAGGCAGATGTAAACCTTGCTTTGTGTGGTCCACTCTGTACTGAAGAGCCTGTGGAAATGTGGCCCATGGTAATAAATATTAAAGAAGAAGAAAGAGAGATTTGGCTAAAAGCCATTCTGACTGACACATGAAAAGTGCTACTGATTTGCTGAAATATCTTCTAAAATACAAGGCTCCCAGATAGACATCTAAGACAGAATTTATCACAGTGCAGAAAGTCCTCAGTCAATATCCATGCCCATAACATGGCTTGTAACTAATTACCAGTGCAAAGGAAAAGGTTGGATGGAAATAATTTTCACACAGCAGAAACTTCTTTGTGATCTTTTACTCTTTTTTTCATATTATCTGCCCCAGAAAACAATCTTGAACTTTAGTTACCAACCTTACTTTATCTTTGATAAGTGAATTTGGAAAACATCAATGTAAAACGACCCATCAGTGTGAGCAGCAATGGATTTTTAGGCAGCAGAACTATAATAGTACTAACAAAACATAAGGAAATCTTTTATTGACATTTTATTCTCCTGGATGAAATAGCTAATAATAGTATCGATCATTTCTTTTTAACCTTGTGCTGAGGACCTTATCTCCCATGCATTATCTTTAATGGATAAAAACCTGTCTAAAAAGTAACTAAACTGAGGCTCATTTTACTCAGGGCTATGCAGCTAGTGAAAGATAGAGCTGTTCTTCAAATTCTGGTCTTATTTCTAATTGAGTATGTTAGAAAATACAGTGTGTCCCACAATACCCATTACATTTTGGGACAATAACAGATAGACATTATTTTTTTCTCAGAATTCCAAGCATACAGAGGAGGGAAGGGAGAAGACTACAAAGAAAGAGTTACTGCTCCTGTACCAAGTGAAGGGCAAAGAAAGAACTGGGCATAAGGCTGATCAAACATGGCCTCTATTGCAGGCGTATTAGCCATGTGAAAAGCTAAAGCTCAGTTTCAGCTCCAGTCTGAAGGCAGTCTGGATGCAGAATTTTTTTTCCTCAAGGACCTTGTCCTTTTCACTGAAGGCCTTCAACTGAGTGGATGAGGCGCACCTACCTTATGGTAGATAACCTACTTCTCTCCAAGTTTACTGATGAGTTAATCGTATCTGAAAAATACCTTCACAGCAACATATACACATATTTGATCAAAAATTATGTACTGTGTGTATCATGGTCTAGCCAAGTTGACACATAAAACTAATCAACATAGCACTGAAGTGGCAGTTGAGAAATGCTGCACAGAACAATGGAAAAATATAGACTGAAGGAAATTAAATTATCACCTAATATTTTCTTTTGCTACTAAATCTTAATATTGGCAAATTTCACAATGCTAATTCATATCATTACATGAAATAATATAACTTTCCTTGAATCAAGTTAATGCACACAGATATCTCAAGGATTAGCTATTTAGTCATCGCATGCATATTAAACATCTGATATGTGCCATGCAATCTGCCATGCACATAGGCCAAAAAGAGAAAACGACACAGTCTCTATCCTCAAGAGGCTTATAGTCTGATGAGGGGAGCGGGGAAACGGAATTCTTGTACAAAATCAATTAAATTTTCTTTTCACTACTAGCTTAAATATCAATAGCAGTGTTATCATAATATTTATTAAAGCTGAGTTAAGTCAGCCTTGTCTGATAGGCTGACAAAGGTGAGCGCTATACTTCCAAGAATATGTATTTTTGTCACAGATAATTTCCTAGCACAAACAGGATTATTAACAAAGTTTTCAGATCACAGATGATATCTTGTTAGAATTGCAGTGCATACTAATTAGGGATAAAGCAAATATAAACTGCATTGATTTAAGCAAATCATTTCAATGGAAGTTATTCTACTAATTAAGGATTTGCATTAAACTTTTTCACATTAAAATGCCATAAAAATATGAATAGGGCCTTACACAGTGAATTAAACTAAAGTTGGCTATTTCCACGATTGGTGAAAAAACAGGTACTTTTGATTTAAGTTCAAGAATCTATTGAAAGTTACTTACACTGCAGTTATTTAATCTGTTTTTCTTAGTAATAATATAAATGGGACTATTCTCTTACTTTAGTTAGATTCTAAACTTAGGAGAACACAAAAGAATAGGTCATCACCTTATGGTTTTATGAGATTGCCCTTTATATTTTACATAATTTATATCCTTTACTTTGGTATATAAATTATAAATGTGATGTGAAATTATATTGTGTTTATTCTCCACCTGCATAATTGCTGCTGACACAGACATAGGAGTGCATGCATGTGCACGCGCACACACACACACACACACACACACACACACACACACACACATTCCTCCTGGTGAAATATGGCGGAAAATTCTACATTATGAAATTATCATTGTTAGAGATTCCTACCATAATGTCTTGTTCTAACTTAAAGTTGTCTCACATTATCCAAAAGGCAAAATATAATTGAAATACACTGCTTTATATGGGAATTACTTGTAGGCCTACCAAAAAAGATGCTACTGAAAATATCAGACTAAGAAGATGAAGAAAGCAAACATAGACATGAATTGTGTCCCTGACCTTCGTTCTAGTCATTCTCTGACTATTCTGTTTCTCCAGCTCATGGACTTAAGAAGACATTTTTGTCATCTTGAGAAGTGCTTGGAGAACATTGTGCCCTCTGAAGCTATGTAGTGATAGACACTTGGTTCC
>NW_012152485.1:521680-522041 GCF_000956105.1 Propithecus coquereli
TGTATAACGCTGAAGTTAGGGCTTTTAGTGTGCCTGTTCACCAGTGTAGTGTCAGACACTTTTAAATTAATATCCCAACTCCCAAGCTCATACACATGTGCACACACGATCGCATTTGTGTTTCCTTTAACATGGCATTCATTTTTATATCTCTATAACTTCATTGCCATTCTCCTTGCTTTGGCATATCTGATGATCTCCTGTCTGTGCCTAAGTCTGGCACAGGTATGACTAAATTAAGTGCCCTTGTGGCAATCTGTGCATTTGTCTATTTCAAAAGTTATCTCATTTATTATAATGTTTTTATTTACTCTTTGCCTTTTTTATGATATATACAATGTGTTATTCTTCAGTGTAACTC
>NW_012152485.1:522091-523057 GCF_000956105.1 Propithecus coquereli
CGATATGTGTTATAATAAACACTTCTGAGCCACTACCTAACTTAAGAAATAATATTCTTCTCATATTCTCTTTGATCCTCTCATCCTCCTGACTCCTCCATTTGAGAAATGACCATTATTCTGAATGTGCTTTTTATTATTATTCCTTTGTCTATTTAAAATATGTTTATCATTCACATATGTCCATGAAAACAAAATACATTTAATTTTGCTTGTTATGTCTTTATAGAAATGGTTCTACATTGTATGTAGTTATCTATGTCTTGTCTTTTTTATGTGACATTATTCAGCAATATGTTTTTAAGGTGCCTCTGCATGGATATGTTACATGATGCTAAAATGTAACTTAATAAGAGCAACACTTACAGTACATTTGCTAGCTAGGAAAAAAAGTTTTTTATGAATAGTATTTTTCTATGAAACATGAATAAAAGTATATTAAAATATTTGTTTTTGGTTGCCATTTTCTCTGTCCATAATATATTTTGTAGCCTAAAATTTACAGCAGTAAAATTTAATTTAGATTTCAAAGATGTTACCTCTTCTTTCTCAGGCCCAATTGTAAAGTATTGTCATAATTTATCTCCAAGGTTTTCAGAAGAGCGATCTGACCATGATCTATTAGGAAGACTAACAATACCAGGGAATTTGAAATTAAAACAAAAAAAGGTATGAATGTCTGTTGGAACCAGGCAGAGTTAAGCTCCAGGGAGAGAATTTTAAAGATGCTTTCCAAATTTGAAAATGTTATATTCAGTTTCATGTAATTTGGGTCAATAATTTTATTTCTTCTAAATTTTAGAATACTTTTATTTTACCATAGGCATACTGTACATGCATAGAAAGCAAAGATAAGAATTGAAGCAATTGCCAAATGACTTGATCCCAAAAGGCTTTTAGTAAAAAATAAAATTATACATTTCAAAGACTTTTATGAACTAATAGCAACTACAATCCTTTCTCTTA
>NW_012152485.1:523597-524871 GCF_000956105.1 Propithecus coquereli
CCTAATTCTCTTTTTTTTTTTTTTAATTGGGCATTCAAGCAATCTCAAATACGAGCTATCTCGACTGCCCTAGACTGCCCTTTGCACCTAAAAAATGTGGTAGAGACATCAAGTGGAATTAACTGCAGATAGAAAGGAGATACTCTGTATTGAAAGCTTGCCAACAAGAGGCAGGAAATAATTGAACGTACTAATAATGTCAGCTTCAATAACGAAGGTGGCTCTATAATGCAAATTTTGGTCAACAGAGCCAGGTAAATTCAGGGTCTGGCAGGGCAAAGTCTTCACATCTGTAGCCCATCAGGTCAGCCTAGAGAATATGATAAAGAAAGTAGGCTCCTTTCCGAGACCAGCAAGTGTTTGTGACATACAGAGAAACTATAAACTCTCATGATTCTGAGAAAGGATTCCAGATCAACATTCTTGTAATATAATAGAAATTGATGCATGTGGTGGTGGGAAGCAATATCTAGTCCAATCTTCTATGTATCACTTTCCTCCACCACATGCATCAATGTCTGTCATACTCTTTACATTCATGACAATTATCATTTTCTGAAATTATTTTTTAAACGGCTCATTATCTATTTTTCCCACAAGAATGTAAGCTCCTTGAAGGCAGAGAACATGTTTGTTTTCTTTGCTGTTGCATGCTCAGAGAATAGAGCTGTGTTTGGCACTCAGTTGGTACTCAGGAAATATTTGGCGAATGAACGAACAAATACATATCTGGAGTGATAATCTGGTAAGTGGCAGAACCAGGATAAAAGCAAACCCATGTCTTACATTTTATTTGTACTATATCTCATAACTTCTTATATCAGGGTTATAAAATTGTGCTCACCATGGCATCAAATTCCCCAATTATTGAAAAGTCTTGTCTGTGTAGGACAAACCCAGCCCTCCAGGTGTGAGAGAATCTGCTACCAGCTTTCATGTCTACATTATAGTCACATCATCTAGGTGGATTTGATTCTCGGCGGGAGATGCATGCATGCCCTCTTTGAGTTTCACTAGTTTGTAACTTGGATTAGGCAGTGCTAAAGACGCAGAAAAGAAAGCAGTCTCTCCTTTGGCATTCTCAATACAATAATTCTTGAACACTCCCGAATTGGAACTGAGTTCAGCGACTGGGAAGTATAACTGTAGGCAGAAATTTTAAAAGCACTTTTGTGGTGCTCTAATTGATTGCAAACTTAATAATAACTGAAACGATCATGTAGTTATTAAAGTGACTATCATAATTATAGGTCATATTGAAAAAAATTCTAATT
>NW_012152485.1:524921-525360 GCF_000956105.1 Propithecus coquereli
TAAGACAATGGTTTTTACACATTAACTGTATGATAAATTTACTCAGTCGCAGACTCCAAATAAAAGCCCTCTTGATCAAAAGAGAGTGTTGAGGGTAAAGGTATCTTTAAAAATCATCTTTTAAAATTGGAGATGGAAAGAAAACAGCTTTGGGGAAGCAAGACCTTTGATTTTTCTTGTTGGAGGAAAAGTATAACTCAAGAGGGACTGCATTTTGGATATACTTAGAAAGGAAATGAATACACTGCTGGTGGGACTGCAAACTAGTACAACCCCTGTGGAAAGCAATATGGAGATACCTCAAAGAGAAACAAATAGATCGATCATTTGATCCAACAATCCCGTTACTGGGCATCTACCCCAAAGAACAAAAGACATTCTATAAAAAAGACATCTGCACTCGAATGTTTATAGCAGCACAATTCATAATTGCAAAGAT
>NW_012152485.1:525410-526460 GCF_000956105.1 Propithecus coquereli
TAGATAAATACATGCTATATCAGGATACTGCCCACTGGGGTCAAGTTTATACTCATTACTAAAAGAAACACTTCTTAGTGATTCTTTCCCACTTAATTCATAATGTGAGAAAAAGAAAACTTTCATTTTAGCATGCGTAAGAGGCAACCACTGGTGGTATCTACTTTATAAACATTAAGACCCTGAAGATCACCAACCTGAAAGACAAGTAAATCTTGATCATCCTTTTAGTCCTAAGCTTGGCAGAAATTTGTGATGGTCTTTGTAAAAGATGACTCTATTTTGTCTATCTATTTAGAAGAAAATGGAGCCAGCATCTGTTTGAACAGCTAAGTTGCAGACATTGGAGAGCTTAGATCAAATATTTTAATGTGATCACACTTTGTCCCATGTCTGCCATTCGCTAAAACACTGACTCAGTGACAGCTTGTAATCTGTCAGTGAGGACCAAAACACAAAGATAAATTGACAAATTGAATTATCTGCACATTTGCAAAAATGAGCAGGAAAATGTGTCCACTATGTATGAAAATTTTCACAAAGTATATCACACCACTCCCTGGAATCGGATAAACAAACAACTGAAATGTTATAATTGTTGTATATTTCTTACTTTCCTTTGCTTATCAACAGCCTTGCTGCATTGTATTCTTCATCCCTAAATCACAGGGATAAAGAATGTTTTATACTACCATCACCATGTTCTTTCTTTAGTAAAGGCATAGATCTGTTTCACTTGCTGCAAATCTGAAAAAAGCTACAATCCCTTACTTCATGGCTAGACATAATTTATCAATCTAAGATGAAAAGAAAAATTAAAATAGTTTATCTTTTAAATTTTCTAAAGTAGCCATTCTACTTTTAGTTTTACTTATAATCCAAATTCTTAATCACATTTCCCGAAAAGGAGCTTTAGTAAAAAATAAAATAAAATAAAAAAGAACAAATGACTCTAATGTAAACTTTGCTTGTGAAGCATCCTAATCCTTGTAGGAGACTATACTGGAGATTATCAGTAAGAGGGCCAAAGCACTGTGTCTGAGAGCTTTT
>NW_012152485.1:526685-527276 GCF_000956105.1 Propithecus coquereli
TTTTATTAGTAGCCAGAACAGAAATCTTTATTTTGGGAAGTGCTTTGACTACAGAGATAGAGTGTTTTGACTACAAAGATGTGTTAAATAATAATAAAACTTTACTTTCTTATATATCCTGTTGCTTAATAAAAAGTAAGTGCTTACTGAGTGCTTATACTCAGGTACCAGATTTGTTCGTAAAATCTCTGTGATAAATATGTGAAGAAAAATCTACTTCCAGGAAGGTGATATGAATCAAATCAATGGATAGAATCATGCTATATGCCGTAGAATTTTATGGGCTTAAATTTACATTCAAAATGCGAAAAGTAATATAAAATTGTGAATTGAAAAATCACCCTAGATAAAGTTCCAAAGAAGTCTGGAACAATTTTGAACTCCAGGCAAATTATAAATTTACATACCTCTGTTTCTAGGCATTTATCTTACCGGAGAGATAAGATTGGTTTGACTATGCTGTCCACATACACCAGATAAATGCTGTTGGGAGATTAATACTCTTTGCCACCCTTAAATCCACTGCAAACTTGCTTCTCCTCACATAAAAATTTAATCCTGTCACTATCCTGATTTAAATTGCTCAATGTC
>NW_012152485.1:533360-533756 GCF_000956105.1 Propithecus coquereli
TATTATAATGATACAGAAGGACATATTTGGTTTCATATTTATTGAGCTACAAGGCAGATGGGATATGCATTTTTATTACCAGATTGCACTTTTCAATTCCCTAAAGTAACTAACACATGCTATGACATACTGTGTCACCACTTTCCAAACACTAGTTTCTGAACATTCTCAAAAGTCACAAAAGATTTCTGAGTTTTAGTTATTGAGAGAAGTCATTTTTTTCATAATCACTTTTTATATTGATTCATAATATACATTATTTAAAATAGAAACTTTTTAAAGACTCCAGATGTTTATAATATAGAGATCAGATAAGAATACTTATGATTTATTCCAATTAGCTCTTGCTGCGTTAAAAACCTACCTCAAAAGAGTGGCTTAATAAAATTTACTTTT
>NW_012152486.1:0-310 GCF_000956105.1 Propithecus coquereli
CAAATAGTTATCATCTTTTAATTATCTTATTTTTAATTTATGCTAGAAGAACCAAAGACAAGAGGAAATGAAGTACATTGGCAAAAGGACGGTGAAAGAAAATATGTAGTGCATTGTAGTTAGAAGATCCTAGTAATTCAAGTCAGAATATCCTGATTGCGACCCTCCATGTACCTCTAATTGTGTGACTATGAACAAGTCACCTAACCTCTATAGTCTTCCATTTCCTGATCTGTAATATTGGGATAATACCCACCCTTTTATGATGGCTTCTGATCTGATCTTAAAACACATCATTTGTTTTTTTTTT
>NW_012152486.1:2930-5173 GCF_000956105.1 Propithecus coquereli
TGTCTCAATGATACCCAGAGATGCTCTCTATTCCAGCCAAAATGGTAGATTCGACTGTACTCTTTTCTTTACCTGGACGTTTTTCTCATGCATTTTCTCAATACTAAAGGCTCTCTTCAACATCTTCAAAAACTAAAATGCTTCCCATGCTTTTAAAACAATGCTTTAAAAAGGTCGAATTTTTAAAAAATCCAGTCTCCCCATTTCTTCCACCACTGCAAATGAAAGTGGTATTTTCTACCTTAGAACTTTTGTAGCACTTGTTGTTTGCCCTATTCATGCAATGTTTTGCATGTGGTATCACATACGGTGTCTGTGTCTTACCTTTTAGACTGTAAGCACTCTCATCCACATGTTTTGCGCAGCTACAAAGAAGAAAGATCTGAATTTTGGAATAATGGGAATTTCTCTCCAATTCTCTCAGATAATTTTTACATTTTTCTTATTCATGGGTGTTTCAGGAGTTTTAACAATTAAAATATTAGTAAGTGGGCTTCTAACCTAGTAATAGATTTGTATGTGAGAACACTTATAACTTTTGGACTCAAAGTTCTGAAACCAGAAACTTTGGTTCAGCAATAAAACTACTACTTACAATACCTTCTGATAACTTTAAATTTTTTAAACTTTATATTTTTAAGAATGTGAAAGACTATCTAACTCTACAATTCTAATTGATATGTAAGGGTGTTGAAGTTTGGTTGCCATGTTTTCACTTATACAAGTTAAATTCCCCTTTAACTTTTGAAGAAAGCAGATGAGGCAAAGTGTAACCATCTCTTTTCTTACTAGGAGGTCACAAACTCTTTACTGCCAACACTTTCTTAGGTGTTAAGAAGTACAGATGCCAGATAAGTGTGACAAATATCCATATGATAATGATAAATATCCATATGTAAGCCAATGATAAATATCCACATGTAAGACCAGGCTTGAAATCTTCTAATCAGGCTTCATAATCTTGATTCAGCCTCTAAAATAACTGTCCTGAATTTGGAAAGAAAACAGAACATTGGCACCAAGCCATTGCAAGGCTGTGGAGAGGATTAGGCACAAAAGGATTAGAAATACGCCATCCACGGAACATCTTCCCACCCTCATAGTCACCTGTGTATGAGGAAATTGATTGAGGAGGAAGATGTGGTAGAAAGAGGAAGCTGGTGCAGCTGACTTTGACATGTGGCAAATGACTTACCCTTTAAAATAACTAAGAATAATAAGATCTCTGCCATTTTGTTCTCTCCATCTTTGATACCTCCAGTAACTGAGTCACGAACTTGGGCAATGTGAATTGTCGGGTATACCTGCCCATCTGGACCTCATTGCTTCAGTAGCAGCAACTTGACCAAGTAAATGTGATTTCGAAGAAAATGCCTTAAATGGACCAGGTTTCCATAGCCAAATCAAAACAGAGAATTTAAGCAATTATCCAGATTGTTTAGGGAAAGACAGGTAAGGGTTTGTGGACATATCAACCAAATAGAAAATTAATGCATGAAAAATTGAAAGCATCAATTGACATCACAGCTCAGCTCTTGCTCTGAAGAAGGCAGATGTCCTGAGCATAAATGGCAAAGAGATAGGAAGTAACTAAATGCCACTCATTTATCTTACTAGAGTCAAATCTACTAGTTTCAAACTTTTTGTCCTAGTCAATTACCACTCTCTATTTTGCCTCTAGTGAGAATGCCTAGATCTACAAAACTCTTGATTATTACCTAATTCAGTATTTTAGGGATTTATTCTTGGGGCAACCTGGAGAATGACTGGTGGGTGGTTTAATGTCCTCACTTTAGTGTCCTCACTTTAATTGTTTTTCCCTTGTTCATTCCTCCAGGTTCCTTTCCTTTCCCACCCTTTCCCACCCAGGAGATATACCCTTCTCTGGCTCGTAAGACTTAAGATTTGCCTGGACATGTAGGTCTGTGAATTGTACTATATACCTACCCTGTAGAGATATACAATTCATTGTCATTTTTTTACAAAACAGATGTTTATCACATAGCTTGTGTTAAATGTGATATGTTAGTACATTGATAGTACATCATTATCCTACAGGCTAGACTTTTACATTTTAATGAGGATTAGGGTGCAACTGGGACTGGTATCTTCTAAAATTTTAAACCACTGGAGCTATACCAGTGTGGTAATTTCAGGCACTGTGGGTGGATAACGAGGGACCATTGTGGAGCAGGTGGACTCCTATTTCCTATAAAACATGCCACCTGTGAGTCAATGAATAA
>NW_012152486.1:6973-7407 GCF_000956105.1 Propithecus coquereli
TATAATAAATCATACTTCCTACCTTACGGAGATATGGTTGTGATAATGAAATAAAGCTATGCACGTAAGCAGTTAGTAGAGTGCCTAAAATACAGTAAGTATTAACTATTATTTTAATTATTATGCTCTAGTACTTATTAGGAAACAGGATCATGCAGGTTGCTGCCTCTATAGCAGCTATCAAATCAAAGGTGGTAGTGGTATTTGATGAAAACCACTTACTCACATTCTACTTCTACCCTACCTTCCATTCAAGTTAATTCCTTTGTTCCTTGGATAAGCATTAGACACTTATTTTCTGGGCAAAAGCAGTGATGGCTTTAGGAATATTTTTGGAAAATTCAGATACTTATAAACTAAGTAAGTTTTTATTGGCAGTCTTTACCATACACAGAGATTATGTTTTTCTTTGGCCAGATAAAATGAAACTCTAA
>NW_012152486.1:10337-10974 GCF_000956105.1 Propithecus coquereli
TGGCAATTTGTTATAGCAGCCAGGACTGACTAAGATAGACATTTGCCTAAAATATTCCTCTTTCATTCTTTTCTGCAATGTTTTTGATTTTTTCCGGGGAATCCTAGGGTTCAGCCCTGCACTATGTCTCTTATTAAGTTGGACACACATTATTAGCACAATCAAATTTCTGTGTAGTAACAGAAGATAACAGTCTATAGAAGAGAACTTCCAATTAATTTCCATGCAGCAAGGCCACTGCTGCACTGTCCATCATTGTCAGCCATTCCATTCTACCTACGTGACCAGGAATAACAACGAGGGCTCCTAGCAGGGAAACTGCCTGCCAAATCGTGCATCTTTAAAAATGGACTCTAAGCAGACATCACATAATGAGCCTGACCTTGTCTCTGATGTTATGAAAGAATCTATTAGCCAACCATCAGGTTGTTTATTAACTGTTCCTTATTCACACCTTAGTTGGTTAGAATATGAGATTTGCTTTCTTTAACTCACTGTTACAAATAAATCAATTCCATTGGTCTGACTTATTCTTTCAAAGGACTCTAGTCTTTATTACTGTCAACTTTTCTCTAGTCCAATGATATGGTAGTGTAGCAATACTAAATCTCCTATGTCCTTATATTTAGCTACAGAG
>NW_012152487.1:0-673 GCF_000956105.1 Propithecus coquereli
TAAATGTCCATCAACTGATGAATGAATAAAGAGTTATTTTTGGAACAGTGGAAACCAGAACAAGTTATTTTATTTTTACTTTTTCTAAATTAATGCACTGATATAAAGAGTCCATTAATTGTGATGTTATGATGGTACGTGGAACCATACCTTGACACATTCCTTAACACAAGACTGAATGCCAGCACGAGGTGAAGACTATTGGCCTGTACCAAAACTCATTCCTCCTTTATTCTATTGTTTAGAGAATCGTAACTGGAAATGTAGCCATGCAATAAGGCTATATTTCCTAACCTGTTTGCTGTAAATTATGAGTATTGGACTAATTTCTTGACAAGAAAAAGTGAGCAAAATTATATATGAAAATTTTGGATCTGGACTGGAAAGCATGAGTTATCTACTCATGTTGTGTTTTACTTTCCATATCCTTAAATGTGGACAATGGGAATTCCAGCTTCGACACAGCAAACAAGGCCTCTTCTCACAAAATTAACTTGACACTTTTGTCACTCATCAATTGACAATATATATGTAGGACTATTTCTAGATTATGTATTTTGTTTTATTAATCTCTACTTTTATCCTTATACCAATTTCATGTTCTCTTTATCAGAGTAGCTTTATAGAAAGTATCAATTCTCAGGTATGAGTCCTTCAAATGTGCTGTTTTTTA
>NW_012152487.1:2422-3213 GCF_000956105.1 Propithecus coquereli
TAAATGTATATTTTTGGTAGAAAAATATGGTGAAGACACTTAACATGTTATATATTGAGGATAAAAATAGATGACAAATTTTCTCATTATATTATATAAGTTTCCTATTGCTGATCTAATAAATTATCACAAACTCAGTGACTTAACACAAATTTATTATCTTAGAGTTCAGGAAGTCAAAAGTCATATGTGGGTTTCTGGGCTGAAGTGAAGATATCAGCAGGGCTGAGTTAATTTCTGGAGCACCTGTGAGAGAATCCCTTTTCTTGCCTTTTTCTTGCCTTATTATGAAATAGGCCACTTGTTTTCTTTGGCTCATGACCTTCTTCCTCCATCTTCAGAGACAACAACTTTGGGTCAAGTCCTTTTCATACTGTCAATTTCTAACTCTGTCTTCTTTCCTTTTTCACTTTTAAAGATCCATGTAATTACATTGGGCCCACCCAGATAATCCAGGACAATTTCCTTAAGGTCAGCTAATTAACAATCTTAATTCCATCTGGAAATTAAATTCCCCTTTACTATATATTGTAAAACTCACAGGTTTCAGGAATTATAATGCAGATAATTTTGGTGGAGTCATTTTTCTTCCAACTTCAAGAGTAAAACATAAAAGAATAAATAATTTAAAAAACAAAGCGATGACAGAAATAATAGAAAGAAACTAACTGAAAAAGCAGTAAGATAAGATTACTGAAACAATGCAATAAGTCAAGATAAATAGAGAAAATGAATCTGGAAAATCATTACATACAGAAAAGAGAAGCAGGTTTCACTTTACATGCTATGAT
>NW_012152487.1:5316-6024 GCF_000956105.1 Propithecus coquereli
TAACCCTTACAGAATGTGTCTTCATGCATGAAGTGAGTATAAAGGGATTCATAATATTTACTACCTTTCAAACTGTCAAATTCTCTAATGATTAACATAAATATTTAACTATCCTACTTAGAAATCAGAGTTATGAAGGCCTCATCCCCTTTACAGACAAGTCCTGCCTTCATCATTGACTGACTTTGTTTTCTTAGACAAGTCACATAACCCTTAAAGAATGTGTCTTCATGCATGAAGTGAATATAAAGGGATTCATAATATTTACTACCTTTCAAACTGTCAAATTCTCTAATGATTAAAACTAAAATAAAACAGAAAGTCTTTACTCTTAGTATTGTTGATTTTTTTGAGAGAACCTTGTGAAGAAGCTGTAATGCTTGCTGAAGTTGGCAAATCTGCTGGGACTTGAGTTCCTGCTCAAAGTAAATTCTGATGCTCTGGTTATTTGTGACATGTTATTCATCTGCTGATAGATGACACAGCGTTTGAGTGGTAAGGCCATTGTACCCGCACACACATGCATACATGCACAGCACACTATAGAGTCACACTTATTTTGTTTTACTGAGTTGGGGTATTTTGTAGAATTTTTTATAATAAAGCTGTGGTATTAAAACTGAAAAGTTAAAGGTAAAATGTAACAGTTTGTCACAATTATGTTTCATATTGGCAGGTGTTCTGAACTTTCTGTTTGATAACTAGACA
>NW_012152487.1:17729-18112 GCF_000956105.1 Propithecus coquereli
TCAACAAATATTCTTTATCCTGCCATTTCAAATAAAATATATCATTACTAGATTTGGAAGATTTGGCAAATGCCTTGAGGTATGGGCATGATCTTAGCACTGTTGACAGCAAAAGAGAAACCAGTAGAATTACCATATCAAAGTGCCATTTAAATTCGATCTCTTCTAAAACTTGAGAAGAGATAACAACCCAGTTACTCAACAGGTTAAATCTAACATTTGCAACATGTTACTTCCCCTGAGCCTGGATCCTCCTGCTCTTTGCCCTTTAAAATATAAATAGGGGGGAAAAGGCATACCTCAAATCATGGTTTGGGTGTGGCAAAGTCATAAAATGTAACCAAAATGTTTGTACCCCCATAAATCCTGAAATTAATTAATTA
>NW_012152488.1:0-621 GCF_000956105.1 Propithecus coquereli
ACACACACACACACACACACACACATGCACATATTCTTTAAATGTCCACATACAACCCCCCCAATATATATACACATAGCAAAATCCCTTGTATAGTAAAAAGAACATAAGCTTTGGAGTAAGAAAGACCTCATTTCAGATTAAAGCACACTTTACTTTCTTGGCAACCTTGGACAACTTAATGTATCTGAGCCATAGCTTCTTCATTTTAAAAATAGTAATCGTATCTGCCAGTTGATAGTTCTGAAAGTATTTGAGATAATGTGAAGAGCCAAACATGACACCTGACACATACTAGCAGGCTAAGCAATGTTATTCCCCTTCCCTTAAACTAGTGGTTGTCAACTGGGAATGATTTTGCTCCCCAGGGGACGTTTAGCAGTGTTTGAAGACATTTTTGGTTTTCACAATCCATGGGGTGGTGGGCAGACGCTATGGGCATCTAGTAGATAGAGAGATGTTGCTAATCATCCTACAGTTCACAGGACAGCCCCCACAACAAAGAATTATTCAGCCCAAAATGTCAGTAGTGCCAAGGATGAGAAACCCTTTTTGAGAGGTATTAACTTTTTATATATGTAATATATAAAATATATATATAATATAGAAAAATATATCTGT
>NW_012152488.1:1513-2537 GCF_000956105.1 Propithecus coquereli
AACTTTAGCTTTAAAATGATTAAGAGCATTCTCTTTAGGGGAATAAATAATTTAATTTGGTTTGTTTTGTTTCTAACCTTAACTCAAATGCTATCCAGTTGTAAAAGCCTATTTTTTCTCTGTGTTTCTCCGAGAATTTTTCCTACACTGGTGACTTCATTTCTTTACTGGAGCATAATGTAATAGACTTCATTATTCCTTTTTTTATAGTTTCATCTTTTTAGATTTCTGAAGCATGTGTGATTCAGATACTGTTAAACATATTTTTTATATCCCCATGTTTTTAGAGTTTATTTACAGCAATATTTTCCTTTGAAAATTTCTAACTGAATAATTTAACCATTTTATTTGGATACCTTCTTAGAATCCTTAAGGTTTACTATAGAGAGAATCAAGTTTTAAATATTTCATAAACTGGGAGAATGATGCTATCAACATAAATTATACATAGTAAATGCTATAAACTAATTGTCTTAATACATCATTGAGCCAGTTATCTGTGCTACTCTTTAACATTTCTGGCAGCAGTAGTGTAGCATTCAGACAGAATGTAGGATTCTGATCAGAGGGGAGGGGAGGTCCTGTTCTATTGGCTCAGGAAAGTTAAATGTAGCAGCAATTTTTCTGGTTTGTGTTTTAAGAGCACCCTTTCTTAAGTGCTCTGTACATAAACCTGTCGTTTTTGCAACAGACCATGATGTCAGAACCAAGGAGGGTTTTGATAGAAATGATGCAACATGATTTACATTTTTATGAGATCACTCTGATATGTGGGGATTAGTTGTTCCTTCAATATCCTGGTCATCCTGTGAGTCTCACATGTGAAATAGCTGCTCTTTTGAAACCAGAGACATAGCGCTTGTTCCTTGAAGGGCAGGCAGTGTAAGATAGTACAGTAGTTTTCAAATTCTGTCCTGCAATTTTTGGTGTTTCATTGAGAAATACCTTGCAGAGGAGAAGGAAAATGAAGGGCTCTGAGTCCTTCCCTTACCTCTATCAAAGTGTCTCTACTTTTAGCAGTTTC
>NW_012152488.1:6902-7524 GCF_000956105.1 Propithecus coquereli
TCTTTAAATGTATTATTTTGATTTTTAATAACTATATTTTTATAACAAATTCATGCCCTTTGTTGATAGCTTAAAATATATAGACAAGGCAAAACTCTTATATTCACATTAATATATTTAGACCCATAAGGTATAAACCAACAAATAAATAAATAAATCCAATAATTTGAAACTACTGTGAACTAGTATCACAAGTATTCTTTTGTGTATTTCTCAATCACCAATGCTTTGTACTTGCTGAGAATTACCCACTTTCAGCACAAAATTTCTTATAAATCTCCTGAGTGTTCTAGGCTCTACAGCTATTGTTTTAAAAAACTTCTTCATATGATTACTATAATATAGTCTTTAATACCTTGAACACATATAATACAATTAGTATATTATGAAAGCCATTCTGAGGGAACAAATTACCACCAATAAAAACCTTTTTTTAAGGCTGTGAAATAGAAAAATATACTCTATTTGTTATCAATTCTATAATTCAGTGAAAATTCTGAATCAAACTTAAGTGAACTTTTGGTTTCAAGACTGTATCAGTCAGGATTCTGAATTGGTTCCCTAAAAATTGCAGTAACTTCCTTCAGAGTAAAGGAGGGGAAAAAATAAAAAATAAAAATAA
>NW_012152488.1:9314-9672 GCF_000956105.1 Propithecus coquereli
GGGGCAAGTTGTGATTGTCCTTGCTAAAAGTATTTTTCAAAGACACAGCAACTTCATGTTAATTAAAGTCAGTTTTTCACTGGGAATTCAAATTAGCACATATTGAGAGTCTGTTCAAGATACTGAACAACAAGCAAATTATACTAGGTACTGGGTCTGAAGAGATACTTGCTTTCCTGTTTTCGTTTAGGTAGGATCCAGAAAATGAGTTCATCTGGCGTGGAAGTCTGCCTTCTCTGCTTGTTTTACAATAACCAGAAAAAACTGCACCTTCTTGGTAGTGAGAGGAGTGACTAATAATATAACTATTCTCTTTTACCTTTCTGAAGAGCTATTCCAGTTAAATTTTAAAATATTG
>NW_012152489.1:0-460 GCF_000956105.1 Propithecus coquereli
TAATTAAATTGTTATATCAGTACATGGGAATCAGGGGTCTATGGGCTTGCAAGTCTCACTCAGATGATTTCATTATATAGCCATGCTTGCAAATCGCCATTATGAAAATAAACCAGGGACTCATTAAAGAGGGTGATGTCTTACCTAGGTATCTTGGTAATTCCACATGAATTGGTAGAACATGAAGAGCATTAAGAGCATGAAGATTTGATCATGTCAAGACAGGAAGATTGGGTACTTAAGACACTGGTAAAAGGGATCCATTTCATACTTTCATCAGTATGACACAGAGGGGGTATGGCATGTACAGAAGGAGGAGTGACGTAAAAAAACCAGAGAAGGTAAATCTCTTGTCACTTCATATCAACTCTACAGAGAGCGACTTTCAATTCTGTAGAATGTTGAATTGACATTCAGAATTAGTTCATCAACATATCAGGGGCTAGCGTATATTTACATT
>NW_012152489.1:12291-13207 GCF_000956105.1 Propithecus coquereli
TATATACCAATAATGATAAAAAGTATAAATAGTAATTGAAAACATTTCTAAAAGTCCAATTATTTAATATAAGGGATTGGTTAATTATAAATATTAGCCCACATATATATGGTGCAATGCCATACAGTCATTAACAAACATGCTCTGAAAATACCTTACAAAACAAAAGAGTAAGATAGGAAATATTTAGCATTTATGGTACCACTTACATAAAATGTTGCTAATATTGAGCAACCACTTCATATACCTTTAGCGGATGTGTTAACTCTTCATAGGTATGACCTTATTTAACACTTATGACTCTCAGGGGCAAAAATTTTATCCTCATAGACAGACAGATGAGGGAACTGTGGCTTAAAGAGGCGATAGAACATGTTCCGATTCATATAATAAATCACAGGGATTTTAACTTTGATAGATCTGATTCTAGAGTTTAAGACTAATCTCAGCTTTATTGGTCATAGTCTGTCCCTGAGGTAAATTTAGCAAAGAAAAGAGGGGTTTCCATGAGTATGTAATTCACTGACTGAATGAATTTATAAATGCTTTGGAAGCAAAGCCCGCGACTTAATTGGCTTTTACTACATCTTGATTACAGAAAACAAAGGAAGAGAGTGTTTCAAGAAGAAAAGTGGTCAAAAGTGGCATGCCACAACTAAGTCAAGTTATAAAAAGTGCTGAAAAAAATCTAATGCACCTGGAATTAAAAAGTGTCAACCAAAGAATCACCAGGTTCACGAATTTGGAGATGAGAGCTTTAAGTTTTTTTTTGTTTTTTTTGAGACAGAGTCTCACTCTTTTGCCCAGGCTAGAGTGCCGTGGCGTCATCCTAGCTCACAGCAACCTCAAACTCCCGGGCTCGAGCGATCCTTCTGCCTCAGCCTCCCGAGTAGCTGGGACTACAGGCATGCGCCAC
>NW_012152489.1:15185-16074 GCF_000956105.1 Propithecus coquereli
AGTATACATTTTAACCTTGAACTCACTCCTTGATAAAACCATTGGAAGTTACAGATTAAATATTAGAGAAAAAAACAATATAATTTAAGACTCATTCCTATAAATCTTGTAGTGATGGTTCGGGTTTTAAAAGGAGGCTTCTGGGATATAAACTAAGAATGAATTTTAGCAATTTATGCTCCCAATGCTTACTTCATTTCAGCACTTCCCACTTTTCATACCCCAATTTGTCATTGAAGTCTTTATATTTTAAGCACATTTCTGTAGAGCTAACAGGGCTCAGGACTCAAGTTATTAAAACTCTGCTTGGCTTTACTTTTCACAGTGTAGTCTCTCCCAGCTATTGCTGTCACTCATTATTGAGAGCCCCAAGTGCTGCATAAGGCAACGTTTTGTAAACAAGGTACAGAGGGTCAAGTGCTATGTTACCAGTGAGGAAAGCAAAGAGACAGGAGAGAACCAAAGAGACATACTGCAGGGAACAATATATATCACAAAATTTGGGTTTGTGTGGTGTTTAAGTGGAGTTGCTTAACATTCAAATCCCTTGAGTTTTCACTTGCTGCATTTGCCAGGGAGAATATGGCTTGTTCACATACACTGCCTTGTCTAAAGATTCCCCTTGTTTCCCAAGCACCTAATAGTGCAGACCCAAAACTGTGCATCCAACAAATCACAAAGTATGTCTGCATTCAGCTATGTATCAAAGCCTCTTAATATGCCAACAAAGTTCCCCAAGGTCAGGAAAGTAGTTTATCAACCTTTTATATATCTTATACCAGCAATAAATTTATTGTAGTGTGGGACCTATGAATATTTCAGATGCTCTATGACAAAAACTCATTGGCTTTAGATAGTCTGTGTATCCCCAATTTGGGCTCAAGACCCA
>NW_012152489.1:18054-18456 GCF_000956105.1 Propithecus coquereli
TCATGGGCCCACTTACACATGGATTTTCTTCTGCCTCTGCCACCCCTGAGACAGAAAGACCAACCCCTCCTCTTCTACCTCTTCCTCAGCCTACTGAAAGTGAAGATGGTGATGAAGACGACCTTTATGATGACCCACTTCCACTTAATGAAGAGTAAACATATTTTCTCTTCCTTATGATTTTAATAACATTTTCTTTTCTCTAGCTTACTTTGTTGTAAGAATACAGTATATATAATACATACAAAATACAAACTGTGTGTTAATTGACTGTTTATATTATCAGTAAGGCTTCCGGTCAAAAGTAGGCTATTAGTACATATAATTGTTTTCAATCACACCCTCTCAATCTATGGAAGATAATTATTTCTTAAATTGTTAGGTCCCTTTTTCACCCACTCC
>NW_012152490.1:0-438 GCF_000956105.1 Propithecus coquereli
TAATATATTATCCTTAACTATAGTCACCCTACTGTGAAATAGGACACCAGAAGAGAGGATTTTGAATATTCTCACTACAGAGAAATGATAAAAGTATGAGGTACAAATATGCTAACTACTCTGAGTTGATCATTACACAAATGTATACATGTATCTAAACATCACTTTATACCCCATAGATATGTACAATTATTATTTCAATTAAAGTTTTAAAAAGAGGATAGCAATTTCATCACATACACTTTTATAAGAGTAAAGAGATGACGATAAGAGAAGTGTGTAGGCCTAGTTGCAATTAATTTATGTCTTAATATATGTACTAATACGTTTGGAGCATTTTTTTCTTCAAAGAAATTTGAACACAAAAATTTGTTAAACACTGATAATTTCCAATTACCTACAAGCTTGTATAACAACTTCATGATGTATTTCCTATGC
>NW_012152490.1:2558-3002 GCF_000956105.1 Propithecus coquereli
AACAAAATTCTAGCAAATAGAATTCATCAATATATAAGAAAGAATTAAGCACCATGATCAAGAGGTGTTCATTTCAGTAAAGTCAGGATGATTCATTATTCAAAAGTCAATCAATCATGTGATCCTTTTAATTGATACTGAAAAAGCATTTGACAACATTCAATACTCATTCATGAGAAAAGCTCATGATTATGATAAAAAGATTGAATGCTTTACCTTTAAGATTGAATGACAGAAAACAGGGATATCCATTCTCCCCTGCTCTGCTCAGTATAGTGCAAAAAGGCAAGACTAGGAAATAAAAGGTATACAATTTGGAAAGGAGGAAATAAAACTCTCCCTATTTTTAGGTAGCATGATTACCTACGCAGAAAATTTCAAGAAGCTAAAAAAAATCCTAGAACTAATAAGTGAATTCATCATTGTTGCAAGATACAAGATAAT
>NW_012152490.1:3591-4382 GCF_000956105.1 Propithecus coquereli
ACCAGCCTGAGCCAGAGCAGGATCCCATCTCTACTATAAATAGAAAGAAATTAACCAAACAACTAAAAATAGAAAAAACTAGCCGGGCACAGTGGTGCGTGCCTGTAGTCCCAGCTACCTGGGAGGCTGAGACAGGAGGATCGCTTGAGCCCAGGAGTTTGAGGTTGCTGTGAGCTGGGCTGACGCCACGGCACTCTAGCCCAGGCAAGAGAGTGAGACTCTTGTCTCAAAAAAAAAAAAAAAAAAAAAGAATTATCAAAATTCAACCAGAGAAAAGAAAGAATACACTTAGAAAATGAGCATAATACATGAAATGATATTTCACCAAAGAGGATATACACACACCAAATAAATACATAAAAAGATGTTCAACATTTTTAGCCAAATACAAATTAAAACCACAATTAGATTATCACTATACACTTATTCAGAAGGGCTAAAATAAAAAATAATGAGAATATCAAATGCTAATAAAACTGTGGAAAAACTGGCTCACTCATATATTACCAGTAGGAATGTAAAATGGTATATCCACTCTGGAAAACAGTTTGGCATTAACATAAAATTAAATAAACTGCTACCACATGACCCAGCAAATGCATTTATGGACATGATCCCCCCCCATCAAAATGTATTTTGGTCTTTTTGGTAAATATCATCCTTTTGATTCCAGATGTAGGACTATTTTAAGTATTCCTTGTAAGTCCAGTCTAGTAGTGATAAATTCCCCCAGTTTCTGTCTGGGAAAATCTTTATTTCTCCTTATTTCCGAAGGATAGCTTTGCTGGGTA
>NW_012152490.1:7212-7684 GCF_000956105.1 Propithecus coquereli
GTTCTTTTTAATTAAAGAACAATTTATCTAGGTTTATCTTAACTGTTCTGTTTATCTATAGCTATATCTATGTACTACCTATAATTCTATTTATCTGTAATGTGTTTATTGATTTATTTTACATGGTTGTTATTGGCCACTTTCTAATTTGTAAACTTACAGATCGGTCTAGGCTTGTCAATAACAAGGAATATTTTATGACAAGGTAAGAACAAAAATAGAGAGTATTCTTTACCAATTTGTAAGAAGAGCATCCTATATGCCTCTTTTTATACACTTCACCAAATACGTAACTCCTTTCTGCAGACTTTGTGACAATTTTAAATGACTTAAGTGACGAGATGCTCATTATTTTGTTTTGCTTTTACTGATGCATTTCCATTCATGCGGTTCAATCCCTCTGTGACATTTGTTCCTCATTCTGTGATTATTCTTGCTCCCTATCATTACTTGTAGGCATAGTACCCCTTCA
>NW_012152491.1:0-279 GCF_000956105.1 Propithecus coquereli
TGTGATTGTATGAATTTTATAAATCTTGTGGTTTTAGGCAAAAGGTTTGTTTAAAAAATTTCTTTTGGGAAGCACGCTGCCTAAAATAAGTTCTCTCCTTCACAAAAGGTCTTTCCTTCATTATTGGACTCTGAGTTCCTTTGTAAACCTTTGGGTGGCAGAGGTGAGGTCAAACCCTCCTTTAAGCAAGTCGTGCTTGACCTCGAAGCAGCCCTTTATTTACCAAGTGCATTACAGACCTCAGAGGGATGGCCGGTTCCAAGCGAATGATTCTTGTTA
>NW_012152491.1:8549-9946 GCF_000956105.1 Propithecus coquereli
ATGAAAGACATTAAAGCATGGATCTAAGAATCTCAGGGAACCATAAACAGGATTAAGCAATAACATCAACATACATATTTAGACACTTAATAAGATAATTTTGAAGGCAGCCAGAGAGAAAAGACATTACATTCACAGAAACAAAGAAAAGAATTATAGAAGGCTTCGTATTGGAAACTATGCAAGCAAAAAAAAAAAAAAAAGAAGAAGAAGAAGTTATACCTTTAAAGTGCTGAATTCTCTCAGAGAATTCAAGTCAGAATTGTCTATCCAGCAAAAAAATTATTGAAAAATAAGAGACTTTTCAGAGAAACAATGAAATAATTTGTTATTAGCGTATCTGTGCTACAAGAAATATGAAAGGAAGTTCTTCATGTAGAAGGTAGATGATACAAGGAAGAAATTTGGATCTATACCAACCAAGTGAACACTACAGAAATCTTTAAAATAAAAGTTAGATTTTTTTGTATTAACTCACTGTCTTCAGCAAAAATAGTACCAATGAACTGTGAGTGTAGAGCACATTTAAGAGCAAAATAATGACACAAATAACACAAAGACGGGAAATAAGAATGTAAACTACACTGAAGTAAGGTTCTTATAATTGGTGTTATATTATTTGGAGGTATAATGTGATTAATCAAAGATGTATATTGCATACCAAGGACAACCACTAAAGATATTTAAAGAGATATGAATAACGAACCGATGGTGGAGATAACAATAGAATCATAAAAAATAATCCTAAAGCAAGCAAACAGGATATAGGAAAAAAAAACTTATGAAGAAATTTAAAAAGTATCGCTAAAAAAATAACATTTAAATCTAATCATGTCAATAATTGCATTAAATGAAAATGATTTAAAGATGCCAATTTAAAGAGATTGTCAGATCAGAGCAAAGAAAAAGCAAGACCCCACTAAACACTGTACCATGGGGAGTCTGTCCCCAGTTTTCGATGTTTGCTGATACTTTTTAAGCCTCACCCCTCTTTTGTCCCCTCTTGCCCACGTCTGGGAAGCTGATAAAAAAGCCTGGGTGCTTCCTCCCTTTGTGCCGGCGGAAGATTCAACCCGTGAGAAAGTTTGCCAGGGCCCCCGTGCAGAACCTTTGCACCACGGCTGGCCATCCTGTCTGAGACAGCCTCACAGATCCCGCAGCCTCAGTGAGGTGAAGAAACAGCGTGTTTTTTCCTTTTGGTTCAGAGAGAAGGGGTGACGGTATAGAGCAGAGGCTAGCAAACTACAGCCCTCAGGCCAAACGTGACTGGAGGCTTTCCTGTGCGACTGTGGGCTCTTTGGGGTCAGGACCAAGGTCAGATTCATGTTTGTGGTTCACAGCAGGTGCTTGGCAGGGGGACTGTACGGATGGACTGAGAGATGACCATCCAGACGGAT
>NW_012152491.1:11764-12126 GCF_000956105.1 Propithecus coquereli
TTCAGTCTTCTACATGTGGCTATCCAGTTTTCCCAGCACCATTTATTGAATAAAGATTCTTTTCCCCAGTGTATGTTTTTGTCTGCTATGTCAAAGATTAGGTGGCTTTATGAGGATGGTTTTATATCTGGGTTCTCAGTTCTGTTCCACTGGTCAATGGCTCTATTTTTGTGCCAGTACCAATCTGTTTTGATTACTACAGCCTTATAATAAAGTTTGAAGTCTGGTAAGTTGATACCTCCCAATGTGTTTTTATTGCCTAGAATTGTTTTTGCTATGCGGGGTCTACTCTGGTTCCATACAAAGCGTAAAATTAATTTTTCTACATCTGTGAAGAATGATGTTGGTATTTTAATAGGGAT
>NW_012152492.1:0-502 GCF_000956105.1 Propithecus coquereli
AATGCAGGTTAAATACACTGTCCATAAAACTCCTTAGATGAAATCATTTCATCTCAGTTTTCAAAGTTTTATCATTGATTACTTGGAGCGTATCATTCCCTTTTCTTTCCTTTTTTTTCTTTTTTCTTTTTTCCTAGTGTTCACCCAACCTTTCTAGAGATTTGTGTTTAAATCCAGAGAACGGATAAAAGGAACCGTTGAAAGTTGTTAGTCATTTCAGTGGATTATGGTTTAAATAAAATAATTATGGAGGCATTTGAGAGCAAAACAGAACTCCTGAAAATAGTCCTTTGGAAGTGTTTTTACATAGACACAGTTTTAAATGTACTTTGGGCCTGATCACTAATTATAGTGAAAAGTAAATTTGTTTAGAGCCTAAACAGTGTTTGAGGCAATGTCTGATATTTTTATAAATATCAGAATGAGCAATTATATCTATTACCATTTTATTTGCAACATTTCTACATTCTGCTCAGATGACCAAGAGTAATGACAGTTAGGG
>NW_012152492.1:3467-4009 GCF_000956105.1 Propithecus coquereli
TTCAGCCCTTTCAGCCTTTTTCACTTATTTAATAAACCACATTGTCCTTGATCCCTATTGTATTCTATTGAAAATTTACTTAATGTGCAGATCTGAGTACCTTTTGGGTTTGTCTCTCTAGGGTTTAGTTGACAATTTACTTCAGTGTGCCAGGTCAGAAAAAGCATTCTGTCCAGAATGGGTAAACAGAAGAACACATTTTTAGTTTCTATAATTATGATGAATATAACCAGCCTTCTCAATATGCCATATCTTTTCTGCTGCATCTTAATAGATCTATGGCTGTAATCTTGTATGTCAGAACTTTCAGCTAATTGGGATAAGTTATGTATGTTTACATCACTGGTATGATCTATAAAATGTTATTTTAGCTGAAGTTATATAGACAAATGCTTTCTAGATTATAATTATTGATGAATTTGTTTGCAACAGAAGACTCTGCTGAGGTTGGTTGGATATGTCACATTTTGCAAATATAGAGAGGAGGTAAAAACTTTCAGTTCATAATTATACTGGATACACTAAACTAGTGGTATATGTCA
>NW_012152492.1:7444-8510 GCF_000956105.1 Propithecus coquereli
ATTTTGCATCTGTGAATACAAACGATATTATGTTCTAAATTATCGTGTTATTTAATAGATTAATATAGTAAAAGCACCCAGAATACTGCCTGGCATATGGTGAGTGCTATAGTGTGTTTGTTATTACTGTATAGGTTCTGCTGCAAGTTGAAAGGCTGAAATTTAAAATGACTTAAACAAAATAGAAGTTTATGTCTTAACTCTCATGAAGGAGTCTGAGCAACAGATCTGAATAAGTGAGGTGGCTCTTTGCAGAATTTTTAGGAATTCTGGCTCCTTTGGCATTTTTATTCACTAACTCTACGAGGTGTCCTCATCTGCTTAGTATGAAATGGCTACTCCATAGGAAGGGAAGGAAAAGGTGAAATTCCTCTTTAAGAGCATGACTTAGGAGTTGACCTCATTGCTTCTGGTCACATCCTACTGGCCAGAACTTAGTCACATGGCCACACTTAGATGCAAGGGAGACTAGAAAATTCCTTCTTTACATTGGATGGCCATATGCCCAGCTGAAATTAGTGCTTTGGGAAGAGAAAGTTCTGCCTATACGGGGAAGAGAGGAGAAAGCGCACAGGAGGACAGTTTTCAGTCTCTGCCACAGATAAACCCACGTGGAGGCAGCACAGAGATGGCTTTCCCACCCAGAGTTGGTGGATTATAGGTTCTATTTTTCCACAGTACACTCGAGTACATGAGGAAAAAGTACTTCTGCAATTTTCAGTCATATGAAAATAACTATAACTCGAACTGTTATTTATAACTAAGATATTTCTGGCATCACTAAGATCAGAATGGTCTTAACCAATTTACTTACTCCAGCTTCTAAAAGTTAAAATGACATTTTTAAACTTCAAAACCAACAGTTCTTTTTTGTTAATACTATTAGCTTTCCTGGTCTCTCAAATATTTATTAAAGCCTCCGTTCTTTCAAAAAAAAAAACCTCTTCTTTTTTTCTATTTCTCTACCACACCTCCTTTCTAAATTAGTATTGTTTCTTGCCTTCTTCCCTTCTGTCTTCTATTTCGTATTCCGGAGTTGATGATATATAAACTTCCCAAATGCCCC
>NW_012152492.1:9455-10117 GCF_000956105.1 Propithecus coquereli
TCTCTGTGTTTGTCTGTATTCTTTTTTTTACATTGCACTGTAAACATAATTGCTGGGACACATCATAATCAAGAGGCCTATTGTATTAAGGGAAAAAAACACAAAAGAAATCTTTGGAAAGATCTTGTATTTGTAGAAGGCTGGATTTTTAATTCCTTTAGGGGAAGAATGTCTCATTCAGTTTTGTAACTAAACACGTCCACTGTCACTAACCACTTGGTCCCGAGCACTTAGCAGGCACAATGCTAACAAAATAGCAAACAAACAGGCAATGTGCATGCTTCACCTTGATTCTTTATATTAATACATCTGTGTCCTTTTTCAATTCTGTGGTGCTACTGTATTGCTGAAGCAAGTCTTTATCCAACGATAATTGACATGCCAGGGTATTTCCGGAGGTGCTAGGGACTGGGTATATGAAAGGATGCAAGGTACAGAGTGTCCTATTGGACCTGCTTACCATGTAAAGTGATGACTTTTCCATTGTAGAAGAGGAAAATGGGTGATTACCTCAGCAAATCTGTTCATGATTAGACTTATAAACATAGTAAAACAATTTTAAGCAAATGAATTACCTGTTAATTTATTAAACAAATGTTTATTTAATATTTGTTAAATGAATGGCATTATGCTAAATGGTAGGACTAACTGTATGGACTCTG
>NW_012152493.1:0-1227 GCF_000956105.1 Propithecus coquereli
TATTTATACTATTTTTTTCTCAAAAAGCCACATCTGCAATGTTTCCACACATTTGCCTAGTGTCCTGCAATTCTATTCAGTTTGTATACTAAAGAAAATTTTTCTTTCCTTATACTTTTGTCAGTTATTCCATTTTCCTCTGCTGGGTATTTTTCTTCCACAGTCGCAGCTATGAGTAGCATGGGACTAGTACTGTGTCATGCATGGTTTTCAGCTATATTGAGTAACATGAGTTCATACTGATGTTTCCAAATCTAATTCTATACCATACATATTATTCTAAACTTCTTTTGCCTGTCTGTAACCTTCCATTCTAACAATGAAAAACTTGACTCCCACCTTCTGACATGTATTCACTTCATTTTTTCAATTTCAGCATGCTTGTATATAGGATCAGAATTAAACCATACTCCTACAGGAAACAATTTTACCTACTTGAGTACTGTGCTTATGTCCAATTCCTTTTCCTTTCAGTCTTAGAAACTCCATCATTTCTACAATACTTAGGTCAACTTTTTCCCCTGCCCCCTTCAGAGATGGCATTTCATATATTTTTAATAAATTAGGTTGCTTTTATAGTCTGCATTCCATCCTGTGATCCTCTATTTTCTTAAATGTTTTTATTTGCATACCTTAACATCCATTCTTTATGCTGTAAAGTTTTATGATTTTTGATGAATTCATGAATTTTATCAATTGAGAAATGATAATAAAAGTGAATATGAAATTTTAATTCTATTATCCTAATTATTTCTATATTAGAAATTTAAAATGAAATCATACAAATTGTTATTTGCTTCAATGTAACTATCTACTGGGGGATGTGCTTTTAAATATTTTATGTAAATCAGTATAAATAAGAGAAAGTATAAAATAAGTGTAAAAATTAGTTTGAAAAAAGTTGCTTAAAGTGATGTGAAATGTGTGCTCATGGGACAATTGCTTCAAAAATTCTTGTTTTACTGTATTTTTGTTTTGAGTCTGAAAAATAAGTCTTTTAGAAAAAAATTGAGTCAGATACACTGCATGTTTTACCATAGTCTATGTAAATGAAAAATTTGTATTTGATTTGATATTAGCATTATAGATATATCCTAGTAGTTAGTAATATCTGCAGTGAAAACAAATTGTAGTGGAATAAAGTTATTATTTCTTCTACTATATCACAGATAAAATAATTAGCTAAGTATTACATCGATTAAAGTTAATCTAATAAATTTATAAATA
>NW_012152493.1:3175-4513 GCF_000956105.1 Propithecus coquereli
TGATTTTGTCACTTAGCACATTGTCATAAAATGTTTTGTGTTAATATAATTTTAATACATTTTTGATGTATCCTAATTCATTAAAACATATTCATATCCTTGAATATTTAGAGCAATATAAGTTGTTTGAATGTTATAAGTTTTAATAAACATCTTTTGTCATATAATATTTACTTCAATTTATAGTAGTAAGAGAAATCACCAGCAGTTATATTCCTAGGTAAAATCCATAGAAAACTCTGTTATTCTTGAAAACAATTCTTTAGTATTATATCCCAGTTAGTAAGGAGAGATAGAGTCTTGCGATAATCCTACCTGAATTTTCAATACGATTTCATATCTATGATTGGGAAATGGTGCATTGTTTTCACCAGAGTATCTTTAGTAAATATTGATAGCTAATTGTATGAACACTTCTATTTTGTTCTTCTTCTTAAAGATTATTTTGACTATTCTTCAATACTTATATTTTCATATACGTATTAGAACAATGTTAAAAATCTTACTGAAATTTTATTGGTATGAATACTATACAGCAATAAAAAGTAACTATAGATTCAAGAATCAGTATGTATGAAACTTACAAATATAATATTGAGAAAAATAAACTTAGGGACGAATACATGCATAATTATTCTGTAAGGTTAATAAACATGCTAAATTATTAAAAAAAAAAAAAAAGATTTTGTATCATTGGGTTCTAACTTCTAGTCACCAGAAACCAACCTTAAAGTTACAGAATTGTAGGACTGACACTTGGAAGGTGCCACTGAGGCCCTCTAGTTCTTCCATCATTTGAGAAACCAACAATGTAAAATAAAAAGGAAGGATTAAAGACTTATTCAAGGTTATACGTTAAGTAATAGAGCTGTGAGAACTTGCTTCATGACTTCTAATATTCTTCTTCTTTTTTTTATTATGCATTTGGATCTTTTCCTTTGATTTATTTCACACATACAATAACATAAAATGTGTTAAAATTCACATAACTGTGTCAATAAAAAATACAACTTTCTTAACAGTGAAATCATCAGAATGATTTGGAAAATCTCACTCTAAAATTTAAAACATTGTAGATAACTCTATGTCATTTTCTTTAGTGAGCTCATGCAATTCTGTATTTAATAACCTTCCTTCACTATTTTACTAATGACCCAAACTTTGAAATATACTCAAATAGGAGTAACTTGCTAGGAATTAAAGTATTTCATTTTTTAAAAGTATTTTAATGGCATTCACTTTTAAGTTTAAATACAATGCTAACATTTTTTTCTATGATAATATTATTTGAAGTGTTTTGTGACCATTGAAAAATTAAATAAACTGTAATATCACTCT
>NW_012152493.1:4563-5640 GCF_000956105.1 Propithecus coquereli
ATAAAAGTGATTATTTCATATTACACTATCTGTTCAAATAATTTTTCAGAAGCAAAATTGATCTTGGCATTTATATTCAGAGTTATTGGCATTATGTCATAAAGTAACACTGCCTTGAAAGATGAATCACAAACCGTTTTTCTACTGTATTTATTGATTATCCTTCAGATTATAAAGAGCTTGTAAGGTTAAAAAGCATTTAAAGATTTATTACCAGTATTGATCTACTTTTTTTGCAGTGTTGAAAGCAAATATAAATTTGGTGCCAGCAAAAGGTACAGTAAACATTACTGCTTAAATACCAGAATTTAGCAATTTAAGGAATGTTTTCACAATGTATTAAAATGTGTGATTGGTCTGCTTGTTACATATAAAGATTAATTCTTATTTCATTATCAAGAGTTGTCACCCCTTTTGTGTTCAATTTATTATCAGTTTAACTATAATTTATACAAATCTCAACTGCAGCTCATGAAACGCTTCTTTGGTTATGGATATGTTTCCTAATTGAACCAAACTCCCCCAAAATGTGGTACAGATTATCTTTTAGAAAGTGCACATTCTCTCTCTCTTTGTCTCTATTTCTATCTCTATCTCTATGCTCTCTATCTAGCTATATGTTTCTGTTTTCTCAATAGTATCTGAATCTCTATACATATATGATTCTTTGTTAAAACGCATTATTGGACATATGCCTATCATGTTATCACATGTATACATATTATATGTGTATATGTACATATGTATATATTTCGAAGAGCATGTTCTGCATAAAAAACATACGATTTTACATATGCTCCTAGAGTGACAAAGATTATTAATATGGGATATTAAATATAACTTTCTTACTTTCCTAGTTTATATTTCTTTTTGATTTTTTTTTATTTCAGTATATTATGGGGGTACAGATGTTTAGGTTACGTATGTTGCCCTTGGCCCCCTCCCCCGCCAAGTCCGAGCTTCAAGCGCGTCCATCCTCAGGTGGTGCGCATCGCACTCATTGTGTATGCATATACCCGTCCCCTCCTCCCTCCTCCCCCCTCCCCCCTGCCCAACATCCAATAGTTGTTATTCCTA
>NW_012152493.1:9978-10368 GCF_000956105.1 Propithecus coquereli
AGAATTACAAATCGAGACATCCAGCTATTCAGAAACCAACATACATAGACAACAAATGCCAACATTTTAAGATTATTTTTAAAAATATTGTATCATATAAGATAACTACTTTTTTTAACTCTGAAAATAGTCCCTCCAGCTCTGACATTTTCTATATGCTATAAAAGGTCAGATAAATGTAATTACATGTTTCATGACTACATTCAGTCTACGAGTTGTAGGAAGAGGAGAAGGAAGGGCAGGGAGGGAGAGCAGAAAATGAAGAGGAGAATAAGATTATATATTTATATATGTATGTATACATGTAAACAGAGAGAGAGTGAGAGAGAGAAATATGGCACACACTTACACGTAACTTGTTTTCCAGAGAAAAACCCTTCATTTAAGCAT
>NW_012152494.1:0-315 GCF_000956105.1 Propithecus coquereli
TATACATATGATGTTTTGACATATCTATACATTGTAGAATGAGTAAATCAAATTAATTAACATATCCATCATTTCACATACTTATCATTTTTGAGGTGAGAACATTTAAATATACTCTATTAGCAATTTTCAGTATACAATATGCTGGTACTAACTCTCGTCACTGTGCTACGCAATAGATTTCCAGAATTTATTTCTCCTAACAGATTTATACTCTTTAACCAACATCTCCCCATTTTCCTTCCAATCCCCACCATCACATCACCCCAGGTAACCACATTTTACTGTCTGCCTTTATGTATTCTACCCTTTTAG
>NW_012152494.1:2126-2381 GCF_000956105.1 Propithecus coquereli
ATGGTTACAGGATATAATACCAAAACATATATTTAAAAAAACATTGCTTTCCTCTATACTAGTGAACGCTTAATTTTAAAAAATTGACATTTACAGTAACTGCAAAAAGTCAAAAAACTTAGCAACAAATCTAACAAAATTTGAGATAGAAATTTGTGAATAAACTTACACAATTCTATGTAAAGACAGCTACAAAGTTCTCAGTAAATGGATAAAAAACATTTACAGAAACACATCACGTTATACAAATATGTA
>NW_012152494.1:2960-3338 GCF_000956105.1 Propithecus coquereli
AGAAAATCAAATGGGCAGTAAGCGTACAGAAAATATTCTCAACTTACTAAAAATCAGGAAAATACAAATGAGATGCTACTTCATGCCCATCAAATAAAAAAGGAAAAAGACATGAACAGGTAATTCACAGAAGAAGAAAATCAAATGGGCAGTAAGCATACAGAAAATATTCTCAACTTACTAAAAATCAGGAAAATACAAATGAGATGCTACTTCATGCCCATCAAATTGGCGGGAATTACATGGACAATACAAAATGTAGCATGTAGCTGGAGTAATGGAAACTCCTATTCTGCTTTGTAGAGTATAATTAGTACAATCATTTTGGAAAGAAATGTGGTGCTCTCTACCAAAGTGAAAGATATACATTCTTTATGG
>NW_012152494.1:5253-5583 GCF_000956105.1 Propithecus coquereli
GTTTCTTTTTAAAAGTTTCTGTTTTTCTTCTGTGAACTTGTATTTTTCCACACATTTCCTTAGTGTTCAGTTTTACCTTATGGGTGTTAATTATAATAGTTGCTTAATGTTTTTGTTTAAAGCTTCCGTTTCTGAATCACGGATTGTGCTATATTTTGAAAGTTTTCTCAATCTCTTTTTACTTCTCTGGTCCACTTCCTTTTTAGATGGCTAATGTCTGAAAAAATTATTTCACCATGACATTCTTGGACATTCTCGAGTCAGTAATGCCCAGTAAAAAGACAGAATAATGGTCAAGACTTCTATATAATTCCCAAATTATATACTCGG
>NW_012152495.1:0-1035 GCF_000956105.1 Propithecus coquereli
TGGTGATAAATTGTCAGCAGGAAAGGGCATTACTCTAAGCTGTCACTTTTATTTTGTTTTGAGTGTCTCAATTACAGGTGGGAGAGGAAAAAAAATTAAGTCATTAAATATGAAATTCTGATTTTGAATCAAAAGTGTAATTTATTATATCTCAAACAAGAAGCAGTACTTAATTAATCAAAGTATGCACCTAAACTGTCAAAACAGTTTTGCCATCTTAACGGTACTTTGTTTATGCCAGAAGTGAAGAAGCCTGGAAAGCGAGTGGCAATGAGATCAGAAAAGGCGTTTTCCACAGCTCATAGATAATTGAATATTTTTCCTTGTAAGAAATGGTCCAAAGCCTGGAAGAAGTGGTCGTCAGTTGGTGCAAGTTATGGTGAATATGGTGAATGAAAGAGAGTTTCCAAGTCCAGCTTCTGTCGTTTGAGCAGAGTTGTTTGTGCCATGTGATCTAGCGTTGTCTTGCAAGAGTATTGGCCTGTCTCTATTGACCAATCTTGGCTGCTTAATTGCAAGTATCCTCATCATTTTGCTCAGTTGGCTGTAGTAGACATCCCCTGTAATGCATTGACCAGGTTTCATGAAGCTGTAATAGATAATACCAGCGCTGGACCACCAGATACCATTAGTTTTTTGGATGAATTTTCTGTTTTGGATTGTGTTTTTGGCACTTCATCTTTATCTGACAATTGTGCCAAATGCTTGTAATTGTCAAAAAGAATCCATTTTTCATCACTCATAAAAATACAGTGTAGAAATGGTTCACCTTTTTTGTTGTCACAGCAAAGAAAGGCAAGCTTTGAGATGATTTCTCTTCTGACACTCATTTAATTCATGCGGAACATATCTATACAGCTTCTTTACCTTGCCATTTGGTTTCAAATGGTCCAATATCACTGGAATAGTAACGTCAAGCCTTGCTGCTAATTCATGCATAGGTTGAGATGGATTTACTTCCACTACAGCTTTTGGCTCATCGTTATCCACCTTTATCTCAGGTAACCCATGGGGCTCATTTTCAAGATTAAAACC
>NW_012152495.1:3765-4417 GCF_000956105.1 Propithecus coquereli
AATAGAGATTCTTTTCCCCACTGCATATTTTTGTCTGTTTTTTCAAAGATTAGATGACAATAAGAGGATGGTTTTATATCTGGGATCTCTGTCCTGTTCCAAAGGTCTATGTCTCTGTTCTTGTGCCAGTACCATGCTGTTTTGGTTACTATAGCCTTGTGGTAAAATTGAACTCTGGTAGATTGATGCCTCCCAATTTTCTCTTTTTACTTAAGATTGCTTTGGCTATACGAGGTCTTCTCTGGTTCCATAGAAGTGTAGAATTATTTTTTCTAGATCGGTAAAGAATGATGTTGATATTTTGATAGGGAATGCATTAATTCTGTAGATCACTTTAGGTAGCATGGACATTTTAACAATATTGATTCTGCCAATCCATGAGCATGATAGGGATTTCCATCTGTTTACATCTTCTGCAATTTCCTTTCTCAGTGTTTTGTAGTTCTCCCTATATATGTCCCTTAATTCCTTTGTTAAATATATTCCTACATTTTTAATGTTCTTTGATGTTATTGTGAAAGGTACTGCGTCTTTGATTTGTTGTTCAGCTTGACTGTTATTGGCATATATGAATGCCACTGATTTGTGTGCATTAATTTTGTATCCTGAGACTTTACTGAATTCATTTATCAATTCCAGGAGTCTCTTGGTT
>NW_012152495.1:4688-5116 GCF_000956105.1 Propithecus coquereli
GGGCACTTGAGTTGTTTCCACATCTTTGCAATTGTGAACTGTGCTGCCATAAACATTCGAGTGCAGGTGTCTTTATTATAGAATGTCTTTTTTCCCTTTGAGTAGATGCCTGGTACTAGGATTGCTGGATTAAATGGTATTTCTATTTTTATCTCTTTGAGGTATCTCTAAATAATTTTCTACAAGGGGTGTACTAATTTGCAGTCCCACCAGCAGTGTAAGAGTTTTCCTATCTCTCAACATCCATGACAGCATTTGCTGTTTTGGGACTTTTTGATAAAGGCCATTCTCACTGAAGTTAGGTGATATCTCATTGTGGTTTTGACTTGTATTTCACTAATGATTATAGATGTTGATCACCTTTTTATATATTTACTAGCCATTATTCTGTCTTCTTTTGAAAAGTTTCTGTTCATGTCCTTTGCCCA
>NW_012152495.1:5171-5721 GCF_000956105.1 Propithecus coquereli
CAGGTGTCTTTATTATAGAATGTCTTTTTTCCTTTTGGGTAGATGCCTGGTACTAGGATTGCTGGATTAAATGGTATTTCTATTTTTATCTCTTTGAGATATCTCTAAATAATTTTCTACAAGGGGTGTACTAATTTGCAGTCCCACCAGCAGTGTAAGAGTTTTCCTATCTGTCAACATCCATGACAGCATTTGCTGTTTTGGGACTTTTTGACAAAGGCCATTCTCACTGAAGTTAGGTGATATCTCATTGTGGTTTTGACTTGTATTTCACTAATGATTGGAGATGTTGATCACCTTTTTATATATTTACTAGCCATTATTCTGTCTTCTTTTGAAAAGTTTCTGTTCGTGTCCTTTGCCCATTTATTGATGGAGTTGTTTTATTTTTTCTTGTTGATTTTCTTAAGTTCCATATAGATTATTGTTATCAGCCCTTTTTCAGATGTGTAGAAAGCAAATATTTTCTCCCATTCTGTAGGTTTTCTATTCACTCTAATGATAGTTTCCTTGGCTGTGCAGAAGATTTTTAATTTGATCGGGTCCCATT
>NW_012152496.1:0-899 GCF_000956105.1 Propithecus coquereli
TGCTCATTAGGGTTTGCTATCTTGTGCTTCTGACATTTTCATCAGATGAGCATGTCCCAGGTAGCTTGCTAGTTAAAGGAATAGAAGAGAACCTGAGAGCAGATCAGCACTCAACTTGTATCCTAGAATCACATATCCAATATCAACTTATATGAGCAGGTGACCTGCAAACACATGAAATATATGATTACTATTTTTTGCTACCGAATGTATGCTGAGTGCTTGCTTCTGTGTGTGTGTTTGTGTGTGTGTGTGTTTGTTAGCAAACAGCAAACATTGACTTACACTCATTGATAATATACATGTACTCAATACATTGTGTTCCCATTGTATTCAGCGATAGCATGGGAAAGCCATTGGTAAATTTTCTAATCCTTGTGATAATTTAATTCAACAATCAATTCTCATTTGTACTTGTATTTCTTTTCTCTATTTTCTTGTTTTTTGTTTGTTAGGTAGAATTTCTCTTTTAATATTGCCGTGTTTCTTTTTTCTTTTTCTTACTCCATTTTGGTCAAACAAATGCCACAAAAAACAATGGTGAATAACATTTCTTGTATTATCCTGGATGGAACTGGATGGATCCCATTCTCTGAAGCGAAGTATCACAAGAATGGAAAAACAAGCACCACATATATTTACCATCAAATTGACCATCAAATTGGTCAATACTTATGTGCACATATGGAAGTAACATTCATCAGGTGTCAGGTAAGTAGGAGGGGCAGGAGTGGATGGATATATTCACACCCAATAGGTGTGGTGTGCACTGTTTTGGGGATGGGCATACTTGCAGCTCTGACGTGGGTGGTGCAAAGGCAATATATGTAACCTAAACATTTTGTACCCCTGTAAAATTCTGAAATAAAAAAATACTTTGATGAAACAAACAAATGAAT
>NW_012152496.1:949-1406 GCF_000956105.1 Propithecus coquereli
TTTTTTGTTTGTTAGGTAGAAGTTCTCTTTTAATATTGCCATGTTTCTTTTTTCTTTTTCTTACTCCATTTTGTTCAAACAAATGCCACAAAAAACAATGGTGAATAACATTTCTTGTATTATCCTGGATGGAACTGGATGGATCCCATTCTCTGAAGCAAAGTATCACAAGAATGGAAAAACAAGCACCACATATATTTACCATCAAATTGGTACTAATTGGTCAATACTTATGTGCACATATGGAAGTAACATTCATCAGGTGTCAGGTAAGTAGGAGGGGCAGGAGTGGATGGGTATATTCACACCCAATAGGTGTGGTGTGCACTGTTTTGGGGATGGGCATACTTGCAGCTCTGACTTGGGTGGTGCAAAGGCAATATATGTAACCTAAACATTTTGTACCCCTGTAAAATTCTGAAATAAAAAAATACTTTGATGAAACAAACAAATGAAT
>NW_012152496.1:3814-6582 GCF_000956105.1 Propithecus coquereli
TAGCATTTGCTTGAGCTCCACTAAACTAATTGACAGAGAAATCTGCTCTTTGGGGTTTTTATTTATTTTCATGTTAAGTTGCTATTTTTTTATTTCGGCATATTATGAGGGTACAAATGTTTAAGTTATATATATTGTCTTTGCCCCATCAGAGTCAGAGCTTCGAGTGTGTCCATCCCGCAGTGTGCATCACACCCATTATGTGTGCATATACCCATCCCCTCCTTCCCCCTTCCATCTGCCTGACACCCAGTGAATGTTACTACTATATGTGCACTTAAGTGTTGATCAGTTAATACCAATTTGATGGTGAGTACATGTGGTGCTTGTTTTTCCATTCTTGTGATACTTCACTTAGTAGAATGGGTTCCATCTCTATCCAGGATAATACAAGAGGTGCTAGACACCATTGTTTTTTGTGGCTGAGTAGAACTTCATGGTATTAGGCTGCTATTTTTCCCCTCAGTCTGCTTCTGTCCAAATATGAATTTATTCACATTAATTTTCAGGATTTTTCTACTTTAAGAAGATACTCTTTTGGGGGAAAGCATGGAAGAAGGTCAAGATGGTATCATGAGCTGACTCAAGCGTCAGCTTTCCCTCTGTGCTAGCTCTGGAAATTTATTGTATAAAATTATGCCTCTTTGTTAATTGTTTTCTGTTGAAAATTTTCTGGGCTTATCTTTATGTTTGTGAATTTAGTTACTTACTGTAAAACAATATGCTGTTATTGGACTTTACTACCTTACCTTGAAATTCTGTATTTTTTTTTTTTAGCTTTCAATTACTTTTGCAGTCATAACTGGTTTTTCAGTCATATATTCAATCCCCAGTTACTTTTTTAAAATAATTTTTATGTTCGTTTACCAACATTTCTAATTATGGCTCTAGTATTAAATTTGGAACATGAATCTTTCAACTGCCAAGTTATTTGATATGTTCATTACTGTACATATCAATTTGATTAGTCTTTTATTTCACATGATGTTTCTTCATGTGTTTTATTTATTATGTTAATGAATATTTCTACTTTTGTAAGGAAGCTTTGCTATAGCCACTTTTTTTAATAAATGGTAAACACTTTCTACATGTTTCAATTTCTTTCCTGTGGTGGTAGGTCAGAATAGGACCACACATATTTGTATTTCATTCTCTAGCACTCTGTTATGTGTCCTTTAAAATTCAAACTGTATTTTATCCTCCCTCTCTACTATTGTTTCTTTAATATTAATAGAATAGTATGGATTCTTTGCTGAATTCTAGTTAAAACAGGTGGTTAATTTTTTAGACTGAAGGTCTCCAGTTTCCTAAACAGTGCATTGGAAAGTTTCAGAAGCAGAGTTAATTGAATAATTGTACTAACTCTATAAATTGCTGAACCCCGGTATTTGCATCTGTTGCAAATTATCACAAGTGGATGTCAGTTGGAAAGTGCAGGCTCTGCATAGATACTAAAGGAATCCTGGGTCCTAAAGTACTTTTGATTCTCAAAAGCAAGAATATAAGTAAATTTGAAAATAATGTTCTTAAATTGATTGGTTTATAAATAAACAGATACTGTTTTCTTCAAAACAATGAATAAACATGAATGATATATGGGAAATCACAATCACACAAAAACATAATTCTTTAATCATACTCTTAGGCTTTCCTTACATATTAAAATATTCAAACATTTTATACCAGATGTGAAGTTCGTATGCCACAAAATAGATGTTTCAAAAATAAAACTACTAAAATAATTATAAAAACAAAGCAATAACAATGGGTGTAAACAATAAAATAAAATTAATACTGATTACTCAATATCCTGAATTCCAGGTAATTAAATTTATTAATAGACCAATAAGAAGTGTGATGCATTTTTAATATATTTATTTAAAATTACTTAATATTTTTACATTTGTATTATTCTGAACCCATACCCCAATTGATCAACATAAGGGAGATATGACTAGAGATGTGGAAAAAAGAAAATTTTAGTAATGTTTCAAGAGTGAGATAAATATAGTAAATCTTCACAATTTCTAAAAGATAACATGGCAAACAGCTCCTGATATTTAATGGGACCAGACTTTTTTTTTTCTTTTTCCGGAAATGTATAGGCTAGTGTAACAGTGAGGAAAATAAGAATTCTTTAAGTATTGCATATAATTCAGTTGATGAGCTGTTCTTTTAGCTCCAAATCACCTTTCTCTACTTCATTTTCATTTTCATGTCTAGGAATAGGAAGACATTTCTGTTTTGTCAAGTATAATAACATCCTATTAGGTAAGTTATTAGACAATAACCCTTATGTTTATATAATAATAAAAGACTTTTTCAAGCAAAATGAATATTTCATGGTCTAGTGGGAAGACCACTCTGGTCCATTTGTGAGTCAGGGCTTTTATTTGTAAAGACACTATTCTTGGTAGGGAGAAAATAGAAGAGGAGAGGACATATAAACTGCATAAAATTATTGGAAACACAATACGGGCTCAGTGGTGGTAAGGGGATGAAATTGTTTCATGAGATCACCTTCATCCTGTTCTGTCATTTCCCATTGACATCATCCATCTGCACATGGAGGACCTGAGTCTTGTATGTCTATGGGCTATTAGGAAGCAGAGTTTGCATTTTGAGCAACTGTTAGATACTAGGAGGAGATAAAGTTTGTAGCAGACATGTACAAACAGAAAAAAAAGGGGATTCACATTTTTAATTATTACCTTGAAGGGAAAGGTAGTTTCTGTGGTCAATAGTCATCTTAGAGAAATGTATAGAGG
>NW_012152496.1:6885-14210 GCF_000956105.1 Propithecus coquereli
TTTTAGTAGAGATGGGGTCTCGCTCTTGCTCAGGCTGGTTTCGAACTCCTGAGCTCAAACAATCCGCCCGCCTCGGCTTCCCAGAAAGCTAGGATTACAGGCGTGAGCCACCGCACCCGGCCAGATTTCTAACTTTTGGTGGGATGAAAAAAATACCTTTAAACACAAACACACACTCATGCATAAAGACGCACAGAGAGTTGATGCAATTTTTAGAAATATTTAAACTATTCCTTAGTTATTCATTTACTGAAAATATCCTGTAATAATTTGCTTAGACTATATTATTCCTGTTTATCAATCCATTTGTTTCTGTAATATAACAACTCTTGCAAAAGTCAATATATTAAATCTATTACTCCTTTGCTTCAATGTATCTACATTTTTTTCTTAATATTTATCTTGATTGTTTCTTTTTCTCAAAGCTCCAGATCCCCTTAGTCGTTATCAAATGATTCCCATACTTAGATGAATATCTTTACTTTTATTTTATCTGTTATTAGGCAAGAAAAAAGAGGTTAGGGAAAAACGGCTTTATAATAACAAAACTAAAGTAGGTATTTCTAGTGAAACATTCATTTTCCACCAAGCATTTATTGAGAAGACCCTTTATATTAGGTGCCATGTTAAGATTGACATGTCAAAATGAATTAGATATACGTCTGATGTCTGATAATTCAAAATTTAGGTGAAAGTCATCTGTTAGTAGATGTGTGTAATACAATAACGTTATTGCTATTTTAAAGATATTTAATGATAAAAGAGCAAAAGAAGCTCAGAACTTGAGACAAAACTTCCAAATTATTAACAACAAAAAGGATCTGATGAACATTAATTTAGTAGGTTGAAATGATTTAGTAGTTAAGTAATTTAAATGATTAATAGAGGTTCTACAGCAAGTCTTCCAAGGCTAAAATTATGGCTTTCCAACTCCCAAGCTGTAAAATATTAGGCATATCACTTATCCTCTTCAAGCATATTACTCTAGCTGTAAATTCAAAGTGATTATGGAACAATATATATGGTACTTTGATAAATATCAATATTTTCTTGTCATAATTTTAAACTGAAACCTGATACCACAGCTTTATACACCTTCAATAAAGTGTTTAGTAAAACTTCAACGCATGTCAACTACAATTGTTATTATAGCATTTCTTGGTATTTTTTTCAAGTTGAAACCCCGTAATTTGGTTTTCACATTTAAATTCTCTCTCTGGACTAGAAACCCCTCAATAGCAAAAAAAATATCACTTTCAATTGATGGCACAAAGATCTAGCACAGTGTCTGGAATTTAGTAGGTACTATATAAGTATTGTTGAATGGTATTTGGTATCAAACATAATTTTGCTTATTATTGAATTACTATATTTGTCAAAATCTGGGCTTTCCCTGGTTAAAATTGGGGTAAAAAGATACATTGTTTGGGAGATGACATTTATAATTGGTGTGAAAAGAAAACAAATTCTCTTCCCCAATCTGTTCTTGAATAAATAATACATAAAAATTATCATGGTATAAAATGACATAACTAAAATACTTGCCAATAAAATAAAAGGTCAGCACTATCACTCTGGGATACGAAGAAGATAGATGTCTCTCTCCTCCCAGAATTAGAGTAAATTTGATTTTTTAAAATCCCAATGAAACAAATAGTGAGCTAGCAAGAGAATAAGATTAGTCAAGTTTTCATTCTTCTTTATTTCATTTAGTCTTTAGTTCTTTGCCTGAGGTGGGAAACTCCAATCTCTAAACAGTCTAGGATTTCAAATTTGGCAATTTACTCAGCGATGGGGAAAAGAAGAGAAAGTCTTTCTGTCATTTTCTATAAGGTGGCCCCAGATGTTGTTGTTAGGGGTTGGTGGTTGAAAGCTAGGTTAGGAGTTGAATTCTCACGTGTTTTACTCTTTTATTTAGGCTAAATATTAAAGGCATATGATGACATACAACTCATCCCCCACACAAACATGTTCTTATTTGCATTTTCCCAATGCTTATATACAGGTTTTTTTTTATTAATTACGTTGATAAAGTAAGTTAGTGAAATGTTCAAAGAGAAACTTGAAATAAATAGCTTCTGTTGCTATTTATAATATTTGCATAAAAATAAACTGTTAATTTATGATCTTTACATACTGACCTTTAATACTACTTACAAGAGAGAGGCAAACTTTATTCTAGCTGTGGCGTGGACCACTCAGCATACCAGCTTAAAACCATTAGGAACAATCAGATAGTCCTACCTACTTCCCATAAGAAGGATAACAGTAATGGTAGTATCCAGGGTATCATGTCCCATATATATTCATTTTCTAAGGATATACCATAACACATTTGACAAGATAAAATAGAAAAACAAATATAGACTTTAATTATCTGACTTTTGTTGCAAAGATCAAATATTCTCTCATTCCATAAATATTTACCTAGCTGTTATTATTGCCAGCCACTATGCTAGTTTTCAGGTAAACAATGAACAACAAGAAAAGCATGATCCTGATTTATATTTTAGAGTTGACAGACAAATCAGTAAATACACTGTATTATATACTACATAATAAAGGAGAGGGACCTCAGTGTGCTAGGGTAACACACAGCAGGTATAGCCTATAAAAAGAAGGGACACGATGTATTCCAAACAGGACTCATAAGCAACAGGACAGACTTCAGAGAAAGTATGAAGCATTTAAAGATCTGTAGAACATTTAGTATGATTCTATTTTGTAGTAGGAGAGAGTGATTAGAAATAAGCTGGAAAGATAAGGGTACAGAAACCCTTACGAACTATCACTATGATCTATGGCTTTTTACCTTAAACACAGTGGGGAGTCATTGAAAGGCTTTATGAAACAGAGCTACATGGTTACATTTGCACTTAAAAAGATCATTCTGATCTCCCCGTGAAATGTGGATTAGAGAGAAGCAAGACCAGAGATAGTGGGATTATTTAGAAATGTGCTGAGTTAATCCAGGGAATTAAATGAGTATCCTATGTTTTTAGAAAATATAAATGCAAGTTGAATAAGTGAGGTTTTGTAATTTATTCATACGGATTGTGATGGAAAGAGCTGGTGAGAATGATGGTGGTAGAAAGATGGTTCTCAATAATAGGAGCACCTTTAAAAAGGAAAATTGTATTCATTTTTATGATCATGATTCATGGAGTTTGTAAAACATACAGCTGGACATGACAAAAAATTCCTAGATTTTTACGTTTGAATATCAACACTGATATGGCTGTTTGATTGAAGCCATCAGGATACAGATAATTATTTAAGCCACCACGGTAATAAATGACTGCACTCAGGAAATGTAAGATGAAGATAAGCCTTGGAAAGAACTCTGAAGATCAATATTTAATACACATGTTTGGGAAGTGGAGCCAAAAAATGACATTAAAAAAGAAGAAACCAAAAATGTGGATTCACAATGGAATAGCAGAGTTAGTTATGTTAGTGAAGAAGAAAGTTTGGTAAAAGTTATTAGACGCTAGAGTGATGAAGGAAGAATATCACTGGGAAGAGTTCATTGGGTACAATAATAAAGAGACCACTGATGCTTTCCAAACAACTTGAGTTAAGTTCTATAAATCAGATTCTAATAGTTTAAGAAGTTAGTGAGTGGTGATGACATACAGACAGCAAATACAAACTATTCTTTCATGATGGCTATGAAGAAGAGGAGCTAGTCAATGAAGTTGTTGGAAATGGTAGGGTGTTCAAAGACTTTCTTTATGGTGGGAAAGGCTTATGTGTATTTAAATAACCACAAGAGAAATTTTCCAGAGAGGGTGAATGAATACGATATAGGAAAGAAAGTTACAGTGCACAGAAGGTTCTTATCCGGTGGGTGAGATGAAGTAGACAATTGCTTTGAACAGGTCTAAGAAACTCTCTTCTGCTGTAACCAAAAGAAAGGAGAAAATAATAAATAGAAGTGCAGATACATTTGAAGATTAAGTCACCCATGGGGTGCACAAGCTGGATCAATGTCTCTTTGCCTTGGGATTTGCCCCACTCTCCTGGAGTCACCAGGCGAGGAGCACCTGGGAGCGCTGGCGGGTAGGGAGCTCATAGTCTGAGTACCTCTCAGCCTGCTGTAGGACCCCAAAAGGAAAGCTCCTGTTCCCTGCAGATGCCTCTGGGTGGTGGCTAAATTGTCTCTTTTGGCAGCTGTGGTAGGGAAGGGGAAGGGGAGCATGAAGCAATATGGCGCCTGCCGATCTGCTTGGGTCTACAATTGCAAAGATGTGGAAACAACCCAAGTGCCCATCAATACATGAGTAGATTAATAAAATGTGCTATATGTATACCATGGAGTTCTACTCAGCCACAAAAAACAATGGTGATCTAGCACCTCTTGTATTACCCTGGATGGAGCTGGAGCCCATTGTACTCAGTGAAGTACACAAGAATGGAAAAACAAGCACCACATGTATTCACCATCTAATTGGTTTTAACTGATCAACACTTAATTGCACATATAGTAAGTAGTAACATTCATCGGGTATTGGGTAAATGGGAGGCAGAGGAGGGTATGGTATATTCACACCTAATGGGTGTGGTGAGCATCGTCTGGGGATGGACACACTTGAAGCTCTGACTTGGGTGGGACAAAGGTAATATATGTATCCTAAACATTTGTACCCCTGTAATATGCTGAAATTAAAAAAAAAAGAACATTTGAAGATTAAATATAAAGTTGAGGAAGTTCCCATCAAGTGTTTTTTTTTTAATTCTGTAAAGTTAGAGGAAAGATAACCTCACGAAATTTGTTTCTATCTAAATTTTAACCTACTTCTTTTTTCTGAAATATAAACACAATTTAAGAGATGCTCTAGGTGATAGTTCTTTTTGCTTCTCCATTTAGCTTTTAACTCTATATACTTGAGAGGGCATGAAAAATGAAAAACCACTAGGCCAACACACAGGCCTCAGGCTCTCTGAGGCACTGACTTCCTTACTACAAGCAAAAGCTTAAAAATTCTGGTCCTTCTTTTCCTTATTTGTAAAATGGGGGACTGGAAAGAATGTTTCTATATGGTTTTGTATAGCACAGATATTTTTTGGCCTAAGTTCATTTTTAATGTTGGAATATAATTGATCATAATTGTCAAGTAAAATATACACAGCTTTGCCAACTATGGCAGTAATACCCACAGCTTGTAGTCCTGAGTAGGCACTTACTTCCGTGTGAGGGATTCCAATTTATAGGAGTTAATATCTTTTATCTGTAGTTTTTACAAAGCTTACTCTAAGTTAAATAAAATTCAGGAAATGACAAAGCTTTTCCTCAGGTTTAATAGTATGTTATTGAAAAATACCACAAGAAATAACAATGAACACAGCAAAGATCATGTCACTTCTCATGTTATTTTAATTGTGAGACAATGGAAAAGTCAAGATGCAGAGAAGAGCTCAATATCTCTCACTGAGGTCAAAGCATATGAGACAAAGTTCATAGAAAATGATATATTTTGTTGCACATTGTGCAATGCATATAGATATCATGATCTGTGTTTCTCATAATAGGAGAAAAAAGAATTCCAAAGGTAAAGGATTGAGATTTGAACACTATAGTGTAAAATTAATTTCTTATTTCAATCCATCATTGAGAAAAATAATTTTTTTCATTCATTAAATATCTTAAAAGATGATGGAGTCTACACACTGTGCATTTAGGAAAAAAAACAAAAACATAAACTAGGATAAAAGAAGATGCATTTTTTTCTTTTGCTTCCTTTAGCAAAGCTAGGAAGTTATTGTTTCAAAATATGTTTTCTAACAGTGTTCTGCTAGGAAATACCTTAGCTAGTTGTAAAGTGTAAATCCTAGATTAGTAAGAGTCCCATAACAATTGGATGACAAATCCTCTTGATAATGGGATTCTCACTTTATATTTCCATACAAATAATTCTCGGATCAGCTCTAGATGTATTTGTTTCCAAGAATGTCTTTGTAGACAAAAAATATGAGACAAGTAAATGAGCAGAGAGAAAAACAGTCTAAACTTTAGTTGATGTATTAATTTTATTATTTTACATGATTTGAGATGGCCAAGTCCACTTCTGTATTACTGGGCAAGTGTATTTCCTCTAGTACTTTAATCATAGTTTTCTGTACATCATTTTAGTTAATTTAGAAGTGACCATCATGCCATAAGTATAAATCTGAATGGAGTCAGGAAAAAAAAAAAGGTTAACTTTAAACAAGATAGAGAAGAAATACCAAGAACCTAACCACATCAGTGCTGGCTCCTGCGTGCTCACATCTGCATAGGCAGTTACCAACAAATCCATTGTGTAAGCCGATGCTAATCAGACCCAACGTGAAGCAACCTCACCCTCATCTGCCCTAAGTAATTTTCTTGGAAATGCTCCATTTCTTTAGTTTGGAAAGAAGGGAAAGTACTCTAATACTGAAAATAGGAAAACAAACAAACAAAAAATTAGATCCCCTTCCCAATTATGCTGATTGCTTATGACTCTGAGGATTTTTTCTCATCCTTCTCATGTAGACTAAGGGTCTTTGTTGGTCTGAGAGGGAGGGGCACCATAGGGGCAATGGTTTGGAATTGTACGGCTGTTCTAAATGCTTCTTTAACAATGTGCAAAAAAAAAAAGAAAAAAGGAAAAAGAAAACAAAAATTTTATTCTTTATGACTTCTCTCTTTTTCTTTACTTCTAGAATTTGTACAGGAATTCCTAGATGATAGGAAGAGTCCTCAATATTATGTTTTGTATAAATAGCACACATCCACAAAAATCAAATATTACTAATTCCATGTTAAAGACAAGAAACATAAATATTCAAATTCCTATTATAAACAACTATAGACTCTTGGTAGAACATTCAATGTGTCATGAATATTCTGGAAAATATCTCATTTATCAATGAGAGGATGTAAAAAGTGTTTTATATTTTAGTGTATTTACAATTCCATTACCAAAAATAACAATCAAATAACACTTACCAGACATTTTTAAGCTCTGCTGTGGACTCAATGTTTATATTCCTCTAAAACTCATATATTGAAATCTTAACCCCCAATGTTATGGTATTAAGAGGTGGAGCATTGGAGAGGTAATTTAGGTCAAGAGGGTAGAGCCCTCATGAATGGGATTAGTGCCCTCATGAAAGATACCCCAGAGAGCTTTCTAGCTCTCTTTCCACCCTGTGAGGTTACAATGAGAAGACAGTAGTCTGTAACCTGGAAGAGGACCCTCGTCAGAACCCAACCATGCTGGCACCCTGATCTCAAGCTTCCAGTCTCCAGAACTTTGAGATATAAATTTTGTTGTTTATAAGACACCCAGTCTATGATA
>NW_012152496.1:15161-20433 GCF_000956105.1 Propithecus coquereli
AAGAATATACCAATGATAGCTAGCAAAGAGGTTCTAAAAAGGATGTTTTGAATGTGAATAAAGTACTTGAAGAGTCTAGAAAACATACTTACATAACATCCATTCTCAACTACATTCTCCCCAACAAAGTCAGAAAAAAATACCCAAGCACATCTTCCTGGGAAAAGAATGATTTTATGAATGGGTGATTTTATGAACAGGTGATTTTATGAACATTTAACAAAACTCTTGAAATTCAGCTCAAATGAAACTATAGATAACATTTATTCAATGAAATGAGACCAGTATCATATTAAAAATAATCATACAATGAATAATTAAATTAACAATAAATTATCAATTATGCATAGAATATTTATAGGTGAATGGCAGCTTTGTCAAAGTTAATCATTGGAATAGAAGACAGGAAGGGGCAAATTGTAGTAATATAAAGGTAATCATCCAGAAAAATTAACCTATAGATAATAGATATTTCTAAGCAGAGAAAAGAAATAAACTTCAAAGCAGTTAAAATTAGTACCAAAACTAGAAAAAAAATAAGAAAAAGAAAAAAAAATCAAATTTCATTAAACGAAATTAAAAATTTAGATCCAAATACCATAATCCTTTTCATTGCAGGCTGGCAGTGTTTCTGCTGATACAACATTTTCAAAAACCTTGTTGATCTTCTATAAAATTCATGAGGGTCCAAGCCATCAGAAAATGTCTCCTCCAAAGATCTTTTCTGGGTAACCTATCTCTATTCTTTATTTCTCCTGAGATAATTGATTGAATTTATGAGTCACATATATAATCTCCTTATAAAGGTTGTCCAGGTACATCCTTGGTATTCTCCCAAGAGCATGTTTTCTCATATTTTGCTATCTGGAGAGACTGAGAATTTTCCAAATCATCAAGTTCTGGTTCTTTTTCGTTAGAAGTTCCTTCCTCATTTTCTTTCTTTCTTTTTGCGTTTTACTACAAGCTGCAAGGAGGAAACAAGGTCCCATCTTCCATAATTTGCTTAGAAATCTCCTCAGATCAATACTCAAGTTTATTACTTACAATGTCTACTTTTCCCCCAATGGTAGAACACAATTCAGGAAAGTTTTCTGTTACTTTATAATAAGAATCTCCTTTCTCCTGTCATCCAATACCATATTCCTCATTTCCATGTAAGCCCTCACCAGAAGCACATTTAACATTCCTATTTCTAGCAACATTCTGTTTATGACCATAAATGTATTTTCTATAGTGATGAAAGCATTCTGTACAGTTCTTTCTTCTGTTCGAGACCTCATCATAATCGCCTGTAATATCCTGTATCTCCAGGAACAATCTCCTCAAGACAATCTAGCTTTTTTCTATTATGAGTCTCAGAATTTTCTAGCCTCTGCTCATTACACATTCCAAAGTCATTTCCACATTTTTAGGTATTTGTTAAAGCAGCTCCTACTTCCTGGTAGCTAAATTAGTAACAGGGTTTTCTAGAGAATCACACACACGCACACACACACACACACACACACACACACATACACGCACACACACATATATATATAGAGAGAGAGAGACAGAGACAGAGAGAGAGAATTAGTCTATGTAATTGTAGGGATTGTCAAATCTAAAATCTGTGTGGATGATTGGCAGACTGGTTATTTTCAGACAGAAGCTGATGCTGTAGTCTCCAGGCAGAATTTCCTCTTCCTCAGGTAGACTTCAGTTTTGCTCTAAGGGCTTTCAAGGATTGCAAGAAGTCCCACTGACATTATCAAAGTAAAAAGGAGAATACTCTCCTTTACTTAAGGTCAAGTGATTGTAAATGTTTACCACATGTACAAAATACCTTCACAGCCACACCAAGATCCGTGTCTGATTGAATAACTTGGTACTATAGCCTGACCAAGTTTACACATAAAGCTAACCATCATATTTACCATATAGACTTTCTTAAGTTTACTTTCGTGGAAGTTATCATAAAGAATTTCAGCTTAGACTTTTAAAAGCCTCCGGAGGCTAGAATGACAAGCCAAGAATTTACCACCAGATAGCACCTGCACTTGCTATAAATGTGGGGAAATTCCTTTCTTTCTCAAATCCTCAAAATATAATAAGTTCCCTGAGCCTTCCAGGAATTATTTTTCTAACTCAACCCTTATGCCTCTAAACACTGTATGCCAGGTACCAGGCCAGTTATTCCAAGAAGGCTTTGTAAGCATTGCCTCCATAAAATTGACCTTAGTTTTTTAAAAAAGCATTGTCATATCTGATTAAATGAACATTATTCTCAAGTGTGACATTTCAGGAAAGGCCTTGGTTGTATAACCAATGTTTTCAAGTATGTCTTGGTAACAAGGAAGATAAATTCTAGTTAAACCTATGTAAATAACTATATTGCCAAGACAATAACAATACTCAATAAGAGTTTCCAAATTCTGGAGGGCTCAGGCAGGAGAAAAAAATGTTATTTATAAATATTGTGTTTTCAGCTTACATAAGCATGATCTACTAAATTGTTATGATATATATATATATACACTAAATATATGTACATATATATATCTAAAGAAAAAAGATAAAATGGTTCTTAATATTTCAAGAAAATAATGCACTAAAACACCAGGAATATTCCAAATGATATGCACAATCATCTTTTACCAGTTCATTCAGTCCTGTGTTATTAATCCTTGTTTTAATTGATCTTGGGTTAGAATTCTTATGAACTTATTTTCTTCTACTCTAGAAATTGAGAAATTCTGATTCAGTCCACTGGTATGGTTTCAAAGTTGTTTAAATGATGCCATCATAAGTCTGCACCCCAAAATACCTGACGCAGTCCTTTTCTCCAGGGCTCTGAAAGGGTCCCTGTCTGATTAAGATAAAGCACTCTCACATGTAGTGGATGCAAGAGCTTTTAGAGAAGCATCAGAATAAAACAGAAAACTTGATGACAAAAGACATGAAATGGCTGCAGTTTACTTAAACGAATAATTTTCAATAATGAAAGATGTGTTGAGAGCTCATTACAGGAATAAAGCAACTGACAAAGAAATTTGGTCATTTCTGTGACATGCAAAACAAGATTAAAGTCAAGCCAAAAAGTTTTGGATAAAGTATCTTTGAAAATAATAATTCACTGTAATTTCAAAGAAGAGTGGATATTACATGCAATATATAAAATAGATAAACACAGTATTTGCAGGAAAAAACTTAAATAATAAGTTGACATGATAATCTGTGAGTATATTAAGCATATATTTAGAATATATTAAGAATATACCAATGATAGCTAGCAAAGAGGTTCAGTAATTCTAAGATGGGCCTAAACATCTGTATATTAAAAAAATTCCGTAAGTTAGCAGTATAAATCTTTCATTGAAAACCAATAAAAACTAGCCAAGAGGATGCTAGATTCAAAAGAAATATAATTGCAACCAAGTTAACAAAAACAATTGAAACTATGACTGAATCCACTGTGTTGTCTAGTAACAGGCCAATCAGCACCAGGACTTTGGCAAATATAATCATATCAAAGACATAAAAGGTATTGACAAATCTCTAAGAATTTCCATACAGCATAGAATTTTCTAAAGTATTTATCTGAATAATTTTTACCTGTACCAATCTACGCTAGAGAAGGCTGAGTATCTTCTAATTTGACGTTTGTTATACTACTTGTTAATACTAACATATCAAATAAGCTTAGTTATTTCTAGCACATCTTTTTTAAAGGATGAAAGAACAAATCTCTTGTGATTTTCCAGAGGCCCTCTGGGAAATCTCAAAGACAGTTATATGTGGAAAACATATCATTAGGATTTGATTTTGAGAAGGCAAATATCAAAAGTTGAACACTCAATTGAGATACAATCATAGGTAACTGAGAAACAATGCATGGCTATCTAATTAACCAATTAACAATGAATGCTTTTTAAAGTAAACACAGGAGTTAATATGATTATGAAAAACTTTAGCTCTTAGTAAAAAACTAGTTTTCTTAAGTAATCAGAAACATAATAAATCTAACATAAAACATACACAATTATGTTGGTAAAATAAAAACTGCCATCTAAGTAGACTGCAACAGATGTAGAAATTAAATTTTACAACATTAATTATCAAAAAAATTTGTCATTTACATAGACTGAAAACAAAATTCTACTTTTTTATTAATGCAGTATCTGATACTGATACTAAAGCTTTTTTTTTTTTTTTTTTTTTCTTGAGACAGGGTCTAACTTTGTTACCCAGGCAGCAGTGCAGTGATCCAATCATACTATCAGGAGTGGGGACCAGTTGACAGGTCTGTGTTCCCTGGTTCTTGGTTCCCAGTACCAAAGAATGGAACCCAGTCAACAAAGCAAATGAGCAGACCAAGCAGATGCAAGCGGACAAAGTGCCAAAGTTTATTAAGGCATAGTACGTTCCAGAGAAGGAACAGGTCTATCTCCATGAGTGGAAAAGACCCAAAGTTTAACAAGATTTCTTCCCTTTATGCTGATTCCCTAATTCTATGTTAAATGGGGGGCAGAATTTTTCTTGCAAAGGGGTGGAGAATTCCCACAATGGCAAGTCCTCCCATTTTCTATCCTTGTAAGGCAATTTCTGGAGGTTGCCATGGTATTTATAAACTGTCATGGCTCTGGTGAGTATGATTTTTACTATGTTAATGAGGGTAGGTCACTTGAGAATACTGTCACCTTACTTGTACTCATGCTCCAAAGATCCTCTTTTGTGGCCTTGGTCATATCTCTACTTTGTGGCCTTTCTACCCCTTTTTGGTTGGTCAGTCCTCGGAGACCCCCTATCATAGGCCAAGTGTCTGTTCAGTCCTTGGAAGCCTGCTTGACATGTCATCTGTTCCTTCCTGGAAGCCCCCTCTGGTCACTTTGTTCCTCCTATTGTAGACAAAGCATCTCCTAGTGCCATCTGCTCCTCTTCCTCCTTATCCCTACCTAACAATACCTCACTGTAACCTTGAATTTCTGAGTTCAAGGAGTCCTCCTGCCTCAGCCTCTGTGAATCTCTGGGACTACAGGTGTGCACCACCACACCCAGCTAATATTTTAATTTTTGTAGAGATAGGTACTGGCTATGATACCCAGGCTGGTCTTGAACTCCTGGCCTCAAGTGATTCTCCTGCCTCCCAATGTGCTAGAATTACAGGCATGAGCTGCAATGCCCAGCTCTAAAACTCTTTTTGAAAATCATATATATAAGTCCATCAGACCTTAGTCAGCTTTCATGAAGGCAAATACAATTCCCTTTCCCTGAACCCTCTGTAATGTTTTAC
>NW_012152496.1:33618-34885 GCF_000956105.1 Propithecus coquereli
CAAGAAATTTATAGGAGTATATCATATTCAAGACTCATGAGACTCCACTATAGATAACTACATACTGGAATAAACACCTATACCTCAATATCAAAGCTGATTATTTAGTTATAGCACTTGATATTGATAAGATTCTGTTGCACCTATGAATGGAAGCTAGTCCTGTACACCTGAGGGTGGTTCATAAGTAGAAAGTGATAAAAGATGTTGGGACCCCTGGGCTGATGACATTCCTAAACTGATGTAGTTTCTGCTCACCAGTCTCATTTCTCATAACCACATGTGCCCTAAGTAAGGAGTGACTGGGACATTGCAAAGCTGTCTAGAAGTTGTAAGACTTTATGCTGTTATTTTCTTACTACATTGCTGTATTTTGTCAGTCCTGTATTCATTCTCGAACCAAGTAACATTGCTTCTGGATGAAGCCTATTACATCTTGTAATTCTGTTGTCAATCTAATGACAAAACCACCATGACTGGTTGAGTAGAGTGTTTTTGAAAAATTCCAACTATTTCCATCTTTTCTTCACTTTATTCTCTTACTCTTTGACACAGACAGGTAACTAACTCATTAGTGGGATACTTTCCCTTGAGATGGATATAATTGATACATTCAGTGTCACTAAATCCTCTTGAATGATGGCGCGACTGCACTACTGTAAGCATGTGTGCGTATTAGGGGTGAAGGAAGTGAACCGCTACGGCATACACAGCTCCTGTCACTTAGAATCAAGTCCACATCCCATCAGAAGCAGGAAAACTAATCTGGAGCTGTTTTAGTTTCTATTTTGAACGTAATCAGCACTGTAGGGCATCTAATTACTATCAACTCAACTACTTGAGTCAACTCAGAAAGGAGAGACATTGGTATGCATTGGCAAACCTGCTCCTGTTCCCTCTTGGTGAAGAGCCATACCATTGCTACTAAATTATTTGCTTCTGTGTTGACCTTAGTGACAAAATGTTGTCATGGAATATGAATGAAAATGATGTGTCACTTCCAGAGTAAAACAGCGAAAATAGAGAAATTTCCCATTGTCTGATGCCCTATTCTCTGGCTGTATAATTCCAGGTTAATAGGAAATTTGAAGACTGATGTTTGAGAGAACTGGTTCCCTGAATCACTGTTTGCATTGTTTACAGGAGACTTCCTTAAGTGCTACAACCCATATACTATCTTACATTGGATGGTCAGTGAAAAAACTAAGAATTAATGCCTTTTTGAATTATGATACTAAGATTTCAGTTTATCTGGTTCAGCAGCTAT
>NW_012152496.1:36435-41711 GCF_000956105.1 Propithecus coquereli
TTCATGTTTGTCTGTCTTCATATTTACATGGCATTCTCCTTATACATGTCTGTATCCAAATGTCCCCTTCTTATTAGAACACCAGTCATATTGGATTAAGACCTACCCCGTTGATCTCATTTTAACTTGATTTCCTCTGTAAAGACCTGATCTGCAAAGGAGGTAACATTCTGAGATACTGGGGTAAGGACTTCAACATATAAATATGGAGGTGACACAGTTCAACTCATACCACGCCCCCTTCCTGCCCCTGGTATATACTCCCTGCATTAACACATCCTTTGAGTGTGTGCAGGACTTGTGACTAGGAGGGGTTTGTCACCCCCTTTATTATGTCATGTGATATGACAACAGTGCAAGAATTTTGTGTACGTGTTTTGGTCTCTAGTCAGTTGACTTTACATTAATCTAAAGGAAGATAATCCTGTAAAAGTCTGATCTAATTAGGCAAGCCCTTTAAAAGCGTCTAGAGGTCAGAGACAGATGATGCTGTTTTATGGGCACCTCAGTTTGCTTTGAATAAACAAACTGTCATGTTATGAGAGAGGCTCACATAGCAAGGAATAGGGGGCAGCCTCTTGGAGCTAAGGATCTCAGTCCTGTAACTGCTAGAAACTGAATTCTGCCAACAACCAACGAGATTAGAAGACCCCCAGCCTTAGGTGAAATACCAGCCTGAGCTTACATCTTAATTTCAGCCTGGTTAGTTTCTGTGCAGAGCACCAATTAACTTTTACCTAAGCTCCTGACTTATGGAAACTGAGATAATAAATTTGTGTTGTTTAGGCTGCTAAATTTATTTCAGTTTGTTAAGACACAGCAGTAAAAAACTAATGAGAGAGAAAAGAAACATTTAATAAGTACATATTATATAAAGGTTCATAACTCTTTGGAAGTAAATTTTACATCAAACATGGGTATGTATACTTTAACCACCAAAGATTATATTTTCAGCAAATTCTGATACTCCAAAACATATATGTCAGAGCATCAGAGCATAAGAGCCTAAATATGTATATATGGAATTTAGTATGTGAAAAAGACAGCTATTGTGTAGCTGGGTAAAACTAGATTCTTGCCTCATAAAATGTATTTCATAATGAAATCATATAATACTGTTAGATTATGCACAGAGAAAGGGTCTGGAATGATACATATCAACATGTAAACAGTACTTTAAGAATTGCGATAACCAGTCACAATGTGAGATGGGAGGGGGAAGGCAATAGAGGCTTCATTATTCATTTTGCTAGTCAGATACTCTGTTAGTAGAACTGTTAAGCCAAGTCAAGTGCTGACAAATCAAAGCCAGTAAAGTTATAAAATTAAAAAGAAGAATCAGTATAGTGTCATTAAGAAGGCATTCAAGTTTAGAGTGCTGTATTCTAGTCATTGGGTGATATGAAATATATTTTTATCTATTGTTAACAGGACTTAGGGAAATACTTAGGATTCTAAGGACTCTGGCAGGCCTGGGTTCAAATACTGATTGGGCATATTATCTAATGTCTCAGTCTCTGAAGTCCATAATTTGGTATTGTGGGGGCTGGGCCTAGAAAAAAGGATGGATGGATGGATGAAAAGAACGTGAGCAGGGTGAATGAAGGAACAGGAGAAAACACCTGCCTGAAGCTGCTTGTTTGCTGTGTGCAAAAGGTCAATTGAAAACAGCTGAACTGTATGGACGTTGTTAAAGAAATTAGCAAACAGCCCTGACCATTTGCACGTGTCCTTGAAAATAAATACGGGAAGAAACTTAGCTGGGGAGGCCGTTTTCTCTTCCAGACTTTGGTCTCTTCCCTTCTCTCTCAACACTATGTGTTTCGAGTAATTATTCCTTCGCTACAGAGCACCGGAGTGAAAGCTGCTGCTACACGGTATGCCATGTCATTTAAGTTTTCCCTTCTAACTTAACAAAACGTATTTTATTCTCAAACTACAAAGGTAGTGTTGTGATAAGACTGGCTCTTGTAAAATAAAATTTGAAGGCACAAAAATTTCTTTGTTCCCCAAATGGTTGTTTCTGTCAGCTCCCTCACTTTTAAACTTTCTCAGGATGGCTGTGATTCTGTTTGCCAATTTTTCATTTTACCCCACATACCACTATCACTCTATAGTCACAGAAGCTTGTAGATTCCAAATTTGAACCAGAGAGATGATGAATATTTTAGAATAATGTCTTGCTCCCCAGCTTCAGCCATGCATCACTCCCTTCTTTCTACCAGAGGTAAATGGGAGAGGACAGGACCCAATCGTGTGTAAAGAGGTTTAGAAGATTCTGAAGTGACTGTTATTGCTCAGAGTAAGATAAAATTAAAACTCTGTGAAACAGAATAAATGGCACTCCACCTGTCAGGATTCTTCCTTACCTAAAACTCCTGATTTTAATATTTTCAAATATTGATTCCTTTATAAATTCATCTCCCTCCCCCATAAGTAGTCAATTTTTGAGTTCTGGTTTTAGAAAATTGTTCTGTCATAATCTCTTACTTTCCTTATAATGTGTGCATACTAGATTCAGGGAATTCGTCTTAAAATTCTACATTAATGCTCTACAGAATTTCAATTTGGTTTATTTTTATCATATTTTATTAATAGAAATATCTGGCTAACATCAATATTGTTTTTAAAAAAGTTGAAACAGTAACTAATGTGTACTTTTTTAATCAATTAGCTTTCAAAATGGCTGAAGCCATAACAGTTGTTCAAGAAAGCTTTCCAGCCAATTTAGAATTTCTGTTTTACCGGGTGAGAACTACTGCACTAAAATATAACTTCTTAATCAGTTGACATTAACTTAATTCCTCTTCTGGCCTGTTCTGAAGTTAGGAATGCTTAATGTTAATCTACCGCTCCCTGTTCTTCATTTCTAAAAGGATTATGTTGGCTTGCTTTATTCCCTGAATTTCTACAGTGTATCTTTGAAATATGGAAAAATTATATACTTATAAAAACATAAAATCTCAAGTGGACATCCTATATTGTTTTGTAAACCACAGTATGAATAACACGAGGTGGAAAGTATGTCTTCAGCTTTTGCAGTCTCTTCTATTTCATGAGTGATAAAAGAAAATAGTACACAGATATTTTATTCCTTCTTCTCTCTTTAAAATCCTGTTCCAATTGAAAAAATGATAACTATTAAGAATATAGCTAAATTTAGAGCACCAGAGCTATATAAATGGTTCATCACCTCTAAGCTCCCCTCCAAGTGAACCTGCTCAGCCTCCAGGACTTGTTGCCTAATGGACATTTTTTGATATAAACTTGCAACGGCAGCTAACTCAACCAGAAGTGGCATATTTCCCAAGGGTAGCCAAACCAAATCTTATGAGAATTAATTTGTATTGGTAAATAAAGAGCTGAAGTGGAAGAGCCAGGGAGGAGCTGTTGCAGTTTCTTATAATTACAGTGCCTAAGTAGAATATTGAATAATGCCATTATCATTTACTCAAAATGATGCAGAACTTAAAACAATTTGCCCCATGAAAAATATTAAAACTCAAAAATATTGGAATGTTTAATCCAGTTAATAGAGTTCAAATACTTTTGATTCTTTTGAAATTCATACTGAATATTTACACATTTTATTACATACATAAAAAATGCTTATGCAATAACAGACATAATACTATTACACATAAGTTGGTACAAGTTATATGTCATTAGAAGTTTGAAAAGAAAAACTGTACGTAAGGTGCATCATAACACGGTAGACCTACACTTTCAAACCGTTTCTATCGATTATTTCTAATTATCATGCCGGCATTGCCTATTCCAGAATGATATTGTTATTTCACCCAGAATGGTGCTTTATTTTACTTAAGTACACTGGTTCCTCAAGTTAGCTTTCTTCCCTTCCACGTTTCCTTCCTTCCTTCCTTTTCTTTCTTTCAGGTTTTCTTTTCTGAAAACATATATTTATAATCTTTACTCCTTAGTCAAGGCAAGAATGTTGTGAGATAAAGTGTATAGTTTTACAGTCTTTCTCTTTCCATGTCTTAAGCCACATATAGTACATCATGACTCTGACAGTCAGCTAGATAATTCGGAAGTAAGGAGACCAATCAGTTAAGGATTGTTCACGTGTGTCTGTAAATCAAGATTCTAGCAGACATGAAAATTCTTGGAGTGGAGCAAACGATTGTATTGGGATATGTTTGAAATGTTGGGTGGACAGTATAGAAATTATAGAGACGCTATTGGTAGAGCCTTAATAGGTTGAATGAAACAAAATGTTCATATTGTTCTAAAATGTTTTTTACAATTTTTTTCATTCATAAAAAGTCTTTCATTGTTTTGACTACATATTTGCATAATTTTATCAGCAATCCTCTTATTGATGGACATTTAGATGTGGTAATATGAACTCAAATATTGCAGTGAACTAATGTGTATATTTGCCTATGCCTATGTTCATGCCTATATCTATAACTATTCATGTTCACACGTGAATATTACAATAGGAGAATATACATTGCCCATATTTCATTTTTTCCAATTTTCTTTCTGCCCTTCATTTTCTGTATTGAACTTCTGAGCTTCCAACCAAGCCTGCTTCTTTCTCTAAGTAATGCTTTTCCAGTACTTAGTCTTAAAATTGCAGGCATTTCTACTATTTGGTTAAAGACATATTCTTAAGAAAAGAAGTAGAAAGAACTCTATTTCATGAAGCTGCTGAAAAACAGATACTATTCTTCGGAATAAAACTGTTCTCAGGAAAAAAAATCATTTATAGAAAGGCAGTATTATAAGACATTCAGACTTCACAGATCATGTTCTATAAAAATAAATTTTGTTCTCATAAAGTCTTTAATGCCTACTAATTTGTTGCCAGGGTAATAATATTTTAAATTGGCATCTACATTTACTGAAAGTATCATTAGTTACAAGTTTTATTTTGTAAGCCAAAGAGGGTCATAGACATTTCTCTCTTCTTCATATGCAGGGCATTTGGGGAGACCAGGATTATGGAATTTAGTAACAGACATTTAGATGACATGCAGTTTAGAAAGAAATGTAAATTAAATTCAGATAGATTGATCAATTTTGCACAAAATGGCTACCATTTATACTCCTACTAATTGCACATGAGAGGGCAACTTACTCTGCTTTCTGGCCACCTTTAGATAATAATATTTCTGCAGTCTCAAAAATGAAAACTGATAATTCATGGTAGTAGTTTTAACTTGATTTTTAATTGACTATCAGAGGTATGGGACACTGATATTTCTCCTTCCATATATATATATGTATATAGATAGATATAGATATTT
>NW_012152496.1:42411-44469 GCF_000956105.1 Propithecus coquereli
GATGATTTAGTAATTTCATGAGTATTATATATTAATAGTTGACAGAGTAAGAATACTTCCCTCATCAAAGTAATGCAATGAAGTCTTTCATTAGCATTAAAGTGATATTTGAACTTGAATAACTCTTCTTGGCAATATATTATTAGTGATTGGAAATAAGCATTATGGTATTATAGGACAGTTATTATAAACACATATTATGTCTTTCTGAAATTATTCATGCAGATTATATACATAGATACAGATTCTTCCATAAGAATTTACCCATTTTTCTTCTTTGTTAATCAAAGTTCATCCAAATAACCAATTTTACAACAATAGAAGAGAATAAAGATCATACTCTGGAGAAATCAAGGAAGGTTTTTTAATCAGAAATAGGAGTATGCTTACCTTTGCCGAAGACCTTAAAAATAGATATTCTATCAGAAAAAGAAGTGATAAGAAGTAAATCAGTAAAACATCATACAATAGAAACCAAGGGAGAAGATAATTTTAAGAAGAAAATGCATTTAAGAATGCAGTAGAATAGATAAGTGGTTGAAATATACATTGAGAAAATAACAATGAATTATCAATTTTTAGGCTGTTCATGAACTTCAAAAGAATAATATCTACTCTGACATGCTTAGATACTAAACAGAGATTAAGGACATATCGAAAAGCTAGAACAATATATTTACAAGTAAATTTTTATTGGAGTATAATATACATACAGAAAATTGCACAAATTCTATGTACAGCTCAAAGAGTATCTCAGTGTAAATACACCCATGCCTCAATTACCCAAATAAAGAATTAGCGTTACCAATACAATCAGATAGACATGATTACATGTCACTGTGATCATTACCAGTCTTTCCTCTCTTAACCACTATCCCGACTTTTAACATCATTGCTTTGTTTTGTTTATTTTGGAACTTCATGAAAATTGAAAAGTCTATGTATATTATTCGATATTTGGCTTCTACTGCTTGATATTATTGTAAGGCTGGTGGCGGGCACCCCTTCCCTCCCTGAAGACAGAGTAACCACACCTAAATGTTCATCCAGATAAGAGGAGTTTCAGTCCCTGGGGTCCACACATACCACCGGCCCCTCCTGGAATCCACTGATACCACCAGCCCCTCCTACTTCTCAATACCCTCCCTAAAACTGCAAACAAAGAGTTCCCTACTTTTCGCGCCAGAAAAACCTCCATCCCCCAACTCTAAAACATATATAAGCCCACTCAAAACTTCTGGGCGGCGCGATGTCTCTGGCCTCTCTCTCTGAACCTCACCCAGGAGCGCTCAATAAAGCCACGTTGTTTGGCCCCCCACTCTGTCTTTCTTTCTCCTCGCCGCTAAAAAAACTTTACAATTATGTTTGTGAAATTCATTGATATTATTGCAAACAGCAGTACACTGTTTATTTTCATACCTACATAGTTTCCATCATATAGATTTGTTTTATATGTGTTTATTCTAATTTTTAATATGTTTTCATTCTAATTTGGGTTGTTGGGTAATAGATGCCTACTTTGTTTCCCCTGAGGCCATCTGGGTTTGCCTGTTCCTGTGTGCAGTCTCTGACGTGCTAAGACTCCTTAATTGGAGGTCCTCCAATGCTTATCTCTTTCTACCAGAGAGCTTTCCCTGACACTGGGGAACCTTGCATAGCTATGTGCAGGCACCACCCAGACCAGCATGTGGCGAAATTTATGCTGCTGGGAGCAAGCCTCAACCCATGAGGAATGAAGCTTGTGAATAAATGCCCTGTTTCTCTCGTCTTCCTCCAGGATAATTCTGGGCTTTATTATATATATGTCCCAGTGGGCCTCAGAAGTTTGGACTCCAGTTGCCGATTGTACGTTTTATTTTTTCTCTCACTTCCACCATTTTCACTTGTGCTTCACAAGTGATCTACCTCACCCAAGTCCTTGTCTTTGTATCTAGTTCGTGAGGAACCAAAGTAAAGCAGCTACCTTTAGAAGAAAACTTACAAAGAGGACCTCAGGGTTTGATTCAGGATTTTTTTTTTTTTTTTTAATTTCAGCATATTATAGGGGTACAGATGTTT
>NW_012152496.1:54527-55177 GCF_000956105.1 Propithecus coquereli
CTGCTTTGCTGTGATGTTCTTTTTCTATGTTTTTGAGCGAGGTGCTTAATTATTGAGTTTTATTTTATTGACTTTTATAGATAGAGGTTTTTAATAGTAAAATGTCATATAAATGCTTTAGCTTTTTTGATGAATGTTTTCATTATAATTGCATTAAAGAAAGTCTGACATCTCATTTTTTATTTCTTTTTTGACCCAAGTTTTATGTAATTACATTTAAAAAAATCAGATGGACATATTTGAAACACGGACTTCGGGGGGGGAACCAAGGACAACACACAGAACCTAAACATCTGTACCCCCATAATATGCTGAAATAAAAAAAAATCAGATGGAAGGGACTTTTAATTTTGTTATTAATTTACAATTTTAATGGATTATGATAAAATGCTATTTGTATCATTTCTATTTAAATTTCTTGAGGATTTCTTTGTGGTCTAATATATGATCGATTCTTTCTAAATGTAGAAAAAAATTATTTATTATAGAAGTTCAGAATTTGATATTTAAGATGTCCCTTATCAATTATGGTGCTGAGAACTTCTTATATTTACCTATTTATTTTGTCTATTTAATCTGACTTCATTGAGGAAGATATTTTAAAGTTTCCTCTTATTACTATATTTCTGTTTATTTTCCTTGATTCTGCT
>NW_012152496.1:55227-57239 GCF_000956105.1 Propithecus coquereli
CTAAGCGAGGTATCCCAAGAATGGAAAAACAAGCACCACATGTACTCACCATCAAACTGGTATTAGCTGATCCACATTTAAATGCACATATAAGAATAACATGTATTAGATGTTGGGCAGGGGGAGGGGGGAGGAGGGGACGGGCATATGCACAAACTGTGAGTGCGACGTGCACCTCCGGGGGAATGGACACACTTGAAACTCGGACTTGGGGGGAAGGGAGGGTAAGGGCATAATACGTAACCTAATCATCTGTACCCCCATAACATGCTGAAACAAAAAAAAAAAGAAAAAAAGAAAAAAAAAAGAATTCTCATCAGTTTACAGAAATAAGACTGATTAATGATTGGCTATACATTATTGAACTATAATAGGGTATGAGTTACAGCGTCCAGCGTGAGGCATTGTACGGTTAATTTACAGCTACCTGTGGCAACAATGTAGAATCCACATAGCAAGAGGCTGCAAGAGATAATTACTTAGCTCAAGGGGAAAGTCAGATCTGGCTGCCGGGACCTGATAATTTAGAGAAGGCTCACATTCCTCAGATTAAAGTTTCTTTTCTTTCTCAGAGGATTTTCTTTTAGTTTTTGTTGTGCAGTTAGGCTAGGTGAAAATCATCTTAAACCAATCAGGTATTGAAATGATGACACATTGGTTTTCAGTTCTTGTGAGAAATGGTCTATTTTACACTTACTCTGGAACATTTCTCTCATTTCTCTTCTGGGTCCTTATGGAAAATGCAGAATGTTTACCAGCTCCTTGGCAGGTTTTGCACTTCATTTCTTGTTTCCCCAGCTGTGTGACAAGTGCAGAAATACCTGCTAAAGGTTGTAGTTTCTCTACAGGATTTTCCAAGTTGGCACGATTTTATAGGGGAAACATGGTGTCAAATGCTATGCTGACCTGTCTTCAGTTACCCCCCTCTCCTTCAAAATTTGCTGTTTGTTAGCTTTCTGATGGCTTAATCTTTTGTCCAACTGTTCTATTTTTTTTCTTAAAATGTATTCATTTGAAACAACCTAGTTCACATTGTCAGAAATAGAACTCCTCACAGAGTTTTACTCAATCAGTAGCTGGAATATTGAATTTCTCCTATTTGAGATCTGCTATTAATATTATGACATATCTCACATTAAAGATTTTTATGTTTATTGTACTTACATATATAAATAATACCTTCTCTACCTTTATTGCAGGGATTTACAGACTGGTAGTATACCTTACTCCACTTCATAAATTGTCTTATAGGCTCCCAATACTAGTTGTTGTATTAAATGATACATGAATGTGAGGTTCTTTTCATGTTATCAATAACGCTAAAATTGGAAGTATCCCAATTTGGATAAACTTTTTATTTTTGGAACAAATATGATTTGTTTTCATTTTATTCATCATTTCCCATTTCCCTGATTTGCACAGTAGAACCACCTGTTAGTTATTTTATCAAATTATGAAATGGTTTTAGAAGGCTGTAGCATTTAACACCCTACCTTGATACTTGTTAAATATAATATCCACCTCATTTGACTAACTTGCAAATTGTTTTTCTTATTCTTATTTGACATATTTTATTCTTGAAAGCCGAGCGCACCCTAAGCTGTACAATTTAAGGGTGATTGTTATGTTTCCTGAGAGGTAAAATTACCCTGCATTAAGATTCTAGCCAATGTGTGATGCAATCACCTGAAAATTTACTACCTACTGGGTTTTATTATTAACAAAATGGGTGCATTTCTTAAATATTTATAAGAATATAAATGTAACAAAGTTAGAAATGATAGTTACACTGTTCTAAGGACAAGCAGCTTCTGTTGCCTGATAACAAAGTGATATATCTATTAGGATGATATACTGAAATAACATTATAATAAAGCTAAAAATTGCTTTATGGAAGATACGGTATTACATATAATGAATAGTTTTAAGAACACCTCAACAATGCTGATTGTATAACTATTTCTTTGTAAGAAACATAGTTCTGAAATAAAGATTATTTTTACATTAATTTA
>NW_012152496.1:60513-67608 GCF_000956105.1 Propithecus coquereli
GTATATTTGTGTATAAATATACATGCATATATGATATGGGAATAAAGAGTATCTGAAAATTATTATATACTTTCAATTTTCTAAGCCTGAATATTAAATTAGAAAGCTTAAAAATTTTCTATTGCCACTGCCATTATCTCAAAATCTTTCCAAAATCTTTTTTTTGGGGATGCAGATTCTGAAGCTAATTTGAACCACAACTTTTTCCTTTACACTATTTTGCCTCTTTTATAGATATTTTCTGTGATGAAGCATTTCCATTATTTTCTCATCTTTTTGATAGTTTCTTTACAACTAAACACATTTGATGAGCTCAGGTAGAATGAGTTATTGAAGCTAGAAAATCACCACTTTTGTCATAGTAATTCCCACCTATTTATCAATAGAATTACCATCAGCATCCCCTGCCACTTTTTGTTACACAATTACTCTTTAAATTTTATCCATGTCATATGTTGACCATTAAAATGAAGTATACTTCATGTCACTCAGTGAAGATATGAATTCAGAGTCTTAATATTCTCCAAGTCAGTTACCACAAAAGTAAGAATACTAAAGATGCATCTTGAATGCTACATTTGTCTTCTTGATATGGTGCTCTAACTTCATAAATATTTATGGTCTCAATTGTTTGTCATCAGCAATTGTAGAGCTTATTCAATGGTTTCATTTATTTAAAATGTCAATAATTGTGCAATTTGTACACAAAACTGTGCACTGTTCTTCCCTGCATTTATGGAATTTGTGGAATTTTATTATAGGTACAGAGATAATGAATGCAACATATGCAGCTGGCTCATATTTGGCTCTCAAGAATTGATTGGGTATACCTCTTTCCAACTCTATATTCAGTGACATTGCACTGATATCTTACAGTCACCATAGTGGTCACATCTACAATATGGAAGTTGGTAAATGGAAACAGCCCCCTCCTCTTCCACTTACCAGGGAGCTGCTTACTAAATATTTTCCAGCACACCACTGCTGTAATATCCTCTGGGAATATGGGATATTCTACACTGATGAAAGTTTATGTGGAAAGTTGGAAGTTTAACAAGAGTTAGCCAGTTGAATGTGGGTTGTAGAGGGTAAAGGGTAGATATAATACATGAAGGCCAAAGGTGGGGAAATGTATAGCTTGCTTCAAGAACTGAAAAAATGCTGTAGCAGAAGTATGTGTCAAAAAATTATGAAAAATTAATATGTAGATGTAGGCTGAAGAAATATTATAAGCATTGAAGAAGTATGGGCTTTGGATAAAGACAAGAGTTTGGACAAATTCTTAAAAGGAAATGAATAAGCATACTGGCATAAGTATTTCATAATATCAATTACAGATTTAATGGATTAGATAGAAGATATCCATTTAAGATGTCATTGGGGCCATGGGGGCTCTGCTATTACCATCCCACTGCTACCGATTAGAATACTAGACAAAACTTACAAAACAGCTGTTTTCTTACACTAGCCGATAGGCAACACAGAACTGTGGATCCTGAGATAAGGGAAATAATGAGATGAACCACAGGATCACCCTAGCTGTCTGCTTGAAAGCAATCTGTAGAATGTGGGTCAGTCAGGGAGAGAATCTCCACCAAAGCTGCCCTTCTCACTTGGTTGGGAAGGTAGGAGTTCAGAGTTTGGGAAAGCTGAGACATCTAGGATTTTATGGGTCAGATTTGCAAAGCAGCAGAAGAAGTTAAAGATGTCCAGAAATTTCACATGGGATAATTTACTCTTTAGAGGAGTAAACGTAAGAAAGTTTGAAATTAAAACCTATGCAGCTCAGTTAAGAAAAAATTATTAGGAAAGAACAGAGAGCTATAAATCAAAAACAAATTCTACATAGCCTACATAAGGCTGGGAAATATGTATATTGCCAACAGCCAGATTGAAGATGGCTCTTAGAATACATGGGACAATCAGTAGAGACCCAGAATATTCCCCTTAGACATGAGAATAAACTAAATCTAGAGTAAAGGCTACTCTAATGTCCTAAAATCTTTAAAACAAGCCTTAAGAGATTTACATATTCACAACTCATTTAACACTCTGATGATAAACTTTAACACCCTTCATGTACCCACCATCAAATTAGTATTAACTCATCAACACTTATGTGCACATATAGCAATAACATTCATCGGGTGTTGGGCAGGTGGGAACGGGGAGGAAGGAATGAGTATATACACACCTAATGGGTGAGGTGCGCACCGTCTAGGTCATGGAAACGCTTGAAGCTCTGACTTGGGCAAAGCAAAGGCAATATAAAAAAAAAGATAAAACATAATAAACATGCTAAAAATCTAGAATTCATTAATATAAAATTCACAATATGTGGCATCCAAATTAAAATTAGCAGATATATGAATGTGCAGGAAAATATGACCTAAAACAAAGAATAATTCAGTCAAAAGATAGATACCCTTAAAAAATATATGATGGAATTGGAAGATAAATTTATAATACTATAAATGTGCTCAGTAAGCTCAATTATGTGAAAGATAACATGATCATAATGAACAAAGAGATTGAAAGACAGGGAAAAGAATCATTTCTTCAGAAATCTATCTGTGCTTATCAAGCCTACAACATTCTTTCTGGTAAAATAGCTCATGTATAAACTGCAGAAAATAAGTAATGTCTACATACTCACACCCTAAAATGAAACCTCAATCTTCATATAAAAAGCATGGCAAATGATTTTTGTGATTGATTTTCACCATGTTGTGAAAAAAGTCTTGCCTTCCCTTGCGTAGGTCTTGGTTCTAAGGCACAGGCACCTGCCCTCTGCCCTCAACAGCAAGTGAGAAATGCCAGTTCCAGGTTAAAAAACTTTTCTTATTACCAAACATTCACACTGTCATATGGAATGAAGATTGTGCAGGTAATATTAATACTTAAATATGAATTATAATTTGAGCATCGTTGTGTGTAAAGGATGTGTAAAACCTTCTGTTTGTATCCAAATTTTTCTTCTCATTTCCACTAAAAGAATCAACATATTGTCTTTTTCAAAAAGCAGAAGTATTCTTAAGTTTATCAGATCCTAAAATAACTTCCAACTGAATGATCTGATGTATGGTTTAAATATTTATATTTTTGCACTGAAATGTTAGCATAAGTGGAGACACAGGTGGGGAAAAGATGTGGAACTCAGTTTTGGATATTTTGAGAATAAGTTGTCTGGATTCATCTATGAAAATAATTTAAACAGGCAACTATATATATGGGTTTGGGATCTCATGATAGAAGTATGGGGTGAAAAGATATATTTTAAACCACTGGCTTATAGATTATAACTGAAATTTGTGAGTGAGTGAGGGCTTAGGGTAGAGTGATGAAGTGGATAACCATTTAAAGATTAAGTAGAGGAGAAGGAACAGTCAATGAAATGAGAAGGAGGAGACTGAAAGTTAAATAGAAAAACAGGGACACAAAAGTTTGGGCAAGAGGTCAGAAATTGAGGAAAGAATCACAAGCATCAAATGCTGCCTTAGATATCAAGTAAGACTAAGACTGAAAAGCAATATGAATAATAATTATGACATTGCAAAAGAAATTCAGAGCACAGAAACAGAGTCTAGTATATCGAGAAATAATGGGAGACCCTGTTCAATTCCAAAATCAATATTCTGCAATTTCTCAGTGTGTTCCATATTTACAGGCAAAATGAGACAAGTTCATTTACGATTTCTCCATTTAAAAATATGAATGAATGAGCATGTTGATGATTGTTGAATATGTCAAATTTCTTAAGCAATTTTCTCACTAAAGAAGTTACATTGGCCATTCTATGATTATATGCAGTTTCTTAGAAAATTTGGTCAAGTGTAATAGACAGTTAAGAGATATAAATGAAGCATTACTGAGGCCAAAATACTGATCTGGGGTGTTTAGCAGCAGATGAATCATCATTTCTAAATTTTTTTCAAGTTTATTTATATTATAGTATTATAATAATCAGGACAGGCAAACTGCTATAACAAATAATCATAAATCTCAGTGTCTTCATATAATATGATTTATTTCTCTGTCATTTTACAGTTATACTAGTTGAGCCTGAGTGGACAGGGCTCCTTCTATTCAGTAACTCTGTTATCCTGTTACTTTCTAGGTCTGAGTGTAGCTGGCAGATAAAGGAAGAGAGTGTGAAATATTATGTATTCATGTGGATTTAGGGCCAAAATAAGAAATGACACACATTACTTCCACTTATATTTGACCACTCAGTAACATGGCTCAACTGAAATGCAAGAATCTAGTCCAGAATGCCTGAGTTACTCATAAGTTTTGGACTTGCATACAGTATGGGGTGATAATAAGTTTCAGATAAAGTCAATTATTGAGTTTCTTTTTTCTAATACATCCAGAATTTGACTGCCTCTTATCTTGTCCACTCTTACAACTTTGATATAAGACATCATCATTTCTTGTGTATATTGTTGTATTATTCTCCTTTCTTTTTTTCCTCTAAGTTGTGCTCTCGCAGGCAGGCCATGTCCACACAAGACAAAATGATCCTTCTAAAATCAAGAAACATCGGGTTATTTTCTACTTAAAATTCTCCAGTGGCTGTTTATCCTACTCAGAGGATCTTTCTGATCTGAGGTTCCTTTGCTCCTTTGGCATTGTGTCCCCTCCCATTATTTAGCCTCAACCACACTGTTCTTGTTGCTTCACTTAGGCACTTAGCCAGGTAGGCAGTGAAAGTGGGGCTTTTGCACTTGCTCCTCCCTTTCCCTGGAATATTACTTGCCCCAACAGCTGCATACTTTGTTCCTTCATTCCTTTCATTTATGTTTAAAACCAATAACATAATCAGTGAAGCCTTTCATGATAACACTATATGAAACAGTTTCCCTGTATACACACCTCCAGTAATTGCTTTCCCAAGAAATACAAAGGTTTATTTTACTCAATAGCAAGCACCACCATCTGAAGTACGCTTATTTTCTTGTTAGTCAATTACTGCCTTTTTAACCACTAATAAAATGCAATCTCCATGACAGCAGACATCTTGCTGATTTTGCTCAAATTTTCTATCTACGAGGTCTAAAATGCTGGCACATAATCAACACTCAAAACGTGCTGAGTGAATAACGATGATGTAAATACAAGTGTCAATGGTATTTTAAAAATACAAATTATATGTTTTATTTTGAAAGTAGTTTAAAAGTATTTATATTTTTTAAAATTGGTGCTGTCTATATACATATATAATTTCTATTTCTTATTTATCTCTCAATTTTATCATATAAATGTATTGTCTTTAATATGTAGCTTTAAAATGTGGCTTTAAAATCCATATTACTGGACATTTTTTAATATAAATAGGTTAGCTATTGTAGATATAACATTGAAGAACTGCTTTTGTGTATAAACACTTTTATGTGTTTGTGTTAGTGCGTTTTGTGATGCTATAACAGAATAACACAGACTGGGTAATTTACTGAAAAAAGGGCATTTTTTTCTTATAGTTCTGGAGGCTGGAAAGTCCAAGTTTAGGGGACACATCTGGTGCGGGCCTTCTTGCTATGGCATCCCAGTGCAGAAGGAGAAAGGGCAAGAGAACAAGAGAGGGAGGCTGCAAGGGGGCCAAACTAATCCTTTTATCAGGAACCTACTCCAGCAATGATTAATCCACTCCAGAGAAAATAGCATAATCCATTCATGAGAGAAGAGCCCTCATGACCTAATCACCTCTTAAAGGTCCCACTTCTCAACATTGTTGCATCGGGGCTTAAGTTTCTAACACATGAACTTTGGTGGACACATTGAAACCAGCAGCATTTAAAATTGATCATTTATGGCAGATTCCTATAATTGGATTTATATTGGCAAAGGGCAAAGACATTCTTAAGTACCTTGATAAATGTTGAATATACATTCCTTTCTAGAATGACTTCATTTACACTCTTAACACATGCTTATTAATGTTATCATTTAAAAATTTTTGCTGTTAGCGAAATTATATAACACTTTATAGTACAGTATAGTATTATATAGTCCATTAATTCTTTCAACAAACTCATTGCATATTTAAAATATACATTCTCTGTGCAAGGAACTTGTTGATATCTTCATTCATATTTTTGGTTAGTAACAAAGCTTACATAATTTTAAATTGTGAGAAATTATTGTTTCAAACCCACATTCATTAAATGCATAGTCCCTTCATAGTTTAAAAAGTGCTGTCTTATTTATTGTCTCACCTGATCCCTGTAGTGGGACTTCTTGTCCCAAATTTATAAGTGATGACACCGAACAGCTTTTTGGCATATAAGTCTGTTTTTCTTGTCAGACCATGAGCTCTGATTTCCTTGGAAACAAGAAACACGTCTAATTAATTTTTGTATTCCCAGAAAATAGTATCAGAGCTGTTAAATAATGTCATAGAGATAATGGATGAATTCTGAAGATATTGGCATAAGAATATCTCGGAGAGTGACTTGTTTAAGAGACAACGAGCTTAAATCAAGGACTTCTGACCTCAAGTCTAATATTCTTTCTTCAAACATAGATAGGAAGCAACTTGATTTATGTGAGAGGAGAAGGGGTTCCTCTGAAAATTATTATGCACTAAAAGATAACATGAGATGATGATTTTGAGTATCATCGAATAAAATACTAACATCTCAGGATGTGGGTTTAGGGAATTTAGCAAGGTATAAATGAAATTTAAAAAACAACTTAGTAGCTAACTAATTTTATTAACATATAATGACCGCTTTTAACCACAAACCCTCTTACATAGTTACTGAAGACTCTTCAGAATGGCTATTTGTGATAATAAATAGCTGAAATGAAAATTATGCTCCTTTGGTTTTCAATTTTGTTTTCCTTTCATATGATTACAGGTTTACTGTCAAAATAATTTAGTTTGGCTACACCCTATCAGGCAATGGATGGCAGGTTTCAATGTAGTACTCTATATTTTAAAAATATTATAAATATATTCATTTATTATAGTAAATGCACTAAATATTAAAAATTCTAATTAACCAAGATACAATCTAAATTATCTTACTAAAGAAACTTAAAATGACGAATAAACAAAACCCAAGTTAGAAAAAACACTCACTGTAATTGAAC
>NW_012152496.1:68373-90046 GCF_000956105.1 Propithecus coquereli
CAAATATCTGTACGATTTTATCAGAGACGGTTCTACTAATTTGCTTTGGGAAAAGAAATACTGTATTGAACATGTTATTTTTCCCAGTGCAAGCATCCTTTTCCCTAGCACAGGCACATGAAGATGGTGCCAGTTTAATACTCTGGGAAAGACTGTCAGTTCCTCCTGAGTCCACCTTGTGCAACGCATCTTAAAGAAACATCAGGTTTCCTGTAGACGACCACATTTCAGGCCTCTTGACAAAGCCCATATAAAAAAGTATGTGATGTTCAAGAAACAGAGGTGGCTTAAATAATTTAACAGGTACATATAGGCTATCAAATATTAAAAAGGAAATAGGGTACAATGGGGAGTTTTACAGAGATCTAGCTTGACATCAGTCTCCTCCTTGAACAGTTGGCTATTTGGTTTTAGTGATAGGTGTCATGATATGATGGTGAGATAATAGTTACAATGGAGCTAATAAATACTTTAATAGAAGCTAAACACCATCTAACTGACAGTCATATCTTAAAAAATTGAATGAGCTTAAATAACTTAAGTTTTCTTTGGAATATTAAGCTGACATTAAAACTCATTTTGAACAACATCCCATCTTTGGTACTTTTAAATAAATTTGTTATGAATAAGAACTATTCAGCCTGCTATATATTTCCTTCAAAAATTTTATAGATTTAATAATGTCTTTCCAAAGTGAAAGGCAAGAGAGCAGGTACACAGTCTCTTAGGTTGTGCTGACATGATTTGAAGCATCAGTGTTTATCATTTTATATTTATATTCACATACTCAACCCCACGTTGTAATTAGGAACATCTCCATCAGAGGATGTACAGCTGATACTCACATAAGGTAGAGGCCCAAATGAGAATCCTTATTTTTCTCAATTGCAAATCTTTGCCTTAGACACCTATAATATGCCTTAAAACTTTTCTAAAAATATAGTTGTCTTTATTTCTCTTTAATTCTTTTGGCATTGCAATGTGCTTAATGAAAAATTATAATTAGATAAAGGTATATTTTACCCACTTTAAGTGAAGTAATGTTTGAAATATCTTGCCTAAAGTACCACGCTATTTTGCTGCTTCTAAGAGGTCCCTGTTTTGTTTTGCATTTCGTAATACTGTGCAATGAATTCTCAAAAATGAGTATAAAATAATTATTGCTTTGAAATATAACTTTAACTTAGGAGTACTATCCTAGATTCTTAATTGTAATAAAATGTTCTTACTAACCAAGGGTTATAGAGAATTTTTAAATTTTATAGCTAGAGTCCTACCACCAAAAAAAAGACATGCTGAATGCATTTTTAAAACTCAAAGTTAATCTAGCTAATGAAAACAAGCCAATAAATTTCATAGGAGACTTTTAATCATTTTAAGAGGGCAAAAAAGTCTGTGTGTATGTGTAAAATAAGCCATCGAATTTGCTGTTTTGCCTCCTTTCAAATGATAGCTAAACAAGCGCATATGCCACAAATGAATCAGAATTGTAAATTATCAACACATATTTGAATATCTACGTAGTTACTCACTACTGAGGATTTCAAAGAATATGACATGTGGCACCTAACATTAAGCACCAGTCTGTTCCATGAGGGAGATAAAACACATCAAGCAATGTTTTCCTTCTTCAACAAATGTTCTTTGTTTTATGCTGTCTTCAGCTTTCCTACTTCTTTAATTGAAATTACCATAAACTTTTTCTGAGTAGAAATGTCACTTTTTATAAAAAGTAAATATAAATAAGGCAGAGTTATACAGATCTGAATTCTAATCTCAACTCTGATCTACTAATGCATTTTAACTGTCCTCTAAAGTTTGTTCTGAGAATCACATAACATAATGCACATGAAAATGTTTTGAAAATTATAAAGCTCTGAATATACGTACTTGTTTTCATTTTAATAAAGTAGATGATTATAAGAAAAAGTGGTATAGCACCTCTTATATTTTCCTGGATTGAACTTGAGCCCATTATCCGAAGTGAGGTATCACAAGATTGGAAGAATGGGCTCCACTTGTACTCGCCATCAAATTGGTACTAACTGATTAACACTATGGTGCTTACATGGCAGTAATATTCTCCAGGGATTTGGGGGATGAGGGGGTTAACTCACAACTAAAGGACATGATGAGCATTGTAGAGGGGAAGGGCATGCCTCTATCCCTAGCTTGGGTGAGGCAAAGACATAAAATGTAACCAAAATGTTTGTACCCTCGTAATACCCTGAAATAAAAACAAAACAAAAATAATAGTTGCCCTCCTAAAAAAATAAATAAAGTGGATGATACACAGCCTATTTACTTCCTAAACCTATTTATTTATTTATAAACAGGGTCTCTCTCTGTCACCTGGGCTAGAGTGCAATGGCTTCATCATAGGTCACTGCATTCTCAAACTCCTGGGCTCAAGTTATCCTCCTGCCTCAGTCCCCCGAGCAGCTGGGGCGACAGGTGTCCTCTACCACGCCCAGCTAATTGTTCTATTTTTTTAGATAAACGAGGTCTTGGTCTTGCTCAGGCTGGTCTCAAATTCTTGATAAACCTACATTTTCAAATACTCTATCTTAGAAGATATCTTCAAATTTTCTGCTGTTAAAATAAGGGAATCTGCATTTTTAAACCCAAGACTATTATTCAGTGTGTTTAAAATTGCCTTGCCTCAGGCTCTAATCAGCCAGGATGAGGAATGCCTGCTGTAGCTCTGGAGCAGGATTCCCTTCAGCTACTAGATCATGGAGGTACAGAGTCTGGCAGAAGGTGCTAGGGCGGCTGCATCTGTGAGAGGGGTGAAATTAGCATGTTGCATTAACAACAAATAATTGGATCAATCATACTGCTGCAAAGTGGCTGAATATTACCTCTTCTTAAATGTTCTTCTCATCCCGTTTTTCCCAATCTAAAACCCAGTTTGATTCTTTACATTATTATTCTTAATACTTCTAATGGTATCTCCTTACCTTTAAACAATATAACTAAAGTTCTATCACATAATTTATGAGTTTTAACTGATTGCCTTCCTAGAAATAGAACATGAGAACAATCAAATGGCTTTGAGAACTCTAGCAATGTCTTGTATCTTGCCCATTCAATTACATTCCTAAATCGTTTTTAATTATGTAACCAGATTAAAGCCAGGACTCAATTTATCAAGTATATTAGTGCTTCTTCCACAGTTATAAAACAACAACATGGTCCAGTATCTGAAAAATAACTTCAGAATTATAGAAATTCTTTATTTGTATGTTCAAGCCCCACAAAGCAAATATTAATATAATTGCCCAGTATACAGTAACAGTTCTGAGAATTTCTTGTTATCCAGTATAAATTTTTATCACACTCCAACCTATCGTGGTACCTCTCTTTACCAAACCCCCTGGTACTGTTCCCTTTTATCCACAATTCATTTTTGATTGTCTTGTACTTTCTTTTTCTCTTTAAAAGCCAACTTTTCCCAAACCCAAGCACATGTATGTACTTATTTTTTCACATCCTCATTAACTTATGCATCTACAGTTTTCTTGTTTTACTTTTGAAATTGTTCATTGCTGACTACTAAAGAATAATTAAGCATGAGCCCAAAAGACAAGGGAAGGGACCAAATCTTTTATAAGCAGAGAAAAAGAACATTTAAAAAATTTATTCAATGATAGTTGTTACCCAATCACAATAACATTATTTTTACATTATGTATATGTGTGTGTACTTAAATTTTGCTTACATTGGCTCAGTGATTGATTATTAACTTTTGATATACATTAATAGTAATTTTTCTTGACTGGAGTGCAGGTGATGCTGCCCAACCTGTGCTCACTCTGGCTCCACCACTGCCAGCTCCTCAGTCTGCTGTTTATTGATAATAAATTTTTTTAAACAATAGATTCTATCTTTTTCTCAGTAAACACTTCTTCCCATACATTAGTTGATTGAAGTTCATCTTCAAGAAAATTTTTCTCAGTAAGTGTGCATGGATGTGCTAGTCCTCATGCTTGTGCATATTAGACAATTTAATCTGGGTGATTTTGATAATAGAATGGAGATATAGCTAGCCATCAAATTTTTGAGTTTCTCTCTTTTCTAAAATTGTTTGATGACTTCTCAGAACTTGCATGTAGACAAAGTTTTCTATGGAGAGGAAAACAAGAGGTTAAGATAATTTTTCCTACCTATAAAAAACTTTTGTGTTTCTTGACTTTGGTTACCATATGAAACTTTCATAAATGTCCAAAATCAGAAATGATGTATTAGAATAGCTTTTGATGTTAATCATTTTTTACAAAATTTCTTTAAAAATATATCCTTTAAATCTGTAGATTCAGATATTTTATTCGTAAGGAAAATGTTTTTTCTCTTTTTTAATTTCAGCATATTACAAGGGCACAAAATGTTTTGGTTACATGAATTGCTTTGTACACTTTGAGTCAAAGTTATAAATGTGTTCATCACTCACATGGTGTGTATTGTACCCGTTAGGTGTGATTTACCCATTCCATCCTCCTACCTTCCACCTGCTTGATTTCCATTGAATTTTACTACCATATGTTGATCGATTAGTTCCAATTTAATAGTGAGTACATGTGGTGTTTGTTTTTCCATTGTCGTAATACTTTGGTTAGAAGAGTGATTTGCAGTTCCATTAAGGTTGTTACAAAAGGTATTAGTTCACTTTTTTTTTTTTTTTTTTACTGGTTGATTGTTAATAGTACTCTGTGGTATACGTATATCACATTTTATTAATCCACTCATGTATTGGTGGGCACTTGGGTTGTTTCCACATCTTTGAGATTATGAATTGTGCTGCTATAAACATTAGAGTGCAAGTGTGTCTTTTTTTACAAAATGTCTTTTTTTCCATTGGGTAAATACCCAGTAGTGGGGCTGCTGGATCAAATGGTAGGTCTACTTTTCATTCTTTGAGTTATTTCCATACTACTTTCCATAGAGGTTGTACTACTTTGTGGTCCCACCAACAGGGTATAAGTACTATGGCGTTATTGTTTGTCATGCTATTCAGATCAAACAGGGTTTGCTTTATGTATCTGGGTGCTCCTGAGTTGAGTGCATAAATATCAAGAATTGTTAAATCTATTTGTTGGATCTTCCCTTTCACCATTATATAGTGGCCATCTTTGTCCTTTCTTACTTTTGCTATTTTAAAGCTTATGTTATCTGAAATAAGGATAGCTACCCCTGCTTTCTTTTGGCTTCCATTTGCCTGGAGAATTGTTTTGCATTCCTTGACCTTGAGCCTGAAAGCGTCTTTGTGGGTTAGATGTGTTTCCTGTAGAAAACAGACATTAGGCTTGTGGATTTGTATCCACAAGAGTCTATGTCTCTTCAGAGGAGAATTCAAGCCATTCACATTTATTGAGAGGATTGATATTTGAGGTAGATTTCCGTTCATATTGTTGGGTGAATTCCTATTGTTTTGTTTTACTCCTTGAGCTGTCATGGAATCCAGGTTCTAGACTTTAACTCTTGAGTGATTTTACTTTGGAGCGTGTCTCTTGTGTAGGTCTGAGTACTTCCTGTAGGTCAGGTCTGGTCTTCCCAAATTCTAGCAGTGATTGCTTGTCTGGGAAGGTAATTTCTCTCTCATAGATAAAGCTTAGTTTTGCTGGGTAGAGAATTCTAGGTTGGCCATTATTCTGTTTTAGAAGATTAAGGATAGGGACCCAATCCCTTCTGGCTTGTAAGGTTTCAGTTGAGAAGTCTGCAGTTAGTCTGATAGGTTTTCCTTTGTAGGTTATCTGTTATTTTCATCTCATTGCTCAAAGGATTGCTTTTTTCGTGTTTACTGTGGTCAGCATAATAACTACATGATGTGGGGATTGCCTTTTCATGTTGAGTCTACCAGGAGTTCTGTGTGCTTCTCGTATCTGGATATCTAGATTTATGGCCAGACCAGGCATATTTTCCTCCAGTATTCCATGAAATAAGTTTTCCAGCCCTTGTGTATTTTCTTCTTCTTTCTCTGGGATGCCTTTGATTCTATTTGGCTTCTTTACATAATCCCACATTTCTTGTATGTTTTGGTCTTGTCTCTTGTTTGTGTGTTCTTTTTCTTCATCCAATTTGCTTAGCACATAGACATTATTTATCTTATGCCGAGATTCTTTCCTCTGTGTGATCCATTCTGTTCTTGAGGCTTTCCACTGTATTTTGTAGTTCCCTAAATGCATCTTTCATTTCCAGAATTTCTGTTTGATTTTTCCATAGTATTTCAATTTCTTTAGAAACTTTTTCATTTCCTATATTGTTCCAGTGACTTCTTAATATTGGGTTTCTATTTTCTCTTCAATTCCACTGAGTTTTCTTACAATCCATATTTGGAATTCTTCCTCCTTCAGTTTAATCATATCATGTATGTTGGAATCAATTGATGGAGATTGAATATTTTCTTTTGAGGGTGATTTTTTTCTCTGATCTTTCATGTTTCCTGTGTTCTTTCACTGATTTTTTCTCATCAGGCTACTTTGTTGGGAACTGAGAGAGCTGGGGCTGGTTTATGGCCTTATCTCCAAGTCCCCAAAGGGACATTCCTTAACAATGCTGGGGAGATGCACTCTGGTCCTGTATTGCCTTAGAGTTGTTTTAGCCTGTTGGGTTATCTCCGACCTGTTGTCTTCACCTCTTGCCAAAGGAAATCAGTGAGTTTGGACCCCTTGCTTAAGCTCGCCAGGTGGTGAATCACTCTTGTGTGTGTGACTCCACTGCCCTCCAATAGTTTGGGATGGAAGGCACTGTGTTGAGCTATGGGGTTATCCTCTCCATTGTTGCTTGTAGTTTGCATGGAGGAGTCAATTATCACGGTATTCCAATGCCTTTGTGTTGGGCTGTAAACCCACAGGTGGGGTATATGAGTGCCATGATCTTGAGGAAATGTCTTGTCACTCCCAAGGGTTAGTTGAGCCCTATTGCCACTTTAGGTGGGATAAGGGAAACTGGTACCTGCAAGCTTGAGAGCGTATACTTCTGTGGTTGCTTGATCTCCTGCTAGGGCAGAGCTGCTAATATGTTATTCAGGGCTCTTTTGCCACACTTGTGAGGCAGCTCCTGGTGGGGGATGTCAATCGGTGCAAGGACTCTAGTAGGATTTTCCTTCCCAGTCCATAAGCCCCAAAGCTGGCAGTGGCCCTGGGTGCCAAGGGTGAGCCCTACTGTTATGTTCTTGTCAGATGACCAAAACCAGCCCACTGGGTGGAATCAACAGTCTGGTCCCTTTTGCTTAGTTCCAAGGTCATGCAGATTCACACCAGTCAGGCAGAGAAAGTGACTTTTCTCCCTTCTCTCTGCCTCCAAGGGTGGAGTCTGCCCTGCCTCACTGGGGGAGGGGTGTTGCCTCAGACCACGACAGGTCCCAGCCCAGAAACCGACTTCTCTTGCTTCTCCCCTCCTCCAAGGATGGGGTTTGCCCTTTCTGAGAGAAAGACAAGCCTCTGGGCTGGGAGAGGGGTGCTGTCTGAGGTCACCCTATGTCTCAGCCCAGAAAGCGCCTTTTCTCTTCACTCTGCACCTCCAGGGGCAAGGCCTGTCCTGCTGGCATGAAAGGCAAGTGGCTGGGTTGGGGGAGGAATGTTCAGAAAGCAGCTTCTCTCATTAGTCCCCTCCTCCAAGGGTGGGGAGGAGAAGGAGCCTGCTCTGTCAGGCCGGGGCAGGGGCGTTGCCTGAGACTGTTGCTTGAGCTTGCCCTGCTGGGCTGGGGAAGGGGTGGTGCCCAGAACCACAATGCACCACAGCATTTCTAGGCTTGGACCCCCAAAATGGCAGCTGCCCACCCACAGAAAGCCAGCACTGGAGGCAACTGCTGGGGGGGCCACAGGTGCTGGGTTTGGCAGGCTGTCTCAATGAGCCCCCGGCTGTCCCCACTGCTTCCCTGTCCCACTGCCTCACATCAGTCCAGTAGAGGGTCCTGAACTCTCTGTCTCACCCTGCGCCAGCCAAATCTTCAGCAGTTTCCAGGGGCAGAGCCTCCCTTTCGGCATTCACCTCCTTTGTTCTGGTCCCGCTGACCCCCAGAGGTGAGGTGCCTGTCTCCAAACTCCCTCCTGCTGGCAGGGAAGTGCCCACTCAGACCTGCCCCTCCCCCGCCCAGTGCGGACCTAGCACAGAGCACGGGAGAGTTCAAAATGTTTCCCGCTACTGTCTCTTCTCCACATAGCCTGTCATCCCTGCCACGACTTTGCACTGACTTCAGGCGCTCCCCTGCCTGAGTGGATTTGGAGGTTGGTGGAGGAAGAGTCGTCCTCCTGTGGGCCATATCACACTGCCCTGGCTGGCTGGCCTACAGGCGTGGCCATCCCATGCTCCATTCCCTATTGTATATCTGGCACTCTCCAGACTTTGCGGTCAATTCTCCAATTCACCTCTTTTTTTTTTTCCAGCGCTGCTTGTCCCCCTCTGCTTCTCTGCACATTCCCGATGCTGTTCTTGTGGGAGAGCAATCCACTTGTGTGTAGCTGTCTGCGTTCTTCACCTCCTACTCTGGGAGCAGAGAGCCAGGAGGGCACCACTGATCCGCCATTTTCCACACATTCTCAGCATAGTCTTGAAAGATGTCCAAATATGGACTGCACTGGATACTTGTAAGAGGTTTTCCACAAAGAAGATTACCACAATGACAAGGAATTTTTGGAGGGGAGTCAGGCATCAGGTAGGTAATACATCTTTTGATTATGAGATAATATTGATGACATTTGCAGTCATATTTAATCTCTCACTAGGAAAACAGAGGTTCATGAATTTAAGTTACTTGTTTAAAATTCTCAAGATTTATTGAGATCATGAGTCAAGTCAAGCACTAGGGCTATGGCACAAATGAAAATGGAAGTCACCTTTCATGATAATGGATGCTTACTGAATTGTTTCAAAAATAAAATTAAATTGTGAATTAAAAGTATAGAAATACTAACTGCATAGATGCTCTAAAATATTAATATTAATATTTTATGCACTTTACTTTGTTTGAAGTATTGCTTTAAAATGAGGATTGAAGAAAGATAATTATGAAAATTTTGTTGGGAAAGCAAATAATTAGGAAGAACAACAATGTAGTATGACATTGGAGAGGCTCTCAAGGATACAATTCTTTTTTGTTAGATTTTGAGAACTTTGTGTCATTCCACAGACTTTCCTTTTATATACTCAGAACTCCTGGCTATAGTAAATTGCTACTGCAGGTTCAATTATCACTAGTTACATTTTCATGTATTTCTTTCACTGATCCCTGGATAGTCTAGTTGTCAAATGGACCAGTTCTGACTATCTTTTGCCAGCAGGAACTGGCCACTCAAAAGTATTAAGCTTCTTTTCCATTTTTTAAATATGATTTCAAACACGACTTTTAACCTAGAAGATAAATTTGTCTTTTTTCTTAAGTCTCTGCACTTCATCTCCAGTGCAGTAGTGATTTTCTTTTTAATACAACCACATGTTTTCAATACAGAATTTTTAGTACATATCCATATCTCTTTATACTCTTTTACTCCTTCCTTATAAATCTAGTCTCTCTTTGTTTCAGCCATCCATGTAGGTGGCATTTCAGAACTGTGTGTCTAAACTATAACCTAGGAAATAAATTTTAAGTTTTGAGGAAAATGATTTATAGATCATGTGGTAGAATAATGAATATTTTTGTGTGAAGGGTTCAGGGAGGGCTGGTCTAATACAGTTAAGGACAAACAGGTGTACTTACTCCCTCACATCTTGACCTTTATTTATTTAGTCTTCTGAAAGTCATTTTGTCATATTTCAAAATACTTATTTTTCCTAAGGAAAATTTTAAGTTACATAACTAAGTTATAACATTCAAATGATACCACTTTTTTTTACCATGCAATTTATAATATTGCATGCATTAATAATAGGTAATTCATTAGACATGAGGCAAGATTTTATGCCAATTGTACAATTTATTTCATAAATCTTGAGTGAGGGCACAGAAATTGATTGCAGAGAGTAAACAAGCTGCCAATAATCTCTTCATGACATCTCTAGAAGGCATCACTTATTTTCCATTTTCAAGTTGCCAACCTACTTATACTCTTTTTACCCTCATGTAGAGATTACTACAGAAGTCCCAAGTGTCATGTTGCCAGTTTATTTTGCTTGCAACATATCATATTCATTATTTTCATGTTGTTATCCTCACCATCACAATGCTTTGCATTTTGTAGTCCTCCATTGTTTCAAACAAAAAATATGACACGGTTTTATTCTTCTATCTGGCTGGAAGCCATTATATCCTTTAAGAGGCCTTCACCGACTCGCAGGAAATACCGTCTTTTGAGCACCTATGGCCAGTCATTTTCGTATGACCTCCGCTATATGCTGGGCTAAGTAGTGCTTTAGTTTTATTTAAAGGTTATGACATGCTTTTAAGTGATTACATGAGAAAGTATATAAATAATTTAATGATGATGCTAATGCCAAGGGCAAGCACCCTGAGTGATAACTTAGTCATTAAAGGTTTCTTGAACCATTATAGGTAGTTGTCCACTTTCAGTACTCTATTTAAATAGATGGCTATGCAGCCTTGTTTAAATTACCTGAGCTATTGAAATGTAATTCAACTACCATATAACGCACCCTTTTAAAGTGCACAATGCAGTGTTTTTTAGTATGTTCTATTCCAATCACAAGGAACAGAATTCTGTCAACTCCCTGAATAAACAAGGAAATGGTTCCTTCCCTAGAGCCTTCAGAATGGAGCATTGCTTGCCAATCCCTTGAGTGTAGCCAATAAGAACCACAGTACATTTGTGCTGTTCTAAGACATTGACTTGTGACAATTTGTTACAGTGGAGCAGAGATAGGAAAACTAATACAGATATCCAGGAAAAGAGGACAGACGGTGTGCCTGTTTGTCCAGGAGTAAGTAAAATAGCATATTATATGTTGTGGATAAGAGAAATCTAGCAATGAATAAAACTGGAGAAAATATATAGGCATGCTAAGTAGGCCTCATAAACTATAAAGTTTGCACTGTACTCTGAGAAATGGGGATATAATTAACAAATTTAAGTAGGGTAATGAAATGGTCAGTTATTCATAATAGAGCAATCAGGCTTCTCTGCTAGGATCCATGGAAATGGATTGGAGAAAAGGAAGGCCAGGGTAAGAAATACCAAGTGTAAAACTCTTGCAATAATTGAGAAGAGAGTATGTTGCTCTTTATCCCAATAGTAGGAAGGAGGTTGGGAAGAAATGGAATAATAAGAGAGAAGAATCAAGTAAGTATAATTAACAAATTGTGGTGCCTGGCTGTGAGTTATGAAAGAGAATGGTTAACATAATGTGGCACCTATGTTTCTGGCTTCCAAATTAACACATGTTAATGGCAAAGTTATTTATTGAAGTTGGGATCTCAGGAAAAGGGGTGTGTTTTATATTGAACAATGGGGAGGACCATGGGTTTCTCTTTTGTTGTGCTGAATTTGATGTGCTACCAGAGTGAATGAAGTTAAACTAAAGGTATAATTGATGGAGAAGAATGAGCATGTTACAAAGGAAGCAGAAATGAGAGAATGTCCGTATAATATTTGAGTTCCTGATTCTATTTATTGTTAAATCTCAGCCATTCTTTTCAATATTGTGAGATGCTATGTATCTTTAAATTAAAGTCCTCTTTTTGTATATTTTCATTCAAATTGAGATTCCATTTCTCTTAACCCAGGGGGATTCAGGTTATATGACAATCATTTTCATTGACACCAAACATGGCTCCCAGGCATAGATATGATACGTGCTAAAAGAGAAAATGAGACGTGTACTCTATTCAGGTGAGAGTAACGGTGAAGAATGCAGGAGGGTGGTCCCACTTCCATCCTATGATTTCTACTAGTGAGGAGTTGAGAGGGTAGAAGAGTGCTCAGCCTGAAAGGAAGATTGATCCTGATGATGTAACGTGAATTACCAATAAGGAAGGTATCATTTTGTCTGCAGGCAGTTAACTCTGCCACAATATTTAAAATAAAACAAATGTCAAAAATATTTCAAGTGATCAAACATTAGGATTGTACCATCTTGTACCTAATTGCTATTAGCAACTAGACGGTAAAAGTTACAGGTGCTCAATTAGTGGAATATCTAGTCGTGGATTGGGAAACACCCTTGTGAGATATTTGAGACCTCTGTGATGTATATACACCACATGGGGTTAACAGAAATTCCATTTAATGCATGATAATATCACCCTGAGTATGTGGCAGTATTGCTATATTTAGTTGTTAATCTATTTTAATCCATCAAATTTGAATATTCATTAAAACATGTCAACAAGATAAAATGCAAAGAGAAAAGAAAGACAATTTGAAAGAGTGTTAATAAGTGGATGACACTGATAAAATAACAACACAAAATTTATTAAATCAAGCTTAGATCCAATTAAAATCTTTACTGAGAGTTTCGACTTTATTTCTCAAGGTATTTCTGTGTTCCGGAGTAAGCAAGCATATTTGTTTAGGGTTCCATTTCCTTCTTGGAATCTGTGATAATATCTACAGTACATGATGCCTCCAGGAAGAGTTTTTTATCATTATGAGCCATCATTATGCAGAAAACACTCAGGTTTATATCTCTCTATTTGATAATTTAGCTTTGGCAGCAGATGATCTGATTCAGAGTCTGTCTACAGTGAATAATTGAATGTCAGAAATGTTTTAAATTAAATTCTGACAAAGATGAAGTGCTTTGTGGGGGAATCTAAATGTTTGTTAAGTTCTTTGTCCTCTTTTTCATGGCCTCTTAACGGTTGCAATCTCCTATATGCTTTTGCAAAGAAGAGTCTATGTGCTATTTAAAATTCTGTGGGGGGAGCCTTCAGGCACATAAAATCTGTTCCTGTGTTCTTTCACCATTTTAAGTATATTGTAAGTGTAAAATAAAAAGAGCAGCCATGAAAGAGAGTTTCTGGCAGGATGGCATAATCAGTATCAATGTATATTTTATCTCTTGTTAACAGCTATAGATATAAGGAATAGGGCTGGTTAGTGATTTCAAATTGATAAATTTAAGGCAGATTTGGGCAGGATTTAGGAGTAGTGGCCCTCTGATACACTGAAGAGTCAAGCAAATAACCAATTGAGGATAGTGCAAGAATGGTAAGAAATATTCAACAGTTTTCTCATATGTGGCTTGCACAATATACCCACTTCCTATTTTTAGATACAATTTAGACCCTTAGGGAGATAAAATGCAAGGCAATTTTACCTTTGCAGGCACTAATATTGGCTTAGAAATAAAACGTAAACTACATTAAGACTGACTTGTTTCAAATTCTAGCTCTACTGCTTACTATTTGTATGACACTGGACAAGTTATTAAATAATCAGCTACCATTTTCTCATTCATAATTTGGGAATTATATTGGCCTCATTTCATAATTCGATAAACAAATATTTATTGTATATATACTATGTGGTAGTCATAATCTAGGCATGAAAAATAGAATTGTAAACAAAACACAACAACTTCCTGCCTTCATAGACCTTAAATTCTAGTGTGGTAAAATAAATGCGAGAATAAAATATATAATATGTTAGATAATTACAAATGCAACAAAAATAAGACACAGAGAAAGAATATGAAATGTGTGTGTGTTTGTACTGTGTGTGTGATATGCAGAATTCTAAGGTGGTGTATACATACCTTCCCCTAGTCATTTCATGAAACAATGATAGACAGTTCCATCAGATTTGGAAACAAAACGGTAAATTTCCACATTTTACTGATGAAACAAATACTCACTGTTGGAATAACTCCAATTCTATATTTCTTACAAAGCTAGAACCAAGTGCTCTATGGAAGAAAAGGAAGGTACTAAAAAATAGATAAGAATGTATTCTGCTTAATTATTGACATACAAAGGTATACTGATCACATGACAAGAAATGCTGCCGAATGCAGGAAAAATTACCAAATCCCTGTGACCAAAAATTCTTATTCTAGTATGTGTTATGATGCACTTTTGCAACGCAAGAGCATTTTTGAGAAGAAAGTTTGACACACTCTGCATTTCCTCATCTGTTTTTGTCTCATTGCTGTTCCCCAAAAATGTGTTTCCAATAAGCGTATCCTTATCATATGGTTAGACAGAATCTCTGTACATACTTGACGGCTGCTTAAAATGAGAACTAGTGCCTTTTTTTTCTAGAACCCACTAACAAGCAGTGGCTAAATTGTTGTTACTTGCATTCCTTTACAAAAATTTCATTGCTGTAGAAAAGAAAACTTCATTTTAATTGTCAAGGAATTTAAATTACCTATTCTTAAATCACGTACACTTGTGGCTTTTTTATTTAATTAACAAATACCAGACATTTATCATCACTATAAACCTCTTCATACTTTCTTCCTGCTAGCATGTGGAAATATATTAGCTTTCAATATGATTAAAAGTCACAACATACGGAGTCATCTTACCTAACTAAAACTACATTTAGGAAAAAACCCAAAAGTAAGAAACTGATATTGTATATGATTTTTAAATTTTTATTGCCTGTTTTTTGTTTTTAAAAATGAATGTTATATATATTTTTAAGTCTTAGTTTTGTACAACTAATTTTCATACACCAAATAATTCAAAATGAATTTTGGCAGACAGTAAGATAAGAAACAGTCTTGATCAAAATGAAATTCTCTAGCAGGACTAGGAGTGGTAATTGCTTTCACTATTGTTTTCTTCATATTTTGACTTCTCTATAGTAAGCATATATTGCCTTGATGTTAAGAAATAAGTTTTATTTTAATAGCAAACTTTATTTCATCATTCTTTATCTGGATACTTATGATATTCTAAATGAGTTAGGTTTGATTGTACCTTGTGATGATTCTTTCTCCATTAAATAAATGTCAGGTCTCAGAATTAATATTTTGAACTTTGGCATGTAATTATCGTTCACTAATGATTACATCGAAATCTATATTTTAGTCATTAAATTGATTATAGACTGCCAGAGGCAGAACCTACGTCCAACACCAATTCTATTGCCAATGCCACCTAGTTAACTACCTGCTTCACCTTCAACAATAGCTATCTGCTGGTTGATCTCGGCCAATATCAGCAATAAATAGGTCTAGGATCCCAGAGCCAGAGACTAATCTAAGATCAACACCAATGTCACTTCTACAGTCACTATTAGCTACATCCAGGCCCTAGAAATGAACAGGGATGTGGAGTGGCTGGGAGGTTCATGGCAGCTTTGAGTACCTGATCTGCCCACAGCTCTGTGGAATCTTCCTTGGTGCCCTTTGAGTCTAGAGCTTCATTCAGGAGAGGACAATTTCAAGCAAGACCAAGGCTGATATCCCAGAAGGATCCCTAGAAAGGAATAATTTAGAAGCAATGGCAGCAGCCAACTACAGGTGGTGGTGGTGGGGTTGAAACCAAGGTGCCCTTGAGCTAGCCCCCCATGCCTTCTGTATTCCTGCACTAGTGTTTCTGTCTAAGCCAGACCTGCCAAGGGTTTCTGGGCCAAGAATGCAGGATCTATTAGGGACCCACATGGTGACAGAATTAGAAGCCTTCTCCTGGTGGAAACAGTGGGTGGGGTTTGACAACCTTCTGTGGGGATATTCTTTAATAACTGTTGGATCAGAATGGTTCTTTTAAGAGTGGCCACTTCTGAGGTGAACCTGTCCATGTTCCAGTTCTACATATTACGTTCTGAAAGGGTTTAGAAGGTGCAAAGCCAGCTACCTCCATAGGAGGTTTGGGTGCCTTGGTGGCCCCTAGGCTTATCTGGCAATGGCTTTACCATTCCTGGGAAAAGACCCAGAAGTCTAAATATTTCCTAGAGAACTCAGGGTAGATGAGGGCTGTCAACACAATCTACCTATTCTCTTGCCAGGAGCTCATGCATACTTGGGCCCTTTCAGAACCTGAATGTGTGGTGGGCACACCTCCATAGGACTGTTGAGACATTGCTACATTTGGGAACATCCCCATGTAACATAAAAGAAGGCATAAGGATTAGAGTGAGCCATTTTCTTTTACTTGTGTCTAGATTTGTATCTCCTTATAGAAAGTTGTTTTTTCTATTATTCTATTTGTCAATTACTACACCATTAACTTTCTATTTAGGTACTTACTTTTATAGAACATGGGTGTATTTGACAGGGAAGGATCAATTTTAGAATCAAGTTTCCAGGTTTAATTTTTAAAAGTCTTTAGTATTTTGATTTTGGTTATAGATTGATTTAGAGAGATTGATATCTTTACAATGATAAACTTGGCATTTCACTCCATTTATTTAAGTCCTCTTTTATGCTTTTTAGAAACTTTTATAGATTTCACAGATTTTATCACATAAGTCTTTCATATTTGTTATTAAATTATTCCAAGGCATAGTTATAATTTTGTTGCAACCAATAATATGGGTTTTTATTTACCTTCAAATACATTGTCTCTAAAAATGTTTAATTTTTAAATGAGTTATGTACATCACTATAAGCATTTTTAAAGGGCCTTTCATTTATATCTTCTTCTCTACTATAAATAGGGTCTACCCTTTCATTTCTACCTTCTAACACCTGGTTGTACATTTGAAGATTATTCATTTTTATATATAATTATTAAATTTCTATGGTATTATTTATTTCTTTTCTCTAATTGCATTGATTAGACTTTCCAATAAAATATTAAAAGAGGTTTAATAATGAATACCCTAGTTAATCTTCCTTACTTTAGTAGCAAATCTTTGTTACTATACTAGACAAGATCCTGGCTTATGAATTAATATGTTGTTATGTTTATATACTAGTATTACTCTTTAAGAAGTTTAAAATCAGGAATGCATTTATTTTTGAACTTTATCCAATAAATACTTGAAGAAATGATTGTATGACATTTGTGCTGACCTATTAATATGGTGACCTATATTAATATATTTCTGAATATTCAACATGTTTGTATTCCTGGATTAAACCTGTTTGTGAAACAGTAATAATTTTATACCAATATAAATAATAAACTTGATTTTAGTGTTCTCTCACAGTAGTAATAAGTTTATGAGTGCATTATAAATGTTTTCTCATTGCAAAAAATAATTTGGGAACTTTTAATTAACTTTTTCTCAAAAACTTTGAAAAGTACTGCCATTAAATGTTTCTTAGAAGTTTTGCAGAATTTCTCATATAAAACTGACTATATATGGTGAACGCTGAGCTTCTTAAAAATTTTCTTTTATATATGATCCTATACATGTAGTTAATATGAGGTCAGTTTATATAATTTATAATTTCTTATAAAAATCATCCATTTAATCTAGATCCCAGAAAGTTTGCACAGAATAGAGCCAATAATTTACTAACCGAATGTGTAAACCATAAGTTTATTTCTTTCCATTTATTTCAGTTGTACATTCTTGTAAATAAAATAACTAGGTCTACTTTTTTTTTTTTTAATCTAGTCATTGAGTTTTCTAATTAATGAAAATCTCTTCCTAAATCTAGCTCATCATTTCTGATTTTCAGCACTGGTGTGTTTTCATTGATAATCGTTCTTGGTTTTCAGCACTGGTGTATTTTCTTCATTTTCTATATTTTCAAAGGTATTTTAGTTGGAAATTGAGGATTGCTTTGTCACAAGCTGTTACTCAGAGCATTTTAAACCCAAATTTTGAAAATGAAGATATATTAATGCTCTAAGTAGCCTACAGTTTATTCATGAAAGTTATTGGATTTTTCTATTACTGAGATTGATTTCTTATTCCATAATTCAACTGTGATGAACAAACACAATAACTTTACTATATAAAACACTTAGAACAATATTAATAGGAAAACTGCTAATTTGAGAAACTGGCCAATTATTTTTTGATATTAAAAAAAATACCACATAGAATACTTTGAATCATTTACCTATATATTTAAATAGGACACTTTTTAACTTGCTAGTATAAAATGGGTATTTGATGAATAGTTTTGTGCTAATGTAGGTCAGTGAAGTATTATTGGTTTTATTTAGTACTCCCCAAAGTTGTTATGTTTTCTTTTTGTGTGTAAATGCCCAAAATGTCCCTTCCTGTTATTGAAAATGTCAAAAATTCTTTTGTTATTAAAAACTTAAGAGATATATTCACCATTATCTAACCAATAGAAGTGAAGTGTAAACAATTGAGCAAAATGAATTACTTTTTTAATAGCCCACTAAACTATGATGGATACCATAATATTGACACTGGTTGTCTTTGTTATATTTTTAGTCATAAGTCCAAGTCTTCTCAAACATGCTGCTTACATATATATTAAATTCAGATCCTTCAACTACAGTTATTTTTATCTAGACTCTCAGTATTAGCTCTAATGCTTATTTTCTTGTGGACTTCAAAGTTATTTTCAAATCATAGAATTTTGTGAACTTGTAATATGTATATTCCTTTTTCATTTACCTCTAAATAAATCCTGATTTTCATCTTACCTAGAGCATTTTAAAGTCTTTCTCCTCAAAAGGAGGTAGAATTATTTATTTGATTATATCTCAAGAAGGCAAATTTTAGGAAGAAAATAAATTTCAGGAACTGATGCTCTACTTGCAACTGCTTATGAGAAATGCCCAGAAATTCATAGGTTAGTAAAATAGTTGTGGGCTACATAGTCCTCTATACTATTTTCTCAGATGCTTATTTTGTATACATAAATCAGTATTTTTTTTTCTGTTTTATTGCATCAATAGTTTGGAAACTATCTCAAAACAAAATAAACAGCACTATAAAAAGTTTTAGGAATGCCTCTACAATTTTATACTACAAATTTGTATTTTTCTGGTTCTTTTAAAAGCTGAGTGATGTTTACTGTGACATTATTTCAGCTTTTTAAAAAATTTCTTTTTTACTTTTGGCCAAAGATATAAGAGATTGAACTGATTCCATACCTTGGATTATGAAACAGAACAATTAATGACTAAGCAAGGTGGGAAATAGTAAATATTAGCCAAGAATTGATATGCCATTTATTAATATTTGCATAAAACATATAAACTGAAATATTGCCTCAGTTTAACTAAACTTCTCAAAGTTGTCAGTAATTTTCTGTCTGAGAGATTGGAAAGCAATAAACTTATAGGAGAGGTCATTTCAAGCAGAGATGAACCCATAGGCATTTACCACAGGTGGTTATAATCCCTGCTGCCCTATACTGATAGGAAACAGATTAGCTAGGTTTTAACTTTCTTCTCCTTTTCAGAATCCATTTTCCAGCTTTGAAGAAAACAAAATAGATACCTGAAAGAGTCGTACATTCAGTCCTTAAATTGTCCCTCAAATATTCCTGGAATAACCACTTAAGCATTTTCTGTATGTGGTTAAGTGTAAAAATAAGTTTGTTAATAAGCATAAAATGTGTGATTTTATCTCTCATTTCACTGGGACAGACATTGATTTCCAAATAAAATGACATTTCTGTAGATCTCTGTTGCCTCACCTATCTATTCTCCGGGGAATGGGCTCTATCCGTCTACCTGAGAGAATTACTTAGGAAAGATCTTTAAATTGCTAGTCACATTCAACTACAGAAAGTTTGGACATTTACAAACCTTCGAGATTTTCAGGAGGAAATTAATTTATAGAAGCAATTTTTTTAACCTAAAAACCTTATTCACACTTTCTTGTTTATGCTCTGCTATCTAAGTATAGCGTCTGTTAACACATGGAGGTTTTTTTGCTTATTACCTTGGCGAGTATAGATTTTCTTGCCTGATGGCATACATTTATTCCCATTCCTCCTAGGATTTAAGAATCCTAGACATTGTACTTAAGGCAATACTTACAACTTCTTTCCTGAAATTCTACTAGATAGGTTGTGGTTAAATCAATTCCTGGTGAAAAAGGGAGATGGCATGAGTTACTGGTGCCTGTCACCAGCACACATTTGGCCCATGTGCTGGCTGCTGATAACAGTGACAAACTAGTTGAAAGGTTTTACTTTTTTTTTTAATCTTGAAGTCAGTGGTCACTAAAACACCTATGAAGTAATGGTAAAAGTCATTCCAGAGTGTCAGCTCTAGATTATCATTAAACACAACAGATTTCCACAATGTTTTACACTTTATTTAATTTCACCTTTCCAAAGCTAATGCTATGCTATGTTTTGTGAGTGTTCTCAGGACTAGTGTATGACACCACAGAAGAACATTTTAAAATTAAATTTTATTACTGATCCTAATAATTGTCCAGAGAAAGATAGTACAGGATGCTGATGAATCCTTGCTTGTATTTATAAGAATGTAAAATAATTTTCTCTGAAATTCTACAGCATGCACCAAACAATACAATACAAAACTCAAAACTCCATCTAGTGGTATAATGTTTAGATTAAGGTTATAAAAGTTTGACTTGAATTATATATAATTTAACGATGCTAATAATAAGGTCAAAGGCCTTTACAACTACATGTATCTATTTAAACCTAGACTCTAAATACTGAAATTTCTTCTGATAGTATCTACTCTTTATTTTTTATTTTGGGGAAGTTTCTGGTGAAAACTGGAAAACCTGCTAGACAAATTCTAAAAGAGCTGTAACACTCTACACTTTTTGAAATCATGAAAATAAGACCAATCTTTAAAAGAATATGTGTATAATAAAAGAATGCTTTTAGGGATAACAGTTTGGAGGATCAGAAATAGGTGTGCAGATGACTATGTACCACAGTATGTATTATTTAACTTATGGAAGGGTTATCACCTTGGGATTTCGTTATTCTTGTTATTCTCTCAAATTTGAAAGAAACCAGTCAAAAATAGTCTATCAGTGGCTAGAATTAAGGTTAGGATTAAACATATATACTTTCATTCGAATATGCTCCCCTCACACATCCTACCCCTTGATTAATTCTATGGTATATGATTAATATCCATCCAAATACGAAGTTTCAAAAACTGACAATGATGGAAATGTGCACACTTTTAGATACCTATGGCATAAGAAACATCTTACACTATTAATATATTAAATTATTTATGAAGCTTGAACACTGCACATACTGTTTTCATTTTCATAGTGGTTGACAATTACTTTTAAATGTCATGCTAAGGAGTAAGAAAATGCTTTCAAATAGTATTGAGTTATTTGAGTTGTTTACTATGATGCTGACATGATGTATAGTATCATTATACTGTTGTACACTTAGATAATAAATGAAAAGTGATCCTTTAAATTGATTTTCTAGAATGCATTCTCTGTATTTGCTGTCAATCCTCATTAAATAAGCAATTTTTATGGCACATTGGCGACGTGATAAAAATGACAAAAATAATATTTCCCACCTGCTAATGACAACTTTCTTCCATCTTAAGGAAGAACAAATACATAGAAACCAAATTAGCAAGTTAAAAGATGTAGGATAAAGAATGACAGCAAATCAGAGGGAGAAAGAGACAAGAACAATGTTGATGGAAAAAGTGGAATTTAATATTACACTTTAATACCTGACACATCAAATTGCAAATATAAAAACAAATATTAAGATGTCTTCACCCTAATATGAAATGACAGAGTGAAACACAAGATCCAGCCTTAGAGAAAACAGCAACTTTAATCATTATATTGAGATTATAATAGTGCTTGTAAATTCCTGTTATTTTTTAAAATGTTCAGTTTAACAGTTATTACTGTAGAGCCAGGCTATGCTAAAAATATGCCAAACTGTTTGGTTTTGAATGTCAGGAAAAATGAGG
>NW_012152496.1:91501-92314 GCF_000956105.1 Propithecus coquereli
CCTAATCTAAAATTGGGGAAGTACTTGTGGCCTGTTCTCCACCTAGTGAATTCACCTAGTGAATTCTTGAAAAATCAAGACTAGTCTAGCACCTGCCCTAGGCCTAAGAATGGTGGAGCCCTGAAGGCTGCTAGAGCTGAGAGGTTGAAGTAGCAGCACTGTGCTGGTGAAGTGGATGGACTTCAAAAAGCTACAGGAACAAAGCGCAGAACTTGTCACTCTTTAGTCTTTTTCACTAATACTCAGCACCTATATACACACAGTCCTAAGATCACTACTTACTGAGGTAAAAAGAGAGGTCAGAGCAGCCCACAGATATTGCCGCCTTATCACCTATCATGTGGATTCTACTTGTATTTCTGGGCTGGACCACTTGACTTCGTGTCCTGAAAGCTCTTGAAATGATAGCTGTGGCATAGGGTTTATGAAACTGTACAATGATGATCTGAAGAGCTGCCTGGAATACATTTTGGTACAAACTTGACCTAAGCCAAATTTGATTGGGAAAAAAAATACACATGTGATTGCCTTCATACGAAATGTCCAAAATAAGGATCTACAGAGGCAGAATGGAGATTAATAGTCATTGAAGGCTGGGAGTGAGGTTTAGGAGAACACAGGAGTGATAGCTACAGGGTGAGGATTTCTTTTTGAAATGATGAAAATGTTCTAAAATTGACTGTAGTGATGATCACACATATTAATATCTGTGAATACATGAAAAAATTTGAATTTCAAGCCTTGAATGGATGAATTGTATGGTACATGAATTATATCTCAATAAAAATGTTAAAAATACAAACCTCATTGTAA
>NW_012152496.1:93374-94080 GCF_000956105.1 Propithecus coquereli
GAACAAATTTTCTCAAAGTCTGAGGATATTGAGAGGTTTTGAAATATATGTGCTATGGACTGGATTGTTTTCCTCCAAAATTCATATCTTGAAGTCCTAACCCTCAATGTGATGATATTTGGGGATGGGGCCTTTGGCAGATAATTAGACTTAGATGGTGCCATGAGGTTGGGGCCCTCATGATGAGATTAGTGCCCTTATAAGAAGGGACACCTGTGAGCTTGTTTCCTCTCTCTCCTTATCTCTCTACCTGCATGCACCAAAGAAAGGTCATATGAGCACACAGAGAAAAGGCAGTCATCTGCAACTCAAGGAGAGAGTCGTCACTAGACACTGACCCTAGTGGCACCTTGATCTCACACTTCCAGTCTCTAGAACTGTGAGAAATAAATTGCTATTGTTTAAGCCACCCAGTCTATGGTATTTTGGTATAGCAAACTTGAGCAGACTAATACAATATTCATTTATTATGAAATGTGTAAAAGTACTATTTATATACTCAAATGCACTGTGAGGACTTTTGTTATCTGCCTCATAAAAGATAGCTCTTAACAAACAACTCTAGATTTAAAGAGAGATGCTATAGTTTGGAGGTTCCTATGGGAACAAGTTATAACTGCCAACCTGTATAGCAACCAGTGTGAGAAAAATTATATATAAATACTGATCAAAGTTTTAACTCTTTTACTATCTCCATTTGGAATCC
>NW_012152496.1:94870-96723 GCF_000956105.1 Propithecus coquereli
TCTCAAATGTTGAACAATGAAGAGAAAATATATATAATAATACTACTATTCAAGGTAAAAATAGTCTTCTAAAACGACTGTGTTTTTCAGTCTTCTGTATGCCTGTGATGTCGTTAGTAAAATAAAGCATAGTCAAAAGGTCCTTAAAGCTCTATGCAGATGCTTGGAAATCAATTTTCTTCCTTCTTTTCCCAAACAATATACAACTGTACCAGGCTGATATACCGACTTGAATAGAGGAAGATTCCAAATTCAAAGCCTTCTCTTTGCTTTTGTTCCTCTGGCATTCTTTTCTTTTTCTAATTCTTATTTAATATTATCACTTGGATATAGAAATTTTATTTTAGTATCTATACACAGAATCTAGTATTGAATATCTTAAATAGCTTGAAGGGGGAAATATGATGCAAAGTTTATTTCAATTTAATGGAGAATAAAACCCTGCCATAATTAGTGGAAAATACAAAGTGTGGAACCTACTTGTGACAGGCTGATTTCCTCAAGAAGTAGACTCTGGAAAAAATTAGAGAGCAGGAGATTTATTAGGGAGTTATCCTAGGGTCAAGAGCTGTGGATGAGGAAAGAAGAAAGGTGATCAGTCCGAGGTAGAAGTCAGGCTGAAGTGCAGTTTCAATGGAATAGCTCATCCATCTCTGCAGAGAGGGAGCAGAAAGATGGGGTGACTCATCAGAGTTGTCCCAAGTTAGAAGAAGAAAGCAAGTTTTTTTAACCCTGTGTTGAGTGGTCCCTGGATAAGGGCCAACTTCGTATGGCGTCATGACCTTTGGTGATGGTCTTCATCTTCATCTGGGGCGATGCTGAAGCTGTCTCTAATAAGGCCTGACATCTGAGTGCTGGTTTCCAGCTGCACTCCCAAGAGCTGGGCTAATAAAATCTTTATTCCTGATGAGGGATAATGGCATTGCATCTAAATGACCATCACTACTGCTGCAAGAAATTCTGACTTTTGCCTTAAATAATATGGTAATTGAAATTAATACTTATATTTCCAAACAAAATATAATGAACTATCAGGATATAATTACTCCATGTACAGATATTTCTCTCAGAAATTCAGCTTTTAGTCTTATTGGTCATTTGTAGGTAGTGTTGCTTTTTTTCTGCCAGCTTTTCAGATTTTCTCTTCTATGTTTTCAGTATTTACAATGCTTTTCCCAGGTGCGGTTTTCTTTGTATTCATCATATTTGGGGTTTGCAGCTCTTCCTGAATCTTTCCCTTGATATCTTTCTTCCCTTTGCCCTGCCTCACCTCACCCTGCCCTGCCTCCTTGTAATTTAATTAGGACAATTGACAATTTCATTTTTGTATCAATGTTTCTTTCTTGTGTTATCCATTTTCCATCCTTTTTTTTCCTTCCTGTTGTACTGGCTTATGTTGTAGTTTACTGATTCTCTTTTGGTTCATCTGATCTTCTGTTAAAAAGACCATTTATAATTAATTACTGTGTTTTTCCCAATTTCTAGATTACACACTTTGTTACTTCCCATCTTACAATTCTTTCATGAAATTTCGCCTTTTGTTAGGTAAAGTTAGTTATGGTTGTTTTAACGTTTTTAATAATTCCAGAGTTTTGATCACATGTGAGTCTGTTTTTATGGAAGGTTTTTGATGGTTTTAGATAATTTAGTGTTATATTTAGGTGTATCCAGTAGGTTTTGATATAATCGGGCTCATATGTATGAAAAATTTTGGAAGCTAAGAATGATGTTATCTTCTTCCAGAAAGAATTTAATTTTCATGTGACAATTGTAACAGGTATAGGAGAGCCTGGGCTTGAGACTTCAAAGGCACCAGTCTATTTCCGTTTTTGTTTTGTTTTGCTTTCAGTAGT
>NW_012152496.1:97941-99688 GCF_000956105.1 Propithecus coquereli
CCTAAAAGGATTTCTTGGGGACTTGTCTAAAAACAATTACCTTTTTTTCTGGAGAAATATATTGCAATAGGGATTTGTTACTGAATAAATCAGTACTATGCAATCCTCCATGTAGAAATCAACAGTAGTATCAATAACATTTGAATGGCGCTACAAAGAAATATGAAAGTATCCTTTAATGATGCCTTGACTTCCTAATGACTTACAAATAGATGCTATATATGTTTACATTTTTTCAATCTGTGACCCAAAGCTGTTTTAATATTATATTGATGGCAACATAATTTTTATTATATTTTCCCAAATTTGTCAACTGTGCTAATTCTAAGTACAATATTAAGATCTCGATGTTATCATTTTCACATTGTTTTTCCCACTTCCAACATTTCTAACGATCACAGTAAAGCTTATATTATGACAAGCACCAAGGCTATATAATGTTTGCAGATTGCTTATTCTTTTGAAAATATGATCAACCTTATTGGCTGATCTATGCTTTTTCCTTGGACTGCTCCATTCATATTCCTGATATATGAAGAAGAAAAATAATCTACTGATGAACAGGATACTAGCTCCTCTTCTCAATTATATATTAAAATGAATTTTTACTTTTAGTCAGAATTCTACCAGTTTTTTGGTGTTGGTTTTTGTTTTCAGTAAAAAGGGAGCATGTCACAAAATATGATTTGGGTACACTACTGAATGTGAAAGAAAACACAAGTTTTCTATTTATCTTGAGAATAATAAGTTTCTGTCTTCCTAGGAAAAGAATGATTGTTTTTGGCCATAACAATAAGTAACCACCTGAGTCAGTTTTAAACCCATCATATTTGATCAATGACAACTTCCTTCAGTAGCATATTTCTTAAAATCAGTAAGGCAGCAATAGGCTCTTTCCACTGCCCAGGTTTTTAAAGTCAGCCAATCAGAAATAATCTCCATGTGATAACTTCCTTTCACAGCTAAAGTTCAACCAATCCCTAAATACTCCCACTTCTCAAAGTCCACCAATACCTAAGAGTCCCACTTTCTTACACCCTATGTAAGATTAACTCTCTGCTTTTCCTCTCTTACTATCTTCCTAGGGAAAAAAAAATGATTGCTAAAACAAAACAACAAGAGTTTTTATCTCAGGCAATGAATGATAACCTCTTCCTTTCTGCACCCTTCAATGAAACTATAACTATAATAAATAGTCTCTACTTTTAATGTCATACTCCACAAAAAAAAAAATCGGTATAGGTCCATTGAGTGAAGGAATCTACCTCTAGACCTATATTTCTAATCCTATGTTATTTATCATGACTTATTGTACATATTAGGCTCTTAGTAAATCATTGAATGATGTTTGTGTTGCAAAGTATTTTAGGTTTTATATTATGCAATCTAGTGGAGTCCAAACTTTAGATTTTAGCAAATCTAACTTGAACCTAAAACAGCCTAATGGTTCTGGGTAAAGCTATGGATGAGGAAGCTAACCCTCTCCCATTTGTTCCATTTGCCGCTTACCTCACTCCAGTCTCTGTGATGCTTCTTCATATCAGCTGAGACTTTGCTAAATAGAGTTTTAAGCCACTAATCTGTTTCTACCCCCTCATTCAACAGAGGAGGGACTTGAGGCCCCGACGACTTCCTCAGAACCTCATTAATTAGATATTAATTTAAATCTTTCTCTTCTATAACTATCTGAATTTCCACGTCATGCAATCCTTTTAATTATGATCTTTTAAAATACATTATCATTTTC
>NW_012152496.1:108653-109361 GCF_000956105.1 Propithecus coquereli
ACCTGAATTCAGTTTACTAGGATTTTACTGAGAATTTTTGCATCTAGATTGATAAGGGATATTGGTCTATACTTTTCATTTTTTGTTGAGTTCTTTCCTGGCTTTGGTATCAGGATGATGTTCATTTTATAAAACATTTGGGGAGGATTCCTTCTTTTTTGATGTTGTGGAATAATTTCTGCAGGATAGGGACCAGTTCTTCTTTGTAGGTCTGGTAAAATTTGGGTGTGAAACCATCTGGTCTGGGGCTTTTTTTTTTAGAAAGGATTTTTATGGCTGCTTCAATTTTGGCACTTGATAGTCTGTTCAGGAATTCTATTTCCTCCTGATTGAGCCTAGGGATGATGTGTGTTTCTAAGAATTTGTCCATTTCCTCCACGTTTTCAAGTTTATGCACACAGAGATTTTTATAGAATTCATAAATGATATTTTGTGTTTCCATGGTATCAGTTGTAATTTCTTCTTTTTCATTCCTGATTGAGCTAAGTCCTTTCTTTTCTGCTTCTGCCTAGGGATGATGTGTGTTTCTAAGAATTTGTCCATTTCCTCCACGTTTTCAAGTTTATGCACACATAGATTTTTATAGAATTCATAAATGATATTTTGTATTTCCATGGTATCAGTTGTAATTTCTTCTTTTTCATTCCTGATTGAGCTAAGTCCTTTCTTTTCTGCTTCTGCTTAATGTAGAGAGAGGTCTGTCAATTT
>NW_012152496.1:119935-120474 GCF_000956105.1 Propithecus coquereli
TTTCTTAGACTCCTCTCTTTTTCTAGAAATTCAATGAAATTCCATGTACTATAAAGTATGTCTCCTAAATATTTCTCTGCACATCCTACTTTCTGTCTTTAGGATCTATGACTTAATACAGACTCTCAACATTTCTCATCTGAGTTACAACAGATCTCCAACTGGGCACTCTGATAAGCCATCCTGCCACATATAACTCATTCTCCACAATGTAATTCTCATGATTTCTCTGAGAAGTGTGTCCGATATATGACTTTTGCATAGAGACTGTGAATGACTGCCGTTTGTTATGATGGAATCAATACTTGCTAACATTGTAAATACAACCACTACTAGTTTGATTCTTCCCGTTTTTAAGCCATGTTTTTCCACAGATGCTCCTCACTATGTCAGCCATAATAATAAATTATAATATCTACCATTTATTGATTGCCTTCTCTCTGCCAGGAACTGCACTAAATACTAAACCAGCATTTCATCCTCAAAAGGAACTTACAGGTTAATAAATGTACTTATCTGATTTCATAGATGAGGAAACC
>NW_012152496.1:120524-120802 GCF_000956105.1 Propithecus coquereli
GGAACTGATAAACAAATTTAGTAAAGTCTCAGGTTACAAAATCAATGTACACAAATCAGTAGCATTCCTATACGTCAACAAGTCAAACTGAGAACCAAATCAGAGACTCAGTACCTTTCACAATAGCAACAACAACAAAAACAAAATACCTAAGAATATATTTAACTAAGGAGGTGAAAGAGCTCTACAGGGAGAACTATGAAGTATTGAGGAAGGAAATAGCAGAGGACATAAACAGTTGGAAAAATCATACCATGCTCATGGATCAGCAGAATCAA
>NW_012152496.1:124331-125833 GCF_000956105.1 Propithecus coquereli
TATTATTGATCAAGATTTGAATTGGCAATAATTCTTTTTGAATTACATAATTGACATAAAATATGGACTTTGGAGAGACATTTTCTTACTGCAACTTGCCATATACTGCTGCGTTTTAAAGTTTTCAATGATGTTATCAAGAGCACTCACTTAGGGGCACTATTCTGCTATGTGAACCTGTTGTGAGGAGAATGAGATAATTAAAGTTTTGTTATAGAAGTGTTATGTTTTCTTATCAGCTTTTAGATTGTTAAAATGGGACATTTTGAAATAAAATACCCTCCACAATTCAAGGCCGAGGAACACCTAGAAGAATGAAATCTCAAAGAGTTCCTTACTCTTGACTGTACTCTAGGATTTTTTAAGCACTGCAGTGGAGTTTCCTTGAAGTCACTACATGTCTAGCCTTGTTCTTTAAAATAGGTAAGTACACAGGAACTTAAACAAATGCCATAATCACAAATAATGAGTTTCTGGCAGCTTGAGTGCCTTATCTCTCTTTCTCTTTCTAAAATGTAAGTATCAACAAAGTCACAAGGTCATTTGGTGTACAGGACCATTTAGGAGATACATGATATCCCCTAGAAGCACTAAAATGGAAGAGAATAACTAGAAATCCAAGAGAAATGTTCCACAACATAAGCATTCACAAACATAGAATGTGCTCACAGGGACACAGAACAAATAAACATATTTTCTGTTTTGTAGAGAAGACAGGACATAAGAAAATCAAGTGTTAGAACTGAACCGTCTTTAGATTGCAATTGCTTTATCCACTGTTTTGTTTCTTACTGAAGATTTTAGCTATTCTGTGTGCCATGTAGCCCCATCACCAAGAATTGCACCTCTGGGAAATCATAATTTTCCACAAGAGCAATTTTTATATCTAAAAGATAAGGGGAATATGAGAAGAATGGTTGTTGCTGTTAAAGTATGTCCTCAGGATTATAAACTGCATTATGCAGTCATGAACTTCTGTATTAATGTCATTTAACCTTTGGCAATATTAGTCTAGAGAGGATCTTGTGAAGGATGGTACATTAACTTTTAGAAGTGATGGGCTGTGATGTTCCTGCTGTGATATTGAATGGCACAGGCTGAACTTCAGCACAGCCTTCTAAAGGCAGAAGACATTTTCTTTCTATAGGGCAAAGCTTACATACATGAGGTCAGAGCTGTGAATTCAGATAGTTCAACCTGTCCTTTGAACAGTAAAATCTAAAAGTGCCATTTTAAAAGAATTCTAAAAAATAGCCCACTTTTCTGGTTCCTGTCCACCATATTTTTAACTCTTTCATCATTCAATTTATTCTACAAAGAGATATTGAGAGGCCACATTGCATATATCAAAATAAATATTGTTCCAAAATTCTACACATTTATAAACGACTTAGGGAAAAAACAAACAAATAGTCAAAACATAACGAGATTAAGGCTTTAAGACTTTAGTAGCAGTTTGTCCAAATTACTGAGAGAATAAAAGAAAGGAATTATTTGGTTGG
>NW_012152496.1:127585-128209 GCF_000956105.1 Propithecus coquereli
TTATAGCTTTACTCATGCAAAAACTTCAGAGCTCTTCCCAAGTGCCTTCTACTCCAACAAGCTTTTCTTCATTTCCTGACTGATTGCATTCACAATGAGATCTATACCAATCTCTATTGCAGACCTCTCAGTTAGTCTCTAAGTATCATGAGAGTAGGAGTGCCAAATTTTAATCTCTTTATTATATGGCAAATGGTCTTTTCTAAATACTTACAATTTAGTAAATGATTATAACACTTATATAGAATCATGTTAATTCACTTATTCAGTCTCTTGTCCTACTCACATGCTTATTAACTATCTTCTATGTGTTCCCCAAGATAACATTCAGTCCTTTTTCCATACAACTAGATGATCCTTATAAAATATAGATCAAATTATATTTCTCCATTACTTAAAATATGCAGAGGTTTACTGTTACATTTATAACAAAATCTAAACTTCTCATCTGCTCTTTCAAGGGTTAAAGTATGTAGTCTCTGCTACTATACTCTAGATATTCCACTCTTTATCTGTTATTTGAATATGCCAAGTTTATTCCCTCTCTAGGGCTTTGTTATTTCTGTTTCTCTGTTAGCACATTCTTCACTTACATCTTTGCATGACTTCAACTTCATCATTTAG
>NW_012152496.1:132289-133548 GCF_000956105.1 Propithecus coquereli
TCTTTTTATTTAATAAATACATTTTATAAGGCTATAGCTGTCATTGATAGTGATTCCTCTGATGGATCTGGACAAAGCAAATTGAAAACCTTCTGGAAACAATTTACCATTTTAGATGCCATTAAAAACATTCATGATTCATGAGAGGAGGTCAAAATATCCACATTAACAGGAGTTTGGAGGAAGTTGATTCCAACCTTCATGGATGACTTTGAGGAGTTCAAGCCATCAGTGGAGAAAGTAACTGCAGATGTGGTAGAAATGGCAACAGGACTAGAATTAGAAGTGGGACCTGAAGATGTGACTGAATTGCTGCCATTTCATGATAAAACTTTAATGGATGAGGCATTTCTTCTATTAGATGAGAGAAGAAAGTGGTTTCTTGAAACCAAATCTACTCCTGGTAGAAATTCTGTGAACATTGTTGAAATAACAACAAAGGATTTAGAATATCACATAAACTTAGTTGATAAAACAATGGCAGAGTTGGAGACAATTGACTCCAAATTTGAAAGAAGTTTTGCTGTGGGTAAAATGCTGTCACACAGCATTGCATGCTGGAGAGAAAAATTTCATAAAAGGAACAGTCAATAAATGTAGCAAATTTTGTTATTATCTTATTTTAAAAAATTGCCACAGCCACCTCCTTCTTCAACAACCACCACTCTGATGAGTCAGCAGCCATGAACTCCAAGGCAAGACCTTCCACCAGCGATTATGACTCCCTGAAAGCGCAGATAATCATTAGCATTTATTAGCAATGAAGCACTTTTAATTAAGTTATGTGCATTTTCTTAAGACATAATGCTATTGCACACTTAATAGACTACAGTATAGTGTAAACAACTTTTATATGCACTGGGAAAACAAAGAATTTGCATGACTGGATTTATCACGATGTTTGCTTTATGGCAGTGGTCTGGAACTGAACTTGCAATATCTCTGAGATATGTCTGCAGAATACTACGTATAGTTAACACAGTTAAGTGTCGGATTCGTTGATGATCTTTTAATGAATAACTTATTTTTATTACTGGAAAAATGATAACACAGTTTGGTTGAGAACAGTACTTTACCATTTCTTGCTTCACCTCAGAATGAACAAAAAGGGTACATAGAGGAAACTTCCTGAAATATAGTCTCATTCATCACTTGGTATAATATCTGGAATAGTGACAAATATAATTTTTAGAAGTGAAGTTGGATTAGGTTAGAGAAATCACAAATAAATGATACAATCAGTATTTTAGGAAAAGAAA
>NW_012152496.1:133598-134815 GCF_000956105.1 Propithecus coquereli
ACTCAATGATATTTTGGATTTAAACCAATATGTACAAGACTGGCAGTTTGCATGCAGCCTCTCTTGAAGTAGCCATGATTTATAAAATTTTATGAATAAGTTTTACTCTGTTATTATTCAATTTGGGATGGTAATGACAGGAAATATACATTTATAAAAATAATGTTGCTTGTTTTCTTTTTAAGGCAAAGAATTCATTTAAAAAAGAGGTTAAGAATTACTGACACCAAGAAATGTACAGGGCATGCTAGTTCTCAAAGGCTTAGCTAAATATTCAAAAAATCTTCTTGAGTTGAAATCTATTCTTCTATTACTGAGTGTTAAAACGTAATGCTTGTGAAGGACTTTAATGAAAAAGTAAAAATAAATGCATAAAATAAAAAGATGAAAAATATCATCTGTTATCATACCTAGCTATCTTGCTACAAACATGGTTTTAAGACCTCTAAATCCAAGTTGAAAAAATAATTAAAACACAAAATTACACTTAATAAGAAGGACAAAAATACTTTCATTTCAAATTAATTATTTGAAAGAAAAACAGATGTCTGTATAACCTGAAGACAGTGTCTATAATCAAGTACAGGAGTGGAATTTTCCCTTGCTGGACTGGGCTGGATTATTTGACAGGTTAGCCAAATTAACTAATTAATGTTTAGTGTATCACTGTGACCAATATTAATGTCTACGTACCCTAACATAGGAATAACTGCTTCTAGAGCTTGAGAGTCATTGAAAACTTAAAGGAACTGACTGACAAAGCTTCACTACCGAGTGTTTGGAAACTTCTCCCTGGAAGTACAGGCTTTGGTTTCCTCTGTGAGGTTCAGATCATCCTGTGTGGCTCAGTCTTTGACCTCTGCAGAGGATGGAAAACCAGTGTTGAGGATATAGATGTGATTCAATTGCAAATCACAAAATCTTTGAAAATTGATATTCTAGTTTGTTCCATAATGAATTGGTCATTGCGAATATAGTAGAATTGTACCCAGAGATTAACTCTGAAACAAATCTTTTTGGAAATTGCTAGACCACCTTTAAATCACTCTATTTTTATGTTGTGGTAGCCTAGCAATTTTCCTTAATTTTAATTATTTAAAACTCCATTTAATATAGGCATGCATCATTTTATTGTGCTTCACTTTATTGTACTTCCCAGATGCTTTTTTTACAAATTGACAGTTTGTGGCAAGCCCGTGTCAAGCAAGTCTATCAAT
>NW_012152496.1:148449-149394 GCF_000956105.1 Propithecus coquereli
AAAAAAAACACTGGGGAGGTTGGTCTGGGCAAGGACTCCTTAAGTAATATTCACAAAGCACAGACAATCAAAGCAAGATTGGACAAATGAGATCACATCAAGCTAAAAAGCTTCTACACAGCAAAGGAAACAATCAACAAAGGGAAGAGATAACCCACAGAATGGGAGAAAATATTTGCGAACTATCCATATGACAAGGTATTAATAAATAGAATATACAAGGAGCTCCAGCAACTTAATAGGAAAAAGTCAAATAATCTCATTAATAATAGTCAAAGGATCTGAATAGATATTTCTCAAAAGAACACATACAAATGTTCAATAAGTATATGGAAAAATGACACATCATTAGTCATCAGAGAAACACAAATCAAAATTATAATTAGATGTTGTCTCACTCAAGTTAAAATGGCTTTTACCAAAAACATAGGCAATTAATGCTGGCAAGGATGTGGATAAAGGGGATACTATGTACACTGTCGGTGGGAATGTAGATTAGTGCAACCACCATGAAGAACATTACGGAGGTTCCCCCCAAACTAAAAATAGAGCTATTATGTGACCTAGCAATCCTACTGCTAGGTATTTATCCAAAATAAGAGAAATCAATATATCATAAAAATATCTGCACCCCCATGTTTATTGCAACACCATTCAGAATAGCCAAAATTTGGAATCAACTTAAGTGTCCATCAATGTATGAATGGATAAAGAAAATATGCTACATATACACAATGAAATATTATATAGCCACAAAAAAGAATGAAATCCTGTCATTTGCAATTGCATGGATGAAACTGGAGAACATTATGTTATGTGAAATAAGCCAAGCACAGAAAGACGAATCTCGCATGTTCTCACAAATATGTGGGAGCTAAATATTAAAACAATTGATCTTATGGGGACAGAGAGTAGAATGATGGTTTCCAGAGGGTAGAAAGGGTA
>NW_012152496.1:150764-160693 GCF_000956105.1 Propithecus coquereli
TTTCACTGATCAACACCTAAGTGCACATATAAGAACAACATTTATTTGATGTCGGGTAGGGAGCAGGGAGTAGGAGGGGACGGGTATATGCATACACAAAGAGTGTGATGTGCACCATCCAGGGGATGGACACGCTTGAAGCTCGGGCTTGGGGGGAGGAGGGGCAACATACGTAACCTAAACATCTGTAGCCCCATAATATGCTGAAATTAAAAAAAAAAAAAACCAGATATCACGGTTAAAGGAATTCTGCCTAGTTTAAATGTTCTCAAAAAAATCAATGCATAAATGGAGAATCTAGCTTGAATAAATGTAAACAAGTAATTTAGTAGGTGTATCTTGAAAGAAAACTTTAATGAATATATGATATTGGCATGGGAGTAAGTTTCAATGTAATTTGTATTGCAGAATTCCTAGTAATTTTTCATATAGTGCATTTTGTAAACATCACACCTGGTCTGCATGTGTTTTCCTCTGAGAATCCATGCAATATACACAGTCACAAGAGACACAATAAAGTGAGACAGGATAATTAACAGCTCTAAGCATATGGGATTACAAAAAGCTATGTCAAGGGTACAAGAAAATAAAAGCTATAACACATGTTATTTGGACTTTAAAGTTAATCTTTATTCTGAATCATTCTGTAGGAAAGTTATTTTCTTCAAGATCAACCTTTGCTCCAGTGAAACCAGAAATTATATAATAAGAATTTGAAAAATGACATTGCTCATGCCACTGATACAGTCAATAAGTATTATGTGAGTGGCCTATTATATGTGGAGAACTGTTCAAAACTCTGAAGTCTTAAATTGAACAAATTGGACCTGGTATCAACTCTCAAGATGATTGCTTTGGAAAAATAAAGAAACTAAGTATTCACATAAAAATAAATACAATTATTAGGAATTGTACTCTAAAGGAAACAATTACATTAACATAAAGTCTCCTACATCTTTTAGGATGTTACTTAAACTGAGAACTAACCTTAGGTATTAGAATCAATAAATCAGTTTCAAATATGAGAGGAGGAATTTCAGAGAGACCAATATGTGCAAAGGCCCTCAGGTGATAATATTTTGTTATATTGGAAGAACTGATAATAGGCTGCAGGTAAAATGATGTTTCAGAGTGGAGCAAGGGAAAAGGAAAAAATGGTGAGAGAGAGACAGAGTGAGAGAGAAGGCAGGAATAAAATCATTCAGGACCATGATACCAAGTTTAAACTTTATGTTAAGAAAAATTGAAATTCACTGCTGTCAACTTTCCTGAGTCTCCAGTTCGCATGTTGTAGATCTTGGGACTTGTCAGACTCCATAATTGCCTGAGCCAATTCCTCAATTCCTTGTAATAAAACCCTCACTCTCTCTCCCCCTTCCGCACTTACACACACATACACAATATTGGTTTTGTTTTGTTTAAGAACCCTGACTAATACAGATTTTAATACCAGGAGTGGTCCTAGAGGAATAGATTTTTAAGGATGAAGTTTCTGAATTGGTTCTGAGGTTTCTGGAAATGACTCTCTAATCTGATTAAATTTAAAGATGCTAATGACTGTATTACTGCTGGAAAGTAGTAAAGAGAGAACAGATAGTCCAAAGTGTATTATGGCAATAGAGATACACAAAATATCACTAATGAATACTCCTAATCACCTACTTATAAGAGCCAAGGACTGGGTGACTGTCAGTCAAACTAACACATGTAAAGAGATTGGCTGGTTATTCCTAATGTTGTTGGAAAAAGTATGTGAAGAAAAGGATGAGGTCAGAAATTTGAATTCTCATCTCAACCCCCACATAAATGACCTAAAATAATCTATGTGTGCCTTGAAGGGACCCTCATCTCCTGTAAATGCAGCACTGAGATTACTGAAAAATGAACCCCAAATCTCATCCTGCAACTGGCTGAATTACAATGCAAGTTGACTCTCAGCCTCACAGGATGTCTACTGTTAAAGCGCCAGCATTCACTGGGAAAGAAAGGGATCCTGAAAGTTGAAATAGGGTTCTGTGGGAAGACTGTGATGAACCTGGGGACATTGAGCCCCCATATTCTGGTAAATCTTCTTCGCCAGTGAAAAAGCCTTTTCTATTCTCAGTAAACAGGACTCTACACACCCAGTGGAAGCAACCTCTCTACCAGGTCCAGTGGTATTAATCCTGCATTGCCTGAGGAAATTTAATGGCTTCCCCTGAGATAGTTGTCTTGCAAGATAATGCTGATTCTTCTCAGGGCCCACACTCCATGCTCCTCTTCACTTCTACCTACAACTAAACTGAATTCCCAGAAAGTCCCTAAAAGGAAGGTACAATGTATATCCACTTATGAGATGTGCTACACTCCAAAAGAACAACTCGAGTTTTCTAATTTATTCAGAATATATGTGGGAATAGATGTTAAGTGAAAGGAATGTTAGGTTGTGCCAGGCTTAATTCATTGATATGGGCTCACTAGGCAGGAATTCTTTATTTAATGTTGTAGCTCAAGGAGTTACAAAGGGCTCTAACAGTTTGGTTGGCTGGCTGAAATACGAACCAAAATGTTGTCCACTGTGAGTGAATGAGAAATACTGGGCCTGCCTTGGTTTAATGCAAAAGAAAAATTTAAAGGCTTAGGGATACTAGAATATTAGAGGTGATTTTTTCATTTATAATATACTCACTCACTCAGAGAGGTCCAAAGACAAACCTTTCACCATGACTGGGGAAAGAAATTTGTGAAAGGAGCTGTAGCATCCTTGAAGAGCTCTGTGATCACTCTTCTCTGTAGGTCAGACCATCCAGTGAAAACTACAGTGACTTAATTGGGAAACATGAATACAATGCTAAGTAATGTTAGGAGCCAAGTAGTGGCACTCAGCCACCAAAGGCAAGGTGGGCCTGGTTACTATAATGGACAGAAAAGTTACAACAGCAACTAGCATAGTCTGACTCATGCAAACCTGTGGCATTGGCTAGTAGATGATGATATTCCTAGAAGTGAAACACATAGAAAGTCTACTAAATTCTTACTTGATCAGTATAAGCAGGAATATTCTAAGCTTAGTGAATAAAAGTCTAACTTGAATTATAAAAACAGAGAATTATGCCACCTCAATTTCCAGACCTGAACCAGTTTATACACTAGACCCCTTGAATAAAGGGGAAGCTAGGTCTCCTTGAGAAAGAATTGTGGTACACTACCAAAAGTTTATACTGTTACTCTTTCTCCTAGGCATCCTCCAAAGATTCTATAACCTTTTACCAGGGTAACTGTGCTTTGGGGAAAAGGAAATAATTTATCAGATCTTTTGGGTGCTGATGGACACCAACTCTGTACTGACACTGATTCCGGGAGATGCAAAACATTACTGTAGCCCACCAGTTAGAGTAGGGACTTATGGAAGTTAGGTTATCAATGAAATTTTAACTCAGGTCTATCTCACTGGGACCAGTGAGTACTGAAATTTATTTATCCTTTGAGTATTGCCCCAGTTCTGGCATGCATACTTGGAATAAAAATACTCACAAGCTGGCAGAATCCCCACATTGGTTCTCCGATCTGTGGACTGAGGGTTATTTTGCTATGAAAGTCCACGTAGAAGCCACTAGAACTACCTCTACCTAGGAAAATAGAAAACCAAGAGCAATATTGCATTGTCAGAGGGAATGCAGAAATTAGTGCCCCTGTCAAGAATTTTGAAGATCAAGTGGTAATGATTCTCACCCCATCTCCTTTCAGCTATTCTTTTTTGGCATGGGCAGAAGAAAGATGTATCTTGGAAAATGACAAAAAAAAATATTATAAACTTAGCAAGCTAGTGATTCCAATTGTAGCTGCTGTACCAATTGTTGATTTAATGTTTGAGAAAATTAACACATCCCCAGTATCTGGTATAGCTATTGATCTGGCATATACTTTTTTCTCCATAATTTTCAATGAAGACCAGCAGAAGCAGTTTACATTCAGCTGTCAAGGCCAGCAATACACCTGCACTGTCCCACCTCAGAAGTATATCAATTCTCCATCCCTATGTCATAATTAAATTAGCGTAATTACTATGGAAAACAGTATGGAGGTTCCTCAAAAAACTGAAACTAGAACTACCATATGACCCAGCAATCCCACTGCTGGGTATACATCAAAAATAGGGGTATTCAGCATACCAAAAAGATATCTGCACTCCCATACTTATTGCAGCACTATTCACAATAGCCAAGATATGAAATCAACCAAAGTGTCCATCCATGGATGTATAAATAAATTGTGGTACATTTCTTTATACAATGGAATATTATATAGCCATGAAATCTTACCATTTAAAACAAATGGATGTAACTGGAGAATGTTATGTAAAGTGAAATAAGTCAAGCACAGAAAAAACAGTCTTGCATATTCTCACTCATTTGTGGGAGCTAAATATTATTAAAAAACAATTGATCTTATGGAGACAGAGAATAGACTAATGGTTACCAGAGGCTGGGAAGTATAGCAAGGAGGGGGCATAAAGTTAATGGTTAATGGATACAAAAAATATATTTAGATTGTTAGATAGAATGAACAATATTTGGTAGCACAAGATAGTGACTATAATTAATGATTATACTTTAAAATAAGTAAAAAAGATGATAAATGCCTGAGGTGATGGACACCCCAATTACCCTGATTTGATTAATCTACATTGGATGCCTGTATCAGAACATCACATGTACCCTATAGATATATACAACTATTATGAAAAAATATAAAGATGATCAAGAGGACAGAAAGTTGAATAAGCAGATAAAATAAAATGTTCATACAAACACATAGTATAACAAAAGTGAATTCACTACTTATATGTTTAGAGAAACAATAAGAAACATGTTTGTGTCATTTCTTTTCTTTCATCTGAGAAGAATTTAAGAATATTTGGTCCTTGGACCAGCAGCATCAGTATCACATGGACATTTGCTAGAATTGAACAATTTGGGCATCAACCCAGATCTACGCACATTAAAGTTTGAAAAGAAGTATTATAGAGACATAGTACCTCAATTTCCATGTTACAATAACACCACCTGTATCATATTGCTTATTTAAACTCCCTTTTGTGTTCATTCCTGTCACTATTTTCTCCTTCGAGATCCACAGTGAGTTTGATTCATGGATCCAACTCTTACTCAGGAAATTGCTGACATTTTGTGAGTGCATTTGATTAGAGCCAGGACAGTTTTTACAAAGCATCTTGTCTGTTTATATATGGCTTTAGTGGTCAGAATTTTCTGTTAGGCAAGATGAGATTGTATGAAAGAGATGTCTACTTCTAAATCAAAAGCTGTTTGAATTGATGAGAAAGCCAACAGAAGAAACAGAAACTCCTCATTCATTAACAACAGGGCTCAGAAATTTATACCCACAAGTTAGCATGATGATGACAAATACACAATTAATGTGACTATGTAAATTTCAGCTCACAAGGAAATTCTTTCCTCATTCCAAGATAATATGGAATGATAGACTATATGTGAAATCATGCAGTGAGCCACTTTAATTATTGAAGCCGATCATTATAGAATTTAGATTGTTATGTGATGAAAGGTACTAAGATGGAGGGGATTTTAATGTTGGTGATGCTTGTGTTATACAAAATTTTGCAAAAGTGTATTATGAATAGTATGAGTTATACTAGGATTGACTTGTTACAAACAGCCATGTTATCTGTGTGGTCAAGTTCCAAAAAAACTATTTTCCAAATCAGTGTGGTGTTAATCATTATTAATTTTTCTACAACCTTTAGACCAGGACAATAGCTTGAAAAGTAAAAACAATCAAACCTATTCAGGATATTTACTGGGAAACTAAACTCTAGAGAAATGAGTAAACTAAAGTCACATCTATGACATCTAGTCCCCAGATAAGCATCCCTTCCTCTCAGGCATTTCTATAAAAGGTTATATTCTTTAGCTCTATAAAAGTTCCAGATAAATATTTTAGATTTATTAGAGTCAAAAAGTTAGAAACTGAGGTAGAAAAAGGGTGAAGTATGATCACGAAAATGGTGTTTCTAAGAGAAGCAGAGACTATTCAAGCTGTGCAGAGCAGATACTGACCAAAAAAAAAAAATGGAGTTCATAAGAATCCATCTTTATTTGTGAAAGTAGGGAACCAAAAATAATTACATAAAGCCTCACTGCCTCACCAGAAATGAATATCTAATTCTCCATGCTTAGATATTAATAACTTAAAATTCAAATATGTAAAAACTTATAGTGCTTAGCATGTGTCATAGCTTACTGAATGTGTTCATGTGGATTAACACATTAGTAATTTGGAGAAATAGGAAACCATTAGCCTATTAAAATGTATTAAGTGATTTATTTCAACTCAGGAAGTTACCAGCCAAGGATTTTGTTGTCAGACCTGAAATATGATTCCTCATTCTGTCCTTTTCAGGACATGAGATGTTATTTAACTTATGTCAGTTACCCCATATATAAACTGAAGTGATGATGGCAACTTTGTAGTGTTGGTACCTAAAATATAAAACAACTCAAATGGGTTAAGAGGCCTACGTGGATACGCAATGTCCTTTCTTGGTTGCTAATTCTCATCTGCTAAAAAAATTATTCATAGTCCGAGCTGCCATTTGAACTTTCTCTTTTGATTATAGTTGAATCCTTTAGTTTCCTTTCCTGCTTCACCTTACTGAGCATATTTAGTGTTCATAGTTTTTCCTTTTGTTCCTTCGCAAATGACAGCTACTTTTCCTCCTCATTCAAGTGATCATTCACCTTTGGGCCAATAAAATAATGCCCACTACAAAACCATTTAGTCTGAGTAGCACTTTTAAAGAATCTAAGGCATAGCTGTATGTCTGCAACTGAGAAAGTGGATTACTGCAAGGATTCTTGCTACTATAAGAGTCATGTCAGGGGGGTTATTGATTTATTGTCAACAGAAACAAACTCATGTTGATAGCACCTGCAAATCCATTTCACCTTCCTTAAATACAACTTTCAAAAATAAATGTATAATTGATACAGAGCTCACAGATTATAGAGTGTAATCTGCATGTGCTAATTTGAGAATACACTGTCCTAAATGCTTTTGTATAAATCAGTACCATTATTTTTGCTATATTAACTTTATTTTATAATATTTTATAATGTTCTAAACCATGGATAAAATATAGTGTCAAAGAGAACTTTTGGTTTGGCTGTAACATACACACACATACATACATATATGTAGTCATGCATATATATACATAGACATGTACACCATATATATATATATTTAGAACAAAAATATTAATGTTACTTGTCTAATAAATACATATTTTATAAAATTAGAAGCAAGACATAGCAATATAGGAATAAAGAAAAAAATTTTATCACAAAAGAAAGGTCTCAGCTTCTTTTCTATTCCCCAGTGTAAGGAAGGAAATCCTTTCTCATTTTAAGAATTGACTCAGAATGACTGTCTATAATTTCAGATGTCCTACATTATGCTAAGTACTAAAGTACACATACATCTAAAGCACATAGTCAAACCTCCCGCACTTTTAAATATAAAAAATATTATTGATAATACACACCTAGTGTACTCATTTTGGTTATTTCACTGGCAAAGAATATTTTTGGTCTCTAGAAAGACAAATTCTCTACTATAGTCACCAATACTAGAAATAACCTTATATATATATGTATGATTCTTTATAATCTAAACTGTTGAAAAAAAAACTTCCTTGCTGCCTGAATGTCAAACAAATATCAATCAATTCGTTTGAGTAGTGAACATACTTAAATATCTGCCATGAATGTTATTAATAATATTTCTGGGCAGACTAGAAACACACTCTATTCTAAATGCTTTTATATAAATCAGTATCATTATCCTTGCTGTATTAGCTTTATTTTATAATGTTTTATAATGTCCTAAGCCATGGATAAAATATAGTGAAAAGGAGAACTTTTGGTTTGGCTATAACATAAACACATACACATATACACACATATATATACACACAGAAACATATATTAATATATATGACACATGTGTGTGTTTATACATGTGTCAATATTCTTGAGATTGTCAATAGAACTTTGACAAATATTAAGTGCCCACCAAGCTCATATTGAAGTAAAGACATACCAATAACTGTGACATAATAGAAGTTCAGATAAGTGCCACAAATTCTCATGTTTCAGATATTTTCATAATATATACAGTTCAGAAAACATTTTGATAGCCATGATTTAGGAAAACTTGTTGTGGAGAAAGAGTACAATTTGTGATGTGTTCTTAATTCAGGTAAAATTTTGGAAGATAAATCTGAAAGTAGGGATTTCATTTTAATAGATAAAAAAGCCCGGCTTATGGTATGGTGTGGGTCAATATGTGTATATAATCCCAGACAGTCTAAAATTCTGTGAGCCTAAGTATTCTAAGTTTTCAATAAAGGTCAAAATTGCAGAGGAAAAAGTTAAAAAGATTTGATTAGAAGGAGAACCACTACAGCACAATGGCAGTATTGCATACTTAGAGAGTCTAGCAGAATGGGTAAAACAGAATCCCAAATAAAGTAGAATTAGCAATATCTGTGGATGCCTGCTAATATTAGTCCTGTCACGTTCAAGTGAAAAGAAAAATTCTTGGTCTCATGCCTTGCAGTGAATTTGCCTTTCTAACAGTCTCCTTGTTCAGGATCACGTCCTTTACTGAGATTTTAAAGCTATGAATAGAGAAAGAGAAAATGGGAACATTCCCCAAATTTTATAGATTGCATTATAAAGTAAGTTAAGACAATTGAATAGAGATATTTCAGGGTCTGGACTGGGAACAAGTACAGAAAACAGGCTACCAATGCTCTGCCCTAGAAAGTGTCCTTGGGCAAAGAAGGATCTGCCTGTTTTAGTGTGTGTATACATTTTCGAGCATGTATGTGACAGGGGATGAGAGGTGTGTGCAGAGTGGCTTAAAAAGGGGATAGGGAAAGACAAGTGAATTTCTCCTTAGTAGCTGGGTCATGGCAGCTTGAACGTGGATCTGTTTAAATCATTTAATGATTTAATGTTAAAGAGGCAAAAAAATAAAAGGCGCAGTAGTTACTAACAAAATTAAGGGATAGTAAACAGCAACAAAGAAAGCTCAGTGTTTAAACTTATACGAATTTAGAATATTATGACTTTCTATTATAAATAAATAGAAGTTGGTACAAAGTTTAACTGTTTCTAGAGCAATTATAGTTATGCTATGATAGACTGTCTTTGGATAATAAACCCAATAGTTAATACTGCTACAGGCTTATTATATGCCAGGAAATATTCTAAGATTTTTTGTTTATACCAACTAATTTAATCCTTTACCACAACCCAATATATTATAGACTCACCGAACGGTTCAACTATCTGAGGCCATAAGAGATTGTAAGTGGCCTAAGGTGAGCAACTAGAAAGTGCCAAAAGCAGCACTGCAGCACAGGGTGGAGTGTTTCAGGTTCAAGCCCTGTGGCTTTAGGTTTCTGCTGTTAACTATCGTGCTTTACTCTAACGGGACAGTTCTCTATTTCCCTACCAGTCCCACTGCTGGTGAAAGGTTGAATACATAGGATTTATATCTTTTGTGTATGGGTTTCTCTAAGTGACCAAAGGTAAATATTATGGAAGGTCAAAAAATCACAAATAAAAATATATGTACATATTTTCCCAGTTTTTGATTATAGCCATCCTGGTGGGTGTGAAGTTTTATCTTATTGTGTTATTGCTTTTTATTTTCTTGTTGTCTAATGATGTTGATCATCTTTTAATGTGCTTGTTGATAATTTGTTTTCTTTAGAAAAATGTCTATTTAAATATTTTGACCAATTTTTCATTGTGCGGTTTTGTTATTAATGTTGCATTGTAAGTTATTTATATAGTCTAGGGCCTTATATGATATGCAAATGTGTTCTATTATTCTGT
>NW_012152496.1:161788-165780 GCF_000956105.1 Propithecus coquereli
AGGTAGCCTCAGATACTTAAAAAATAGCTAAGAAGATTTTCATAATTTGTAAATAAATTTCCTCTACTCAGTGCTTGTTAGTCACAGTGGGTATTGCTAGAATGATCACATTAGCACAGCATGTCCTCTGGGTTTATCTAGCACTAATTACTCAAGTGACCTTCTAGCTCACAAAGTCAAAATGTCACATTAACACTGTATTTCCTGTGATGTGCTTGCTAGCCTTGGAAATACACAGTGCTGTAAATTGTACATAAATGTGCTGCATATATGCTCCTTTCCAGTGGCAGAGTGGGGATAATTATCTGACACTTTATAAAGTGAACAAATAAAACCATATACACAAATCTCCAAAATATAAGATAACGCTTCTGAAAGGAAATCATAAAAATACATTTCAAAATATCTCCCCTTCCAAAAGATCAGCTTCTCAGAGTTTATACATAAACAACCTTAAATAAAATTGGGAGAAAATTGTATATGTCCATGCAATCACCAGCCAAGATTGGATATAAAGCATTTCCGTCATCCCCTGGCAATTTCCTCTTGCCTCTGAGATCCAGGCATTCTAATCCCCACTTTGAGGAATCACTGTTCTGATTTGTTTGTAGTACCATAAATAATCTTAAACAAATAATTTAGCTAAGAAAATTGTTAATTCTTAAATATCTGGAACATAACAAATGGGACTAACTCTAGGGTAAAAAAAAACAAAAAACAAACATTGATTTCCATACAGAAACAGAGGCTGTAGCTTGTTGGGAAACTTCTTTTCTTGGCAATCATGGTTCTAAACATGGTGCCATTTTTAGTGCCAACAGACAGCTGCCATGGGACATTTTACTGAAAGAACAAAAGATGTATTCTTTAGTCGGAGTGAGTTTGCTATTTAACTCTCATTGTAAGGTGATGACTAAATATATCTCCCCCATTACAAGTCAGAATAGCTGAAGAATTTACAGGAAATTTCATTTCAAAGCCTTTGTGGAGGATGGGGATGATAAGGTGGGTGAAGAATTTTAGTCATCATGACATTCAAAATGAGACAAAATCTCCCAGTGGAATTCTAGGACATGATGACTTTAATTTTAAAGCAAGTCATTTTAAAGTTTAAGTCTTCATAAGAATCTTGGAGTTTCAAAATTTGAACTTCATGCCTCTTACCACTCTATTAACCAGAAAAGTGCCTGCAGATTGTTTTCCATTTCAATCTTTAAAGCTATATTCTGGATACTCCAAAACTTACCCCAAATATGTACAATTTAAATTATATAGATCGGTCCCAAATATTAAGAAAGGGTCTCTCTCTCTCTCTCTCTCTCTCTCTCTCTGTCTCTCTCTCTCTCTTTTTCACTACAATAGAACCAACTCTATTACCATCAGCTATTAGCACATCACTCCACGGCAGTCTAAAAGAAGACTGGAGGGGTGAGAGAATCAAAGAGAATCATAGTGGGGAATTCATGTTGAATGCATTCTTAATGCAATCTTCAGGCCTAATATTTTGTATTAAGAGGAAAGAACAGAGTAGGATGAAATAGGTCTGGATAGAGTGTCATGTGTCTTTTGGAGTTTGGAGACATATATGAACATGGTGACTGATACCTGCTTTTTGTCCAAAGATTTATGAAAATGGAAGACCAACAAGAATAGTACCTGCCAGAAAAGCAAAAATCAAGTACAGCATAGATACCCTAAGCCCAAGGATGTTACAATCCACTCCATTCTTGGGCTCTGTTCCTATTTGAGACAATGTGAGATTTCCTCAGTATTCTTGTGATTCCATGTGTAGTATCTTAAAAGTTAGAATGGAAGAGCAGATGCAGAGCTGCTTTTTTTTTTTTTTTTTTCACTTACACCTGAGAGTGAATGAGTTTATAGATCCTTCCTGAGAACTGGCTTTTCAAAGAAAGGGAAAGTGGTTGCACAAAATAGGCACTTAGCTCCTGGCCAGGACAGCAGGCCAGGGCAGGGAGGGGAGGACAAGGCAGGGAGAGGAGGCACATGAAAAGCAAAGGGCAGCCCCTTCACAGGAGTCTGGTTTCTTTCCCCACTGACTCCTGTTGGTGGCTGCCAACTCTCTCCGTGCCTCCTGGGTGTCCTGATCTCTAGACTCCTGGGTCCTGCTGATCCACAGGTTGAGCCTGGATATCACAACCCCTGAGGAGCTTCAAGGTCTCCTTGCGGCTGGAGGCCGGTTCCACTGGGCTCTGGCCTTCCAGTTCCTTCTCAAAGAGGTAGTGCTTGCTGGCCACGCCCACAGGAGCCACAAGAACTCAGTGCAAGAGGAGCCTGGACACTTGATGGATTCTGACCTCTGTGTGGCTGTGTGGTATCTCTCCAGCTTCTCTCCCAACTTCACCATGCTGGCTGGGAGCCTCACACTGGCACTAAACGTTAAGGGTGTTTCTGAGTTATCTTTCCTGGGACACATCTGAAAGGAGATGGTCCTGTAGCTGGACCTGTTGTCTGCTGATTATTATACACAATAAGAGAGCAGTTACATATCTTTCTTAAAATTTCAAACAATAATGATATATGTGAATGCATATTTTTCTAACAGAAGTATGAAATCATCACTTCTATACATGTTTCATCATAGTGATTGCCTCTACGGAGGAAAAGAGAGGAATGTAAACAGAAAAGTAACGTAGAGGACATATATTTATCTTCAAAGTTTTATTTGGTTACTAATTAGTATCTGGATCAATTATAATATACTATAAACATTTATTTTGGGTGATTGTAAAATAGGTTTTACAAACTTACTCTCATATCTATTTATTTTGAATGTGAAAGAATAAGGTATATTTTCAGTTCTGGGACATAGACTCACTTTTTCCTGCCCTTCCTCTCTAAATACAACTTAATACCCTAGAAATAATTCAATAATCATAGAAAGTAGCAAGGTAGAAATAATCTGATAGGTGGAAAGAAGGTGGTGGACTGGCTAGGAATTTCAGGATTTAAAGAATACCACTGTGTTCTTTTTCTATCTCCCATATATCTCAATCTGAGTGCCAAAACCCTGTGATCATGAATAGCCAGTAGGCATAGACCAAAAAAAAAAAGGAAGAAAGAAAAAGAAGGAGAGGGGAAAAAAAAAAAAGCCTAAGCCTGTTTTGTCTGGCTAAAATAACAGAAAAGAGGGATTGAGGAGATGCCTAATGCAGAGACCTATTGTTAGTGGCAGCAGTGGTCTGACCTGCCTGAAGGATGGGGGCCAACCTATTCCCAAGATGTACCCACAACAGTAATAGCAGCAGAATGCAGCAAGCTAACTCAACCTATACCTCACATTCACAGGCAGCAGATAAGCACCTCCTTTAGAACTGAAGATGAAAACAGGTCTAGTGTCTCCTGGCATTCCATCCAGTGGCAGATGGCAACCACAGACCATTGTCTTCTAATCTGCCACACAAGAGCATTAGCGCCTCAGACCCAGTAGCTCCTGCCCTCTACCAGCAGAAAAAGATGATTCATGCCAGGAACTGCCAGGCAGAAGGCAACCCTTTATAGCATCTCCTGAACCTCCACCCACTAAAAGAAAATAACTCAAACCCCACCGCTCCTGGTCCTCCACCCAGCTGGCAGAAAGCTGTGCGGGTAGATGCTTCCTACCTCAGTAACACTGGGAGAAAATCGTGTATGTCCATGTAATCACCAGCCAAACTTGAATAGTGAGCATTTCCACCGTCCCCTGGCAATTTCCTCTTGCTTCTGAGATTCAGGCATTCCAATTTCCACTTAGAGGAAACCACTATTCTGATTTGTTTCTTTTTACTCTGAATGTTTTCAAGATTTTCTCTTTATCATTTTTCAGACTTGACTTATAATATATCTAGATTGATTTCTTTGCACTTAATTGTTTTGGGGGATTTGATGAGTTTCTTGAGGCTGCATGTATTTTTTCCTACAAATTTGGGAAATTTTATACATTATTTCTTCAAATAATTTTCTGCTACATGTTTTCTTTTCTCTCATTCTAGAAC
>NW_012152496.1:169099-170515 GCF_000956105.1 Propithecus coquereli
CTCACTCTAGCCAGGGCAACAGAGTGAGACTGTGTTTCAAAAAAAAAAAAAACACATCGAAGTGTAGTTATCTCTTCAAGATCCTGCTTTCAATTCTTTTGGAATATGTACCCAGAAGTAGAATTTCTGGATCATATGGGAGTTCAATTTCTAACTTTATGAAAAGCCTCCATTCTTTTCTCAATAATAGCTGTAGCATTTTACATTCTTATCAAGAGTACACAAAAATACAAGAATTGCAATTTTTCCACTTCTTCATCAATATTTATTGTCTTTTGTGAGGTTTTATTTTTTCGATAGTGCCCATTATAACTGGTATGAGGTAATGTCTTGTATTAGTTTTGATTTGCATTTACCTAATGATTTGTAAATTTAAGTACATTTTAATATACCTGGAATAATTTGTATATCTTCTCTGGAGAAATGTCTATTTGAGTTCTTGGCCCACTTTTTGAGTTGTTTGATTTTCTGCTATTGAGTCACAGGCGTTCCCCATATATTTTGGATACTAACCCCTTATCAGATATACAGTTTGCAATTTTTTTTTCCATCCTGTAGTTTGCCTTTTCTTTTTGTTAATTGTTTCCTTTGATGTGCAGAAGCTATTTAGTTTGATTTATCTATTCTTACTTTTCTTATCTGGGCTTTCAGTGTCATAGCCAGGAAATCAATGTCAAGACCAATATCGAAGAAGCTTTCCCCCTATGTTTTCTTATAGGAGTTTAGAGTTTCAGTTTTACATCACAGGCTATAATCTACCTTAACTTGAATTTTTGTGTATGCTGTGTATGATAAAGCACCAATTTCATTGTTTTGCATGTGGACATCCAGTTTTTCCCAACACCATTTATTGAAGCGACTTCCTTTCCAACTATGAAAAATAGACATGGTTGTGTATTCTTGGTAACCATGTTGAAGATCAGTTAATTGTTATATGCATGGGTTTATTTCTGGGCTCTCCATTCTATTTCATTGGTCCATATGTCTGCCTTTATGCTAGACCATACTGTTTTAATTACTGCAGCTTTGTAATATGTTTTAAATCAGGAAGTGTGACGTCCCTACTTTTGTTCTTTACTCTTAAGATCGCTTAGGATACTCTGGGTCTTTAGTAGTTTCATATGACTTTTAGGATTATTTTTTCAATTTCTGTTAAAATATATCATTGGGATTTTGATAGGGATAGCATTGAATCTGTAGATGCCTTTGAGTGGTATGGATACTTTAACATTAATAAATCTTCCAATCCATGAAGATAGAATATCTTTCCACTTATCTGTGTCTTCTTTAATTTCTTTCATCAGTATTATAGATTTTTTAGTGTATAAGTTTTTCACTTCCTTGGTTAAGTTTATTTCTACATATTTTTTTTCATGATATTGCAAATTGGATTGTTTTTTTAAATTCCTTTCTTTA
>NW_012152496.1:170565-173864 GCF_000956105.1 Propithecus coquereli
ATCGTGTATGTCCATGTAATCACCAGCCAAACTTGAATAGTGAGCATTTCCACCGTCCCCTGGCAATTTCCTCTTGCTTCTGAGATTCAGGCATTTCAATTTCCACTTAGAGGAAACCACTATTCTGATTTGTTTCTTTTTACTCTTAATGTTTTCAAGATTTTCTCTTTATCATTTTTCAGACTTGCCTTATAATATATCTAGATTGATTTCTTTGCACTTAATTGTTTTGGGGGATTTGATGAGTTTCTTGAGACTGCATGTATTTTTTCCTACAAATTTGGGAAATTTTATACATTATTTCTTCAAATAATTTTCTGCTACATGTTTTCTTTTCTCTCATTCTAGAACACCTATGCATGTTATATTATGTAATATTATTCCAAAACCTCATTAATTATGTATTCATTATTGTTAATTTTTTTCTTCAGATTGAATGATTTCTAATTATCTACAAGTGTGCTGGCCCTCTTGGCAACTACAGTTTACTGTTTAATTCCATCCATTATGCTTTTCTATTGTATATACTGTTTCTTTCATTTCTAGAACTTGTATTTGACAGTTATGATTTAATTTATTTGCTCAAACAACTTTTTGTCATTCACAATGTCGAAATGTTCCCTTAAGCCTTTGAGCATGTGTATAAGAGTCACTTAAAAAAACTTGCCTGTTAATTCCAATGGTTTCCATTGACTGCTTTTTCTCTTGACAGAAGATCATCTATTTCCTGTTTCTTCACATGTCTAGTAAACTTTCTTATATAGGGGACATGAGGTTAACTGTAGAAACTCTCAACACTGCTCTTGTTCCCTGAATAATTGATTTTTATTTTAATAGAAAATTAGCTGGATTAAATTTCTTCGGCACGATATTTTCCACTTTCCAATTACTGCTGCTTCTTCTATTTTTTGTAGTGTTCTTTCTCATGCACAGTGCAAGGGCCAGCCGAAGTTTTGGGTGTGGTCCATGTGCAGAATTTAGCGATCTTCCCTCTGTGGCATCTTCTGTCCTTGGATTTCACCCCTTATTTTCCAGATACTCTGACAGCCCCACACTCTGTCCTCTGATTCCCTAGGTAGACTAAAGCTTTGTGTTTGAGTCCCACGTTTCTTACACCAAAGGGACTTTGTTTCATACTCAAGGAATGTGGAAGACTTGAGTGTGAGGGTGTGTGTATGTTTGGTTTATACTCTGGTTTGAATATTTGTTCCCTCCGTAATTCATGTTGAAATTTAATCACTAATGTGACAGTATTGAGAGCTGGGACATTAAAACATAAATTGGATGATGAGGGCTCTGACCTCATGAATGGATTAATATATTCATAAAATTAATGGGTTAATGGATTAATAGGTTGTCATGGGAGGGGAAGTAGTGGCTTTATAAGAAGAGGAAGAGAGACCTGAGATAGCACGTTAGGATTCTCATGCTCCTCGCCATGTGATGCCCTGTGCTGCTTTAGGGATTTTCAGAGAGTCCCCACCAGCAAGAAGGCCCTCACCAGATGTGATGCCTCAACCTTGATCCTCTCAGCATCCCTAACTGGAGAAATCAATTTGCTTTCTCATAAGTTATTCAATTTTTGATATAAACAATACAAAATAGACAGTTGGTTTCTTTCTGTTTTATATATTTCATCCAGTGTTTGTTGATATCTGAAGTATGGTTAGTATGTTTCAAAATGAGACCTCCCTCACTTTCATTGTTAAAAGATATTTTAATAATATGAAATTGTAAGTGACATTGATTTTTCTTCCTCCTCATAGAGATCTTTCCCCTAGTTGGTTAAGTTCCAGTCTGCTAAATTTCATAATCTGGGCTTTCTCTATATCAGCTGTTACTGTGTATTTCCTCTTTTAACCAGGAGTCAGATGTTCTCGCTCTTCATGTCTCATTATTTTTTATTTATGCTGAAAAAAGTGATAAGCAAGCAGTCAAGATTGAAGTAAAATTTATCTCCAGAAAATGGCATGTTCCTTCTTGTTAGGCTTCTAGCAGTGGGTGAAGAATTAATTTCATCTGTAATTTTCTGAATGTGGGTCCTTGTTCAGCTGTAGATAAATTTATTTTGGCATTGGCTTGAGACATGTTGAAAAATTGTACATCACTATCCATTCAGAAATTCTTGGGATCAACAAAGTACCAACAAAACTTTGGAAATCAATTTCTGCTTTTCTCTTGCTCTTGCCATGTCTCTCTGTTTTTTAGTTCAGGTGCCAGATTTTTGGATCACAGAATTTTCTTTACTATCTAATATTATCTGAGCTTTTCACCAATGAAGATTTTATCATTCCTTGACACTTTGTCCCCAGTCATCAGAAACTACTAATTTGTTCTTGGTTAGAGCCAAAATTACTTCAAAAGGGTTTGTAGAGACTACTGTCGTGCACACACCCTTGAGCATGCCATTACTTTGCACTTGAACAAGTCCCTACAAATATTACATGATTTTCTCTCATCTCCCCTTCTCTACACACAACCTTGAATATATACTGGGTGGAAGGTAATGGGAATGGACTTGCTGGTAGGTTTGGGTGTGCTCTGTGGCTAGAGTTAGTTGGGATTAAAATCCATTGAACCTGTCCATATGTTTCTGGTAATGTTTTATTATTTGTTTGGCTAGTATTTCTTATATATTTCTTTTCTTTAATGGCTTTATTGGGGTATGATCGATATACATAAAACTGAACATATTTAATGTATACAATTTGATGAGTTTGGACATATTCATGCACTGTGAAACTATCAGCACAATCAAGGTAATAAATACATCCATTATTCCAAAAGTTTATTTACATTTTTTTGTGATAAGAACACTTAATATGAAATCTACCCTCTTAGCAAATTTTCTAAGTGATCCACACAGTATGTTAAACTATTTTTTACAGCATATCTCTAGAAATTATTCATACTATATAGGTAAAATGTTATGCCCATTGAACAACCTTCCATTCCCTCCTCCCACTAGCCCCTATAAACCAACATTCTACTCTCTGTTCCTATGAATTTGACTGTATATAAGTGGAATATTGTAGTATTTGTCCTTTGTAACTGGCTTATTTCACTTATAATATCCTCTAGGTTGATTAATATTGTCATACATATCAGAACTTTCTTATTTTTCAAGGATAAATAATATTCTATTGCATGTATATATCACATTTTCCATATCCATTCATCCACAGTGGGCACTTGGTTTGTTTCCATATCTTGGCTAGTGTGAAGAATGCTTCAATAAACGTTTAAGTGTAAGGCTGGGCGCCGTGGCTCACGCCTGTAATCCTAGCACTCTGGGAGGC
>NW_012152496.1:177869-179714 GCF_000956105.1 Propithecus coquereli
ATACTATGTTGTCATTTTCTATTCTGTCCACAAGAAAATTTTGAAAATAGGCATACACTATGCACTTCATAAAAGTACAAGAAAAAAATAAATAAAAATGAATATATGAACAAAGACCCAAACGACAATACACTTTCAGAGAAAATAGTAATTCTGATTCTATTGTTTCGATTATAAAAGGTATATAATTGGATTAAGGAGAATATCATTCTTAAGGATCATAAATTAACAAGCTGAACATAATATAAAGTTAAGGACAAATAGCTCTGAAAGGTTTTTTTTTTTTTTTTTTTGCCACAAATGAATCTATGTTCTTTATTGATATGAGATTGAGAGCAACATTCAATTTGCAAAAGCCTTATGTCTTCTTTCTCACAATTATTGTTTGAGTTCTCAAAAGGGTTCTGTTCTTTGAAATCATAAAGAGTGTGAATACCAAGAACAGTTTAGGAAAAAATTACAGGATACATTCCTCACTCTAATATTCAGATCCAAGTTTCCAAACACATTTCATTGAGATAAAGGAAAAAAGAAAGAAAAGAAAAGTTTATTTTGTGTTATGCATCACTCTGAAGAATTTCCATCGACATTACTTTTTGTTGTAAATATATGAGTTGGCTAACCAATGTTTCTAGATCAAAATTTAGTCTAACTGCAAGAGGAAATAAGAAAAATGCATCAATTTTAAATGGACAATCTCATTTTTTACTTCATTTTCTATACTCAGCACAAATAAAGTTTTACTGTAAGTACAAAAAGTAATCAAATATGTTCTTGCAAAGTGCAGTATAAGTTCATGAATTTTAAATTAGTGCATAGCTTTCAAGAAGCTGTCCTTCCCTATTTAGTAAAATAGGTACCTACGTTTTAAAGCACTATTACAATCAAGGGATTGATTGTAAAAAACTACCCTTTAGGTTTTTCATCACTAGATTTGTTCAGAAAGCAAGGGAAGATAATAATTATATAACTACTGATTTATTTACTGGTAAAATTGGCTTCTACTTAAATATCCAGGATTGTATACTCTAATTTAAAATCAACATTAGTTCTTTTTGCTTCAGCCAAGTTGAAAGCATCTGGAAATTTTAGATAATCTGAAAGCAGGAAAATATCACTCATTATATTTAAATATTGTCTCTAGTCAGTACCTCAAATGACAAATGGGAATTAAATTGTACTTTAGGAATCTTGGTAAAGGCGAACAAATAGGTTGAGAATAATCAAAGATATAAATTGAAGCTACAAAATTTACTGTGCTCACATATAACCAACTGTTAAGCAAATAAGTAAACCACCCAGCTGAATTTCAGAAACTCATATCATCCAGCTATACATAGCTACTCCGACCTTTTCATGGCCAGCTTCATAAATATGTGACCAGGGCAGCCACACAGGAGTCTGCACTCAGATGGGTTCCATATTTAGTTTAACGTTCTACTTTCACTATCTTGAAATTCTAAATTATTTAATCTTTGAACTGTGTTTCGTCAGTGAAGTCTGGATGGTGAAGCAAGAACATCAGCATAGGAGATAAGTACGGTATGTATGTCAGCCACATATGAGGTGATTTATGTTTCTTTTTCCTTTGAGCCCTTCCATACTAATCAATGTAATGTAGGTTGAGAGTATTGACAGAATATATATGAATTAAGAAGTGAAGTATAAAAAGTAGAGTTAGTTTTTTGGGGCATTTCCACAGTTCTAATAAGAATAAAATACATACGCATGAATGAAATACAAATACAAATTATGTAATTTCAGTTATCCTACATATGAGTTAAATGCTTTATATTTGCATTTATCACTGGAATTGCAAAATATAAAAGTGGATAGTAAAATTCA
>NW_012152496.1:179764-181836 GCF_000956105.1 Propithecus coquereli
TTTGCTTTTCTTTTTTGTGGAGGCTTTAGTAGATATTACACATAAAATCATGTAATCTGTAAAGAGAGATAATTTTGTTACTTTATTTTCAGTTTTCATGCCTTTTATTTATTTTTCTTGCATAATTGCTCTGGCTAGGACTTCCAGTACTAGTGAAGGTTGTCAGAATCACGATGGGGTTGCTTGTTGAAAAAAAACACAACCCGACAAATAGAGTTGGGGAAGGCTTTATAAAGAGAGGGTTCTCATGCTTATGTGCCTGATAACAAAACTGTCACAAGGACTCTGCAAAAACTGCAACATTGCACAAAGGCCATAACAACCATACACAAAAAAATACTTCTGCAAGAACATCTACCCTTGGACTAGTATCATCCTTGTTATTGATTCTTGTAGCCAAAAACGATTATTCCCAAATAATTATGTAATCCTCTTGCATTTTCCCATTAAAAATCTTTTCTTCCTTTACCTCCCTGAATAAGCACGTAGTTCACTATGGCACAAGAATTCTCATTGCAATGCTCTATTTGTGAATAAATATCATTTTAATTTAGAGAGCCACTCTCTGTTTACTATTTAGATTGACATAAATGGTGTCTTGAGTGGAACCTGGAGAAGGATGACTATCACAAGGAATCAGTGATTCTTAGAACAGTATGCAGTACTCACTTCGGCCCTTTGAGCTCTTTGCTCCATTGCACACTTTTTCTGTCCTGATGAATCTTCTCTCAGGCTAAGTCACCCTTTTATTGGTAAAAGTTTTTGATATCATTCAAGATTTGGTCTGATGTTGAATTTCTTCAAATCCTTTTCTTTTTTTCTGTATGTATTGAAGTGATCATATGATTTTTATCCTTCATACTATTAATGTGACATATCACATTTATTGATTTGCATATGTGAACCATCTTTTCATCCCAAGGATTCATCCCTCTTGATCATGGCTTATTATCCTTTTAATGCACTGTTAAATTTATTTTTGTTTTTGCTTATGTCTTACAGAGGGTTTTTACATCTATGTTCATCAAGAGTATTGATCTGTTGTTTTCTTCTTTGGTAGCCTCTTTGTCTGACTTTAGTATCAGGGTAATATTGGCCTCATAAAATGAGTTTGGAAACTCTTCATTTTTTTTGAAGAATTGTTGTTAACTCTCTTTTAAATATATGTTAAAATTCACCAGTAAAACCATCTGGTTTTCTGTGTTTCTCTGTTGTGAGTTTTTAAATTATTCATTCAGTCTCTTTACTGAATATTTGTCTCTACAGGTTTTCTACTCTTTATGATTAACCTCCGATAGGTTATCCAATTTTGAGCATGTAATTGTTGATAATAGTCTCTTATAATCCTTTTTATTTATGTGGCATTGTTGTATCCTGTTTTATTTCTAATTTTATTTATGTGAATCATCTCTTTTTTTTAGTCTAGTTAAGTGTTTGTCCACTGTGTTGATATTATGAAAACACAATTCTTTGTTTCATTGGTATTTTTCTACTGTTTTTCCATTCTCTATTTATTTCTGCTCAAATCTTTATTATTTTCTACCCTCTGCTAACTTTGGGCTTATTATGTTCCTCTTATCCTAGTTCCTTCAAGTGTAGGATTGGGATGTTTATTTGTGACCATTCTTCTACTTTAACATAGGCGTTTATACACTTCCCTCGCTCAACTGCTTTTGCTTTATCACCTAAGTTTTGGGATGTTATGTTTTCATTCTCTCTTGTCTCGTGATATTTTCTGTTTTTTCCTTTTGTTTTCTTCTTTGCCTTAATGGTAGTGCTAGACTGTGTTGTTTAATATCCATATATTTGTGAATTCTGTAATTTGCCACTTGTTATTGGTTTCCAGTTTTGTTCCACTGTGACAAGAAAATACACTTGCACACGAGGACATTGGGTGCACTCTCAACCCTCTCTTTCTTCTGAGGAGAAATTGTAGACCGGGATCTCTCTTAGTGCTGAACAGTGCCCTCTGTTTCTCACTTTTCATGAATTTGTCCGATAATAATTAAAGTGGAAAGTAAAGTGGTAAGGTAATTGATTTTTTAAAAAATAAATATATTCAAAACTCATTT
>NW_012152496.1:182569-183239 GCF_000956105.1 Propithecus coquereli
GAATAAAGGATGTAAATATTTATCATCCAATCACATTTTGAGCTATGTCTGCTCCCTCTTTGATATGCTAAACAAGTTGAAAGAAAGTATACATTTAACTAAGTCTTTCTGTAACAATATTTAGAGTCATAAGCTTGCCTAAGTTTAAATGGATATGCAAAAAATTGCCATGACACATGCATACTTTTGCTTTCTCATTTCTAACCTTTATAAAAAAGGATCACACGATCTAATAGTATAGGTTCCTATTGCCTATATGTTGTCATCTTTGCTAAGTTTAAGATATTTATTTTCGCTAGTATATTAATAAAATATAATTGTGTGTTTGTGTGGGTTTCAGTCTCATCTGCCTGATGGTTTGCCATTCACAGCCTTCTATTTTTTTTTTTCTCTTCCCATTTTGCCACTATGGCGCATGTTCACCTGAGCTTCAAGGCAACAAATATAAATACATTATGATTAATCCTTAATTGCTATTTGAAACACAAGGATATTGATAACATTTTCTTTTAAAAAGTAGATTATATTAAAACACATACGTACATGCACACAGGTACACATCACTGTGTAAAATCTGTAAATGGCCCCAGTTCCCAAAGGGGCTTCCATTAATATTATTTTGAAGCAAAGATTCTCAGAATACCTATAAAATCCTCACGGATATATTTAT
>NW_012152496.1:186569-187760 GCF_000956105.1 Propithecus coquereli
TCCTCACTTATAAAGCCTGCATTTGTTTTCCATTGCTTTTGTAACAAACTACCACAAACTTAGTAATTTACACAATTGAAATGTATTATCCTACACCTCTGGACATCAGAAGTCTGACACTAGGCTCACCAAGCAAGCTATTGGCTGGGCTCTGTTATTTCCTGGAAGCTCTAGGGGAGGACATCTTTCCTTATATATTTGGGTTGCTGGAAGAATTTACTTATTTTCTGTTGTAGCCATTTCCATGTTGGCTGCTACCTGAAGGACATTCCCAGTTTCTAGACCCACCCACATCTTTGACTTTCGGATCCTTTAAACCATCTTAAAAACAAAATAAAACATAAGCTTTGAAGCCAGAAAAAGGAAAAAAATATAATTTATCGGGCACCCACTTTATGTAAGCCAAAGAACTATACCTGACATTTCATATCAATTATTTTAATCTGTTTCTTGCTCTAATTTAATGTGACATGCATTTATTTTTATTTACAGATAAAAAAACTGAAACTCACCATGAATACATGATTTGATCTAGGACATTTAGCTTCTAAACAAATCCAATCAGGTTGAGACTCCAAGTCTCATTAAAGTCTGTGCTCTTTCTGTTTTATTATATGGTTTCCATTCTCTCTAAAGAATTTTTGTGGTTACTGAAATACTTCTGCATGTGAAATAAAGCCATAATAATCATGGTTGTCTTTGCAGAATGTCAAATTGTTAACCTAGAGTAGAGTGATTATTTTAGTTGAAGATGTTTGAGACAATAGGCAGAAGGGGCAGTTATGTGCTCAATCTATCATCAATACCTTCAGTTTTGAATACCATTTTCTGTGAACATTTTCGAAATAATCATAGAGTAAGAAAATCATCCTACTGGAATATCTTGAAAAAGGGTCATTATAGACCTCCAGTGTCATAGGATGCAGATGTTACATAGGTGTTTATTAGGTACATTACAACCAGAGAAGCAGCAGAGAACATGCTCACCTCAAAATTCTCATTATTGTACAGTGAGGATGGGCATAGATGTTCTGTATCCAGGTTCAAGGTTTCCAGAGGTAGGGGCCCGCCTGGGTGGCATGCTTGACAGGACACTGAAAGCACTCCAAAAGAACGAGGTCCGCCCAAACACTGTATGACATATGTAAAATTTGGCCTGAGAGGGAGATAAGCAAGACCAAGTTTCCATAA
>NW_012152496.1:187810-189235 GCF_000956105.1 Propithecus coquereli
GATATTAGTATGGCTACCAAAGCTTTATTTTAGTTACTCTTTTTCCCCATCCCTTGACATTAAAACTTTTATATCATATATTTAAAGCAGATGTCTTATAAGCAATGCATGTGTGTATGTGTGTACCAAACTGTTATTCTTTTTACTTTGAGTATTTGGTTTATTTTCATTTAATGTAACTACTAAGTGATTGATTTAAATCAGTTTAGTTTTCCATTTGAATCACATGGGTTATATTTTTGTTTTCTTCTTTCTGGCTTTATTTTTATTAAAAACATATTTTTGTTACTGTTTTACCCTCCATTAAATTGTTAATTTCACATTATTTCATAATTCTTTCAGTGGTTATAGAAGAGATTATAACATGCATGCGTGATTTATTAAGATGTATTACAAATTATTCTTACCATTTCCCCAGCAATGCTAGAATCTCTGTAGACATTAACTTTATTTTTCTGCCTCGTACCTTATGTGGATATTCTCAAGAATCTCAGTGCATCTGTATTCTGAACAAAAAAGTACTACTGAAGTTTAGTACAATCAATAATCAGTGATGTTTAATGGCATATCTACACCTTTGTCATATTCTTCCTTTCCTACTCAATTTCTGTGTTTCACTCTGTTAAATTCCTCTTCCCAAATAATTTCATTTAGTATTTCTCTTAAGTTGAGACTGTTGGCAACCAGTTTTTTTGCTTGTCTGAAAATGCCTTTATTTTACCTTTATTTGGGAAAGGTATCTTATGTTAAGCCAGCAGATATTTTCTTTCAGTACTTTAAGTAAATTCTTCCCTTGGCACCTGGCTTCCACTGTTTATTATAAGATAAGCTATCCATCTTATTTGAGCTTCTTGAAATGTAATACGTAATTTTTCTCTAATTTTAAGATTTTCTCATTTTTCTTTTGTTTCAAATGGTCTTCCTATGATGTATTCCTATGCCTCATGATGTAACAAGACCAAGTATGCTATCCAGTAAAGCAGGGAAACATTATTCCTCCTTCTGGAAGAGACAACTAATAATTGACAATTAATAATACAGTCCAGAAGATCCCACATTCTTAGCCATAAATAATCACTTTCTTCCATTTGGCAAACCAAATTCACTCATTCCCTCCTCAAGATGATACACCAAATGTGCCACAAAATCTTAGTATTAGGCTTAAAGTTCAGCATCATTTTACAGTTCTTTGACATAGCCAACATGTAGCGGTAGAACCGAGGCGGGGTAAGTAGAATTAATACTCTCATTTGAAAAAGGGAAAAATAGGAAGGCACTGGTCTATAATGATGCTTAACAAACTACGCAAATATTGTGAGGGCACCCCTCCCCTGGGAATGTGGAATGTTTCTTGATTAGGCTTTGGCTATACTCCCTAGCAATGGGGCCAAAGTTTATTAATTTATTCAAGAAAGCCATTAGCAA
>NW_012152496.1:193892-194934 GCF_000956105.1 Propithecus coquereli
TAAATGCATTGACGTTACCAATTTTAACATGTTTATTTTGGCATCAAACAAGGATTATCACTTATGCAATAAATAGTATTAACAGAATTCTTTGGATAACAACATACATATAATTGAGTGTATTATCTTACCTATGTAAATTGCCTTATGCAACTTGCAAGAGTTCCACACAACTACAAGATAGTTGCATCATTTCTTTTCAATGAAAAGGAAATGGTAAAAATGTGGGAATGAGTTCCCTTTCAAATTTATAATGACTTCTAACAATTTAGTCCAAATTATATGGATGAAATTACACATAAAATGTTCTCACAGATGTGAATAAATTTTTTTGTGTGTCAGTTCTGGGTGCAAAGACTGTACATAACATAATTCCAAACATACAGCTGTTAATTCACACATCTGCACACACACACATACATCCCTCACCCAGATATACACACCCACAAACACATAGGCATAAAGTGTTGTATGATAGAAATATATCTAATATTCTACATTAATTTCTTCACATTAATTTCTTTTAAAGAATTCATCATGTTATATGTTGGTTTTCCCTATTTGTCAAAGGCCTTTTCTGGCTACTAATTTCCTTATAGATTCAGCTCCTACCAACCACTTTCTCAGTATGAATCACCTGTTTTTCTACTTTGCTGCTGTACCCTGCACAAACTTCTATAATTGTGTGTAATACAGTATTGGGATATTAAGTGGAATTCATTTGCTTATGTATTAAATTCCCCTTGATATTATTACCTCTGACAAAATGTCATAAATCTCTATACAAATTTAGGTTATATACCTAGAACTAAGGAAAAAGCTTAGAATATAGTCATTGTCCAACTAGTATCTGTTGATTAGATACATGTTCACTGACATAGAATAAGATATAACATTTATAAAATTATTATTAGTTTATCAAAACCATGATCCATTATAAACGTATACGAGTTAAATAAATATAAACCTGAGTTAATAAGAAATAGACTAAGATTATTAGTAAACATGATACATATCTTTAGATATGGTGTCCAAATTTAAT
>NW_012152496.1:194984-196512 GCF_000956105.1 Propithecus coquereli
AGTTTTAACAAATACATACACCTATGTAACCCATATATACCTCAATAGAGATATAAACATCACCTGGAAAGTTTGCTTATGCTTCTTGCCATTAGATCTCTGTCCTTACACCCCAAGATGCAGTGTTACTTTCTGTTTCTCCCCCATGGAATAGCTTTCTCCTTTCTAGATCTTCATAAAAAAAATTTTTGTGTAACAATTCTTTCACTTATCATTTTTCTGAGATTCATCCATGTTATGTGTCAGTAATTCATTCCTGTTTATTGTTGACAAGTATTCCATTGCTGGAACGTGCCACAGTTAACCTATTTTCCTACTGATGGGCACCTGGGCTATTTCCAATTTGACCCTTTTATGAATAAACTTGCTATGAACATTGTTATATTAATACCTCTGCAGATACATGTTTTCAGTTCCCTTGGCTAATACTTTTATACCTTCTATAAAATAGGTGAATGCTTAGTTTTATAAAACATTGATAGAACCTTTTCTAAAGTAATTTTGTCATTTTACAGTCTCATCAACGATGTATGAGAATCTGAGTTGCTCTCTGCACTCACAAATATTTGATGTCAGTCTTTTTTGCGTGTTTTCTGACCATTTGCATATGCATTTTTAAAAAGTGTTCGAATGTTTTCTTGTTCTTTGTACTTTTTTTTTTTTTTGTCTTTTTACTATTGAATTGTATGAATTCTTCTTCTCCTCCCTTCCCAACCCCCTACTCCTGGATAACAATGTTCTGTCAGTTACATATTTTGAAAATCAGATTTCTGAATAAGGGTCTACTTCTTGCCCTATATTTTGTTGCCTGATCTATGTATCAACCCTTAGGTCAGTACAATAACTGTAGCTTTATAATATGATTAGAAGTCAAATAATTTCAGTACTCCAGCTCTGCTCTGTTTTCAAAGTAAAGGAGGTAACTGTAATTATAAAAGGGCACTATGAGAGCTACTTGTGGTAATGGAACTGATCTATATGTTGAGCATGATGGTGAACACCTGAACCTAAACATGTGATAAACTGCTTAGAACTAAATATTAGAACCAAACATGAATTCTCTCTTTCTCCCTCCCTTCTTTCCTCCCCCTCTTCCCCTCACTTTGTCTCACACATACAAGTGCACACACACACTCACACACACACATTCACAAGTAAAACCGGGGAAATACTAAGACCAGTGGATTCTGGTATTGTACTATAGTTCCATAAGGTGTTACTATTGAAGGAAACTCCATAAAGTGTACATGAGAACTCCCTATATTATTTCTCACAGGCGCATGTGAATCTGTAATTATTTAAAATATAAAGTTTGATATATACATCTGTTTATATATTCGTGAACATATACATAGCTTCACACATATTTCTGAATTCTATACCACATATCAACATATAGGATGTATTTATAGGTTTGACCTTAGCTTTACCTACCACCTTATTATTATCTGCTTTTTAGGTGATCTAATCTTTACAGAATAATAATTAATAAACCATCTACCATAAAATGTTTTTTATTTATCCTTAA
>NW_012152496.1:200692-201559 GCF_000956105.1 Propithecus coquereli
CCTGAACTAAGAATGACTATCTGTGAGAATCTTGTACTCACATATATAGTACAGGGCTCCCATCTCCTTTTAGACTCTGTCCAAAATCATTAGAAAGGTAATTGCAACTGTCTGTTCAAATACCAGAGAACAGCAATTCCATTATTTTTTTCCTTTTCCTTTCTACTCCATTCACAGGTAATCTCTCCACTATGTCTGCATATGATAAGGGAAGAACATACAAAACTTGAATCCCTTGTAACCATGGGGCTATTCACTTCTAGAATGAAATAAAATCTATTGTATTTAAAGTAGATTTAATTTTTTAAGGCACTCTAATTTTTGGTGGGAGTTTGGGTATATTAATGTTAAAACTCTGTTAGGAGAGGATTACTTTATATCTGAGAAGCCAAATCAATGTGTCATTTTTTAAATAGTCTTGGCATTCACTTAAGCCTTTAACATGCTCCACTGCAAAAATCTATTTCTACCTTACAGGTAAGAGTGTATTCTTTACAGGGATTATGACTGCATCTTCATTGTCACTATAACAATAACTGCAGTTTTGTTATTAACTGCCTAGTATAATTATCATAATTACCCTACTAAGTTATTTTTCATGTAGCTAAAATAAATGATCTAATAATCATATTAAACTGGTGTGTTATCTAACATAAATATGTTATTATTTAATACAAACTACTAATGATATGGTAGGATAAGTAATGGCTTTGGAGTTAAAGAGTACTAGATGTACTACTTTTTGGGTGACAGTTCATCACTTTTAAAGTGAACATAAAAAACCAACATCACAGTACTATTTCAAAATAAATAAGACATTCCCAACAATGTCAGACATGTAGTGATTTACTATTAAATTATACATAT
>NW_012152496.1:204274-204861 GCF_000956105.1 Propithecus coquereli
TGGATTAGGAAAAGAGAATAGCCAAACTGTGATGTAGGTGTGAGAAGGCCTAGGACCGACCTGTGGAGAGTTCTGAGGAACCCATCTCCATTTCCAATTTAGCACTATTCTGATCTACTTTTCCGTACATATTCAGGGTATGGCACCTACAGCATTCTAGCAGGCCTTACTTCTTGGGGGAAACTTAGAAGAAGGTTAGTCAAATAAATAACAGCCCTCAATCCTAAAGCCAATCTAAAGGTGTCAATTTATATTGATCATTCTTCTATTCTACTATCCCTTCTAAATTCCTCTCATTGTCAGCTAACACTCCTATTCATATTAGTGGCCTAACCGTGACTCAACTTAGATACCCCAACCTAAGGGCTCATCTGTACTTGTGGTATCATGCCTTTCTCAGGCTAGGGTTGCCACATTTATTCATCCACACTGAAAACTGAGCAATCAAATACCAAGTGAATCACATGAATGCCAAACATATTGTATAACAGTAGCCCCTACATCATCTTTGTAATCTAGATCAATTATGCCAGCCAGGAGAGTGAATTCTCTGGTGTTTTTTGGACACAGGCAGTCTAAAGTAACTG
>NW_012152496.1:212271-213681 GCF_000956105.1 Propithecus coquereli
AAATAAAAGTGTTTAACTGGGAGGCCATTAGGCTGAGAGGACTCCAGCACCTTGGGTTCCTATGTGAGCAAATTGAAGCCCAATGTAAACAATAAAACAAAACTTAAGCTTACCCAATCAGAAACCACCAACTAACCCCTAAGTAGGGACTTTACCAACTGTAGACAGCCAAATAGCCAATGGGATATATAACCAGGGACCTTCCACTGAATCATACATACATAGGCAAATGTTATGCTCTAGCCAATCAAATAGTTATTAATACTTTGCTTCTACATTCAATCCATAAAAGCTCCTACATGTTCTGCTAGGATAGAGCCCATAACCTCCTTTCAGTTTAGTACTTTCCAATTAGAGAATTATTCTTTGCTCAAATAAATTCCGTTAAATTTTGTTTTTTCTCAAAGTTTTCTTTTAACACTGATTTAAGTGAAAAATGTGTTAGGGCAAAACACTAATTCCCTTTGCATTGAGAATTCCTAGAAAAATAAACACACAGAGATATATAATATGCTTACATGTGTATGTCATACTTAGCCTTCTGCTATTTAATTCCCTCATCTAGGAAAGACATACTATTCCACACATCTGTAGCAACATCAAAGATATTTCTTATAGTATTTGTAAGCCTATTTCACAAAGAGCCTGCCTCTATGAAATTTCAGTCAGGTACATTAAATGAAAAATCATTTTTTTGTACACCTAAGTAAATTGTAGGGATTTATATCTTATGGAAATTAATAACTGCAAGTGATCTGTGACATAATTCATAGGCTTGTTCCTTCTGTTTTTTGGCCCTCGTGGTTATTACTAGTAATAAGCAATTTATTGAAACCCACAAAAATTAATTTCTTACTTAATGAAACATACAAATTTGCAAATAGTAGGAAATGGTCCCTATTTTCATAGGTTATACCTGCCAAAATTATTAATTCTCTAGAATATTGTCATTTTCATATTAGTGATATCTAAAGCATAGTCTCTGTAAGTTGTAATTCATAGGAGTAATGTTTCCTTTAACATATAAATAATGTATCTACATCCAGAAGAATAGAAATATTCACCACTTTCAAGCACAATGGATGTAAAAATTCAAGAAGAAAATCTGTGAAAATAATTAAGTCCTTGCAAACATATATTCTACAGTGCTTTATCATGGCCTCTTCTGAAGGTTATCTTTCTCTGGTTAAATAAAAATGTGTTCCTCTAGCCATCATCATATAAGATAAAACCTGCCACAGTCTCGGCCAGAGTTTTGTACCATTCATGTCTCTATATCAGCACTGTCCAATAGAGTACATTCAGTGTCTGCGCTGACGAAAATCTTCTATGCGTACACTTTCCAATGTGACAGTCATTAGTCACATGTAGTTGATGAGCATTTGAAATATGGTGAGTGTGACCAAAGAA
>NW_012152496.1:214476-228039 GCF_000956105.1 Propithecus coquereli
TCAATTATGCCAGCCAGGAGAGTGAATTCTCTGGTGTTTTTTGGACACAGGCAGTCTAAAGTAACTGGGGAATAGCCATACTTTATGTAGTGCACTGGGACTCTTGTTCTTTTCCCTGGATGAGGTATTCTTGCTGTGGGGCCCAAAGAATCTACCCATCAGAACCCAGATATATAGGTATGGGAAGCATAAAATACCTTAGTGAGTCATCAGGATTGATGGTAAAGGTAAACGAGAACTTCTTCCATTGCTTCTACTGCTTTATTTCTGAATCCATGCATTCTCTCTATTGTGAAATGAGTACTGTGTATACCGCATCCTGGAAGATAGTATATTTCCTCTGAGCTAGCACTTCATATGAGCCTTCACAGATCATTCCAGCCACAGACCATAAAGCAGGTGGCTTTTGGTTGGTGAGGTATGTAAAATGACCTGTGGAACCCATTCATTAACCAGGTTCAGCATATGCTAGTCTCTATTAGCTGACCAAAAGGAAACCTCACATGTGGCCATAGGACAGAGTTGAGGTGTAACAAGGGTGGATAGCATAGAAGTCTAGATTACCAGCTCATTCAGCTTGCATGAAGGAAAAGTCTGGTCTTGCTTGGGCTCAATCCTGGATGTACTACTTCTAACTTAGAGTGGATTGTCCTTAGACCCACTCAAACTCACAATTTGGTTGGTCTTATAGAACTGGGTTATAATGGGTACCTTGGTTGTATGGTGCTTTGGTGCCCCATGGTGTGGCACTCCTCTATTAGGACTCAATTATAAGCCAGAGACGCTATTTAAAAGGCATATAATTCTCTACTGAAGACAAGACAGTATTGCTCTGAAATCTCAAAGGCCCATCCCGTGACTCTATGGCTGAAGCTTGCCATAAGATTTACATGGCATCTTTTTTTAACCACTAATATTTCTAACATCATAGGGTCTGCCTAGCCATATGGCCTAAGCAGATGTGATGCTTGAACGACAGCCTGAATGTGCTCTAGAGGCCTTTTATGAATTGAGCTTCACTCAAATGGTAGTTTTTCATGACACAGTATATGAGTTGAAATAGTATCCCGCATATGAGATACACCCCCCCAAGAATCTGCAAAGGCTTACTAGGTATTGTGCTTCTGCCTCCATGTGGGAAATTCAAGATGCAATAAATTATCTTATATTTTGGAAAGGATATCCTAGTACATCCCTGATTACTGGTCCCCTAAAATTTTTACTGATATGTCAGGTCTCAAAATCTTCCAAAGTTCTACCTTCCATTTCTGAACTACACGTTGTCTTGCCCAGTCCTCTAAGGTGCTAGCATTTCTTGTTAATCTAGTCTAATAAGCATTATATTATCAAAAGAGGTGATTAGCATAATGATTTTTTCAGATCTCTTCAGACTATATTATGATATAGAGCAGGAGAATTAACATACCTCTGGAACAAAACTGTAAATGTTTATTGTTGCCCATGACATGTGACTGCAAAGTGTTTCTCATCATCTTTTCTGATCAGAATGTAAACAAATGCATTTGTCAAGTTAATGAACATACAGCATATTCCCGAGGCTTTTAAAATCTCTGATGAAGATACGCATCTAGCAGAGTGGTTTCAAGTTAGGCAGTGGAGGCAGGAATACTTGTGTGACTTTGTGGTAGGTTACCGTCCTACTTCCATGTTCATCTGATTTTGAAGAAGCCAAATTACTTAGTAAAATGGAGACACGATGAGGACTACCACTATGCATGAATTGTCCAAATATTTAAGGATGAGTGACCCTTATTTCTACTATTTCTGAAGATACAATATTATTTTTTTAATCTCACCAGAGAGAACAATTTCAGAGACTTTCATATGCTCTCCTCCACTATTATAGGCCTTACCCTGAAGGCCAAGGACCCAACAACCCAATGGTGGGTTGTGCCAACTCCAAGTATGTACAATCTAATTACACTTTTGGGAATTGGGTAAATGATCAAGTGGATATGATGATCTAAGAAACCTAGTTTAAACCAGACCTTTTCTAGTACTCCATTTATTACCTAGCCTTAATATGTCCCCACTCTGACAAGAGCAATGAGTATTGATGTGAAATCAGACCCTTTATTTAAGAATTCTCAAAATGTTTGGATATTTTATGTCACCATGCGGTTACCTGAGTTAATGGTTTTAGATCCCTTTGAGAAAGATCGAGGTAATGATTACAATGTGTTCTTGCTATGGTGTTATAAGGTTCTTTCTCCTGGGGCCCCAGTTTCCTCTTGACCAAATGGGTCTGGAATGGGAAACTGACTCAGAACCAGAAGCTGGGCAATGGATCACGACGTCTTGTCAGGGTGACTACTTTTAAGTTCCTGGTTATGCCTCCTTTATTGTTTCTGATGACAAAGCTGAGCTGTACTCTTTTTGGATGACTACTTGGCCATGGGGATTTTGTGTTCTTTTAACAATTTCTTTAATTCTCTGAAGTCAGTGTCCCTTGACTGTCACTCCAACTATATCATTTATGATAATTGCATCCATCTACCATCTGAAGTTAGCCACATGTCCTCTGTGGCTTTAAGTGTTTACCATTGTCACTGCTTTCAGTGAGCCTTGTCTTATTATAATGGTCTTTTCTGTATACAGTCCTGCCTCACTATAAGTGAAGGGAGAGGCTTCACTGAAATTTTTCACTAACACATACCTTACATTCTTAGTAAATGAAGAATTTTTTATGCAATCTGGTGGGTCCTCTAGCCTTACGTAGTTTATCTATTCCAGAATGGCCACTTCCCTTAACTTTTTAATCCCTTCTTATGCCATCTTCCTCAGTAATACTGGAATTTTAACTTTGCTCAGAATGTGCCTTCTCTTTTTCCTTATTTTAAAGGTTATCCAAGTAGCAAGCCCCTGCTATCTCCTAAGTACTGCTAGATTGTTAAATCCTGTCTTCAGAGAATTATCTCCCCTACTCTATCTTATGATTTGGCCCCTTTGATTGAGCAATCTCATAATTCTGTCCTACAGGTACCCCCTTTGATCTTTGAAATACATACTGTCAAGATCTAGTAGCTCATCTTGGTATTGTCTTTTCTTGTGTTGTCAGATGCAGTATGTCTGTAGCTGCGGTGTGTGGTTGACTCTAGTAGTGGGCTGGTGAATAAGATGTCCCCCCAAAATCAAGATATTAGCTACAAATCATCATTCAATTGTACCTTCCTATTCGTGTACAAACTGGATTATCCTTATTCCAAATGATTTATAAGACAGGACTGACTTTAAAATATTTCAGAGCTTATTTATAAAGATAGCTATTGTCTTAGTCTTCTCAGGCTACTATGACAAAATCTCCTAGGCAGTGTGGCTTAAACAATAGGCATTTGTTCTCACATTTTTAGAGGCTAGGAAATCCAAGATCAAGGTACTAAAAGATTCAGTTCATGGTGAGGGCCCTCTATGTGGTTTGTAGAAGGTCAGCTTCTAGCTGTGTCCTCACATGGTCTTTTTCTTATAAACATACCAATTCCATCATGAGAACTCCACTTTCGTGAATTCATCTAAATTCATCTCTCAAAGGCCCCACCTCCAAATATCAGAACACTGGGGATTAGGGCTTCAATTTGTGGATTTGGGGAAATAAACATTCCGTCCATAACAGCTATTTTTTTAATTTAAAAATAATTATAAACTGATATATTAATGATGTAAATAACAGTGGAGGACTAGAGACAATTTCATTACAGTATCATCACTGCAGACATGATATATTAAGATACTAGTGTGCTTACAATATAAAATGTACATATTAGAATACTGAAGTCATCAGAATACTTTGAATACATACCCTGTACCTAATGCTTTCATATCTTCAGTCTATTTGTTGGGTATTATTCCTTTCCGATCTGCCACAGTCCTATATTCACTTCTAATCCAAGGAAGAATGAAAGATAACACAGAAATCTGACCATGTATATAGAAGCTCAGAGATTTTTGCACCAAACTGACCATGTATACATCTAATTAACTCCTCAAGTGCATATTTATGTCAGATTTTTTTAAAGTAACATAATGTCAGGACCGAATGATTTCTTAAGCTCTGGTTAAAACAAGAGGATAAAAATAGAAATAGGTCCATTTTCTTGCTGAAAGATTTGTTATTTTCTTAGGCTAAAATATACACAATTGATCCAGAAATAATTGCACAGGCAAGCTATAAATCTTTACTCTTCAGTATTTCTTAGCAGAGCTTGCAGGACTAATTTATACTTACATTGTACCTATCACCATGTCAAGACAGTTTATTGGAAAATTATTAACTGATTATTTTAATGCAAAATGGAATAAGCTGAGAAAAGTATTTTATATATGCATTATAAACCATTCCTATTCAATAACTAAAGCCTCTAATCTTGCTTACTATTTTATTGTTGTGATTTTATTACATAAAATAATGTAAAATACAAGCCTATTCATAACTGCTATATTGGAAGATGGATCTGGTTTTGTATAGAGTTTATTTTCATGGTGTTATTCAGTTAAAATCATGCACACTGTATGTCTTACATTATATTTTAGAACTTCAAAGGTAATTTTAACAGTCTACTGTGCACATCTGCTGTCCCTGATCTTCCATCATTCCTATGTAGTGTATTTATTCATATGCTTTTGCTTTGTTGCTCAAAAAATTACTTTTAGACTTTATAGTTCTGCATCATGACTCTCAAGTGGCCTTGGACAAGCATGAATGGATCACTGCATTGGCACCATCATAAAGATAAGTGTTTTCTACACTCAGGTTGGAAGATGTTACAAAATAATCACCTACTTGTGTTTTGAAATACAGCAAAAAACATGATGAAATTTGAACAGTAGCTGTCATATTAAGCTATGTTTCTTTTCCCATGCAAGAAATTACAGTGAGATATTTATTCGTTTTTTCTTTTGGTTAAGTGGTCTCTAGATTTATATCTCAGCTCTATTACTTGCTATGTGTCCCTCCACAAATTAGTCAATACACTTCAGTCTAAGTTCCTTAATAATAATACTCTATCACTCTTTTCATTTTACATTGATCAATCTTCCCCTCCCTCCCCCCCAAAAAAAGAGAAAGAGAAAGAAGGAAAGAAAAATATATTTGGGAAAAATCCAAATACCTGATTTCTCTGTGTTCATACTGAGGCAGTTTTATACTGACATAGAAAATTCCACAACAGAATAGATGAATAGAAGCTAAATATTCATGGTCATTAGCCTAGATATCTACAAAATTTAAAATGATTTTATGGTCTCTGAATCACCTCCCATGTAATGGCTGTTTCACTCTTTTCCACTCTTCAAATCCCCATGAATTATCTTCAACTGCATTCCATGTGTCTTTCTTACTGGCAATGAATAATCTAATATTTTGTTATATACAGATATCTGTAGTTGTCAGATATAAATTCCCTCAATTTCTCACCACCAAAGTTATAATTATACCTACATCTGCAATTAAGTTCTTCTACTTGTCCAAATCCAGGGGTGTTTCTTTATCAGTCAACTAGAAGTTTATAAGTTTTATTAATATTTTCTAAAAAGTAACTTTTGGTTTCATTGATACCTTATTGCTTTTCTATCTCTACCTTATTATTTTTTGTTCCAATCTATGCAATTTTACTTCTTTGTATTTGTTTTAGATGTATCTTACTCTTCTAGTTTCTTAAGGTGAACATTCAGATTATTAATTTGAAATATTTCCTTTACTTAATATAACCAGATAAAGATAAATTTTCCCCTAAGCACTGCTTTATCTGCATATCATAAGTTTTGGTATGTTGTATTTTTGTTTTATTCTTCCCAAGATATTTTCTAATTTCTGTTATAATTTTCTGTTTGATCTATTGTTTTCAAATTGTTTTCTTTAATTTCCACATAATTAAGAATTTCTCAACTCTTTTTCTTTTATCAATTTTTAACTTTCTACCACTGTGGTCTGAGAAAATACTTTGTTTTACTTCAATTCCTTAAATTTGAGATGTGTTTTCTAACCTAACATAGAGTCTATCCTGGGCAAAGTTCCATGCATACTTGAAAAGAATATATACTCTGATTTTGTTGTGTGGAGTCTTTTTATGTCTATATTAGTGCTAGGTATGTTATAGTGTTGCTGTGTTGCTCAAGTATTCTACTTTGTTGTTGATTTTCCTAGGTATTCTATTCACTACTGAATGTAAAATATTCAATTATCTTTGTCTATTTTTCTCTTCAATTATGTAGTTTTTCTTGATGTATTTTGGATCTCTGGTGTTAAATGTATTTATGGCTCACAAATGATGTATCTTTATGACTGACTGACACTTTTATCATTTTAAAATGTCCTCTTAGCATACAGTACAATTTTTGCCTTGATGTCTATTTTGTCTGGTATTAGTATAGCTACCCAACCTCTTTTTTTGTTTTGTTTTGTTCATGGTTTGCATAGTACAACTTTTTCCACACTTTACTTTCACTCTATTTGTATCTTTGAATCTAGAATGTTTCTTATAGGCAGCATATAATCATAGAGTTGCATCATTATTTAAATTAATTCTGTTAATCGTGCTTTTTTATTAGAATGTTTAATCCACTTAATTTCAATAATATAAAACACTTTGCTCCTATAATAGCATGATATTGGCACAAAAATAGAGGCATAGACCAATGGAACACAACAGAAAACTGAGATACAAAACCATCCACATATAGCCAACTGATCTTTGACTAAGCAGATAACAATATACACTGGGGAAAAGTAGCTCTATTCAATAAATGGTGCTGGGAAAACTGGATAGCCACATGCAGAAGAATGAAACAGGATCCCTATCTCTCACCACTCACAAAAATTAATTCAAGATGGATAAAAGACTTAAATGTAAGGCATGAAACCATAAAAATTCTATAAGAAAACATAGGAAAACCCTTGTAGACATCTATCTAGGCAAATAATTTATGAAGAAGACCCCAGTGGCAATTACAGTAACAACAAAAATAAATAAATGGAACTCAATTAAAATGAGAAACTTCTGCAAGGCCAAGATAATAATTAAAAGAGGAAAAAACTACCTACAAAATGAGAGAAAATAATCTCAAGCTATGCATCTAATAATGGACTAGTAAAGAATCTACAAAGAACTCAAGCAAATCCGCAAGAAAAAATCAAACAACTTCATCACAAAGTGGGCAAAAGACATGAAGAGAAGCTTTTTAAAAGAAGATAGACAGATGGCCAATAAGCATATTTACAAATGCTGAATGTCACTGATCATCAGAGAAATGCAAATGAAAACCCCAATGAGATATTACCTTACCCCTGTTAGAATGATTTTATTAGAAACTCCAAAAACAATAGATGCTTGTTTGGATACAGAGAGAAGGGCGTGCTTCTGTACTGTTGGTGGAACTTCCAATTAGAACAATCTCTCTGGAAAGTAGTATGGAGATACCTCAAAGAACTAAAAGTCAACATACCATTTAATCCAGCAATCCCATTACTGGGTATTTACCCAAAGGAAAAGAAGTAGTTTAATCAAAAAGACACCTGTACTCAAATGTTTATGGCAGCACAATTCACAATTGCAAAGATGTGGAATCATCCCAAGTGCTCATCAATTCATGAGTGGATTAACAAAGTCTGGTATATGTATAGCATAGAATACTATTCAGCCCCAAAGAAGGATTATATAATGCCTTTTGCAACAATTTGGATGGAAGTGGAGACCATTATCCTAAGTGAAATACCTGAAGAATGGAAAAACAAATACCTCATATACCCACTATGAAATTGGAACTAACCGATGAGCACATATGTGCATAGAGGAAAGTAAAACCCAGTGAAAATAAAGTAAGGGGGAACAGGGAGGAGCAATAGGCATAAACCTACCTAATGGTTACAATAAACGATATCTGGGTGACAGGCACACTTATAACCATGACTCGAGCATTATAAAATGATCCTTGTAGCCAAAAATATCTGTACCCCTGTAATACTTTGAAATAAAAAAGAAATAAATAGAGAGCATGTAATTTAAGTATATTTTGTTAAGAAGTAAAGAGTCTTACAAAGATTACTAACTTGAATTGAAGACTTTTTTGAAATGAATGTTTGTGAAATAGTTAATAAACTAAGAAAAGAAGTCAATTTCAATGTAGTTTATGTTTTCTAGCTGGTATCAAGCATACAAACAAGCTAAATTTGAATCCTGAAAGAAAGGAAAAGCTTGTTAGTGATCTATCTGAACAAGTAAAGAAATTTATTGACTTTAAATGTTTTTCTAATATAAATCAATAATAAAGGTCTTATGCATTATTCACAAGGTCAGATGACAGAAATTTTTACTGTATTCAATAGAATCATGTAAATTAGCTAAAAGAAAGAAAATAAAAAATGCTTTTTTAGCATTAATAAACATAGATTTACTTTTCATACAATGCACCTTTAAATTCAATATTAATAATAGTTAAAATAAAAATATTGAATTTACTTACAGTTTTGAAGCTGGTATGCTTTTGCTTTAAAGTCCAATCTCTACTAAATAATGACAAAGTAGTTTTACAAAAGTGGAGGCAAATGTCAAAGAAGATTCATTTTATGTAATTAGTTCAGTTATGGCAAAATATATGTTTGTTTGAAACAACTTTGGTATGTGAATCTCTTTATTCCAACCTAAATTTTATGAAATCTAAATATGGAAAAAGTATTTCTGATGGATGTTTTAGGGTTCAAGTTGAGATGAGTGGTAAGTGTAAAATACACACTACTTTCAAAGATTTAACATAAAATAATTCGTTAGTGATTTTATATTGATTATTTGTTAAAATTATACTTGAATACATTGGGTTAAATAAAATGTTATGAAAATTAATTGAACTTATTTATTTATAACTTTGTTTTTAATGTTGCCACTAGAACTTTTAAAAGTATATGTGTAGCTTATATTTGTACTGGGTAGCACTGCTCTAGGCAATGGTGGCCCACAAATAAATTTCATATCTCTGTGTGAGGAATATAAAGAATTATTTGAGAGAAAAACTAAGAAAGATTCTCAAATATCCCTCTGCATTTTTATTCAATCTTGTCTCTGAAGATATATAACTCAATTTTAAATTCAAGCAACATGGCTTAGGCTCCTGCAATTATTAAGGCATTGTGCTATAAATGGGAAAATACATACACACACACACGCACACACATAAACAAAAAAGACATATCCCTAGGTTGAAGGACTTTATAATGCTGTAAAAAGAAGTAAAGAATGAAATAACACGTGTGTGCAGACACACACACACACATACACACACAGAAAAAGAACTAAAAGTCATGCCTCCTGAGTTAATTGGATACTCTTTGAAAATTGCTTGAAAGAAAATTTGACACTTCAAAACTTTGTCTTGTTTTTAAAGTTTAGATTTTAAAAAGGTTGATATATCCTGTCAAGAATACTTTGGGAGCATAGTTACAAAATAAACAGCTTAGTTAAGCCCTCACTGTATGCATGCTGTATTATCGTGGCGCTATTTCATAAAGCAGTTGCCTTTCTCAGGAAACAAAACAATTAAGGACAGACCTAACTTCAAAGGCTTAAAACCATGGAGACAATATTGTACTTACAAAAATAAAATTGTATTTGTGAATACACACGGGGATATAAAATGAGAATTTAACACAGTGGGAAATCAAATGGAAGCACAGTATGAATTGACACTCTCCTTGTTTTCATCCAAAAATGTCTGGTAGCATGTCGAAATGTTATTAGCCAGGAAGTTTCACGGGGCTGCATTCTTGCAAATGGCTCCAAGGTCACATTCTTAACTTCTCCTTTTAAACATCTTTAGGATATTTTAGGAAAAATAATATAAAAATGAAATAGACTATGTAAAGGAAATATAAAAATTAAAACAATGTTATCAGAAGTGAAAATTCAGTAATAAAACACTTTGATGCCCTTGAATACTCTGTAGGTAACTTACTTACTCTATATATGTGATCACCATTTCAGGTCACTTGAAAATTATCCCCTTAGTTTTCCTTTTACTTACATAATTGATCGATACATTTCCATATCACAAAGTTTTTATTTTTGGCTTGTTTTGAAAATTTTTGAATTAAACCATTCTGTATACATTCTTTTTACTTTTGACTCTTTCCTCAAACTTACGTTCATGAGATTCATCCAATGTTATTGCAAGCACCTGTATTTTGTTCATCTTTATTATTTATAGTATGCCAGCGTACAATTATACCACAATTTATTCATTTTATCACTGCTGAACATTGAGTTTCACTAATGAATTTCTTTGGCATTCCTTGGAACTTCAGCTTCAGTATGATGTTTTTCATGATTTTACTCTAATTTATTTTTGTTTTCTTTGTATTCCTAGCTAGCATTAATGATGTCAATTTCCCAGATGCATAATTTTTCAACTTGACCATGTGGTGATTATACAAACTTGGGACTTTTTTATTCAAAATAGAATATAACCAGTAACTTCCAGCCAGGAACTCATACTTTCTCACTATAGTACCCATGAAGAGACAGAAAAAAAAAGTTTGCAATAATGCTGATAATCAAAATTCACAAATTAAGCAATAGCAAAACCTAGAAAAAATTGAATCTCTTTGAAAAATACATGGAGAAGATCTTAACAATATTCCATTTTGGAATATTCTAGCTTTGATTCACAGAATTAAGGCAATCTATAACATGAAAAAATTCATGCTTTCTCAAATAATTTTTATCTTTCATAGAAAGCTAGTAACTATATTTACCTTATAATGAGGTGTTCAATACTCATAACTATGCAAATTTAATCTGCAAAATTGCTGAAGTGATACTTATTTTTATTGCTTTGTACACACATACTTGCACAATCTAGCTTCTTACTCCATTAAGCCAAATCTGTAATATAGTATTAATTAATAAAGAAATTAGCAAATTGCTTAATTAGAGAATTGATTACTTCTCTCCATGGGTATTACTATAGAGCTTTTATAGGAGAAATTTCATGTCATTCAAAGAGCAACTATTGGCTCTCATGTCAAGGAATTTATAACCTATCATGGAATATTTATAAGAAAATAAGCAACTATAATACTAGGTGGCTGGGGGATCCACTTCCAGAATGAGGAGTTCCATAGACCAAAATCCCACTGAAAAAGCTATACTTAGTAAAAATTATTTTTTTAATAAAGTCTCTGGAAATTGTGCTAAAAGCATATAACAAATGAAGAAATATTTATTCAAGATAATCTAGTAAATTTTGGTAAAACAGGTAAGAGTCTGTGGTATTTGAGCTAGAAACAGCTCCCAGTCCCCCTCTGTGACCAACCGGTTTGACAGAAGTTTCATTCCAGGCAAATGTGGCCAAGAAGATAAGACTTAATCTTCCCAACTCCAGTCCAGGGCTATGATCTCTGCCATGCAGGCTAACAGCTTTTCTCATTACTCCTCACTCTGTCTTTCAGAACCTACATTTCAGGTGAGTTTAGCTGAGAAGCTGGGACTCCTTCCTCCCATTTACTATTCATTTAGAGAGTGAAGCTCTACCTTAATCTTAGTAAGCCAAGAGTAAAAGGGCCTCCATTGCCCCATCCCAATTTCCTCATAGGCAGTGGTTCCACACTAGAAGAATCTACTACCCTCACCAGTGTTTTGCTTCTAAAACAAGAGTGTGACTCTGACAGAATCAGACAACAGCTGCCATATCCAATTCCAAAGCAGTGCCTAGGGATTTTGACCAGGGAAAGAGATAGTCCATAAAAACAGAGAGATCCAGTGTTGTCCACAAAAGAACTGACTTCATGTAGTACAAAATGGGAGAACGTTGATGCCTAATGGTGCTCTCAAAACAAAACAACAACAAAAAATCATGAAGATGTCAGTGGTAATTAAGAGGATGCTGTTAACCCAATGAGTATAAGAAGCCATATTAGGCCAGCTAGTTTACCAAAGTGTCTAGGGAAAAGGAAAACAAAGCCATCCTGAACCCATAACAAACCACATAGATTGAGCTAAAAATTACCCCTATTTAGATGCCTGAATTTTTATTCAATAAGACTGTTAAAAATTGAGCCAACCGCCGAAACTCAGTGCAGATGAAAAGTGGAATGTATTGCCAATATAGACAGAATTTAATAGAGATCAGAAAAAAAATATAATAAAACAAGATGAAGGAATATAACAATAAATCTTAAAAGTGGAAACTAAGAAACTGAGAATAGAAAAACAATAAAACAAACAAGGAAATCAAAATTGCTTATTTGTAATATCAATAAAATTTACAAATCTTTAGTTATATTGACCCAAAAGAGACAGAATATTCAAATTACTAAAATCGGGAATAAAAGATGATATGTTAATATTAACCATATAAAAATAAAAAATTATACAAGAGAATAATTTGAATAACTGTATGCTAACAAATTAAATAACTTGGATGAAATGGATAAATTCCTAGAAAGCAACAAACTACCAAAATTCACTCAAGAAATATAGTATTTGAGTAGACCTATAGTAAGTGTAGAGATTGAATTAGTAGTAAAATATTTCCCACAAATAAAAGCCTAGGTCCAGATGCCTGCACTGGTCAATTACATCAAAATTTTTAAAATAATTTTTAGAAATAGTAGTTCTTCACACACACTTCAAAAACCAGAAAAAAACACCAAAAAAAATAAAACTATAGACCACATTCTCCTAATAATATAGACACAACAATCCTTCACAAAATTCTTGCAAACTAAATTCAATGACACATAAAAATATGCACCGTGATCAAGTGATATTTATCACAGGAATGAAAGGTTGATTTAACATTAAAATCACAAGATATTTACCTGTGGACTCTCAGAGGCAACAACTTCCTCTCTATTGCTTTTTCAGTTTCCCCTTTCTGACACCACTCTGGTGACTGAATTTGCTGGTCTTCTCAGATTGATAGGTTGTTGATACCTTTAACCTTCCAACTTCACCTTTAAAAGGTTTTCACTTCTACAATCCCTCCCTCAGTTGTGTATGTATAATTCCTATAGTAAATAATTCATTTCACATTTTACATGGACATAAAAGTGGTATAATGGATTTTGGAGGCTCAGAAGAGGGGATGGTGAGAGGGAGATGAGGAATCAAAAATTCCCTATCGGGCACACTGTGCACTATTTGGGTAATGGATACATTGAAAGCCCTGACTTCACTGCTATACAATTCATCCATGTAATAAAAAACCAAATGTACCCCCTAAATCTGTCGAAATAAAAAGTAAAATAACTGACTGTAATTTAATCAGTTTATCATTTTTTTGAGATTATCACATATTTTACATCTAATAATCTTTTTATGAATAATGGCACAGATTTATTTTTGAATAATAAGCCAGCCTTGAATTCCTTGAATTTCCACTCATTATATTTATCACAACTAAATTCAATTTGCTAATGTTTTATTTATGAGTTTTTGTTCATGGGTATCTTTTTAATTTTCTTTTCTGTGTAATGTTCAGGTTTAATATCAGAGTTATACTATCCTAAAAATTGTGAAATAGTTTAACTGAGATTGGTATTATTTCTTCATTAAATGT
>NW_012152496.1:228255-229813 GCF_000956105.1 Propithecus coquereli
TATATATATATATTTTTAGTTGTCCAGATCATTTCTTTCTATTTTTTAGTAGAGACGGGGTCTCGCTCTTGCTCAGGCTGGTCTCGAACTCCTAACCTTGAGCGAACTCCTGACCACCCGCCTCGGCCTCCCAGAGAGCTAGGATTACAGATGTGAGCCACCGCGCCCAGCCCTCACTTCCAATTATCTTTTCAATTTTTTAAGTTTTCAATTTTTAGCAAGCTGTGGAAAACGCCTTTGGCGATTTCATTGCCACTTGCTCTCCAGGCTTCTTCCTTGCTGGCATAAACAAACTACCTTTAAGATGGCAAAACTGCGTCGATAGTTTAGGCTCACACTTTGGTCAATTGTACTGCTTCTTGTTTGAGATGTAATAAACTACACTTTTGATTTGAAATTGGACATTTCATATTTAATGTCCAAAGTATATCAAGTCGAAGAAGAAAATCTGCCGTCAAAGTAAATATCTAGGTGTGACCATGACTCACCTTTAAAGAACATGGATGTCTAGGAGAGTTGTCACCTAATAGCTTTAGTGTAAAAATATGTGCTTAGCAGAAATATGGGTTTGCTCCTATAGAACATTTTAAAAACTATCCTTGTCAAAATATGTACTATACATAATTAATTATTTGTATGTTTGAAATATTACATATTAGTGACATTTAAATAATTTATGATTCATGAATGTAATCCATGTATATCCTTTAAATTTTTAAATTTTTAAATTATTATAGGTACATAATATTTGTATATATTTGTAGGGTATATATGATGTCTTGATAGATGCATACAGTGTGAATTAATCAAATCAGGGTAATTAGGGTATCCATCATCTCAGGCATTTATCATTTTTTGTGTATATTAGAAACATTCCAACTCTACTCTTTTAGTTATTTTGAAATATACCATAACTTATCATTGATTATAGTCATTTGTTTGTGTTATCAAATATCGTTTACTCTATCTAACTATATTTTTTTAGCCATTAACCATTCCCACTTTACCTCCCCCCTCTCCCACTACCCTTCCCAGCCTCTAGTAAACATTAGTCTATTCTCTGTCACCATGAGATCAATTGTATTTTAATAAGATTTAGCTCCCACATTTGAGTGAGAACATGCAAGATGCTAGATTTGTCTTTCAGCGATTGGCTTATTTCACTTAACATAATATTCTTAAATTCCATCCATGTGGTTGCAAATGACAAGATTTCATTCTTTTTTATGGCTATATAATATCCCTTTATATATATGTATCACAATTTCTTTATCCATTCATTTACTATTAGACACTTTGGTTGATTTCAAATTTTGGCTATTGTGAATATTGCTGCAATAAACGTGGGAGTGCAATTATCTTTTCAATATACTGATTTCCCCTCCTGTGGATATATATTCAGCAGTAGGATTGCTGGATCATATGGTAGCTCTATTTTCAGTTTCTTGAAGAAACTCCATACTGTTCTCCATAGGGGTTGCACTAATTTACATTTGGTCCCTGGTGCCAAAAAGTTTGGGGACCATTGATTATATGTATATATATTCTTTAAATAATA
>NW_012152496.1:230938-235959 GCF_000956105.1 Propithecus coquereli
ATAATAAGATAATCACAGGAAATTTAGTTGTTTTTAAAGAACTATTCAAAAGTTGACCTCTCTATTGTGACTTTTCTAGGTTTAGTGGTCAGAATTAATTTCGCTCTTTTCAAATTCACATTTTATTTTTATAAACTCAATATAATTTTTTATTTCAAAGTATTGTGGGGGTACAAATTTTTTTGGTTACATGGATCCCTTTTGTAACACTTGAGTCAGGGTTAAAAGTGTGCCTGTCACCCAGATAGTGTTCATTGTACCTGTTAGGTAGGTTTTCACTCATCTCCTCTGCCCCCCTCTCCCCTGCTTGATTTCCTTTGAGGTTTACTTCCCTCTATGCACATGTGTGCTCATCAGTTAGCTTCAATTTAATAGTGAGTACATGTGGCTTTTTTTTTTCTATCCTTTCGATACTTCACTTAGGATAATGGTCTCCAGTTTCATCTAAATTGTTGCAAAAGGCATTACTTCATCATTCTCCACGGCTGAGTAGTATGCCATGATATACATATACCACATTTTGTTATATTCCACTCATGAATTGATGGGCATTCAGGTTGATACCTCGTCATTACAATTGTGAATTGAGCTGCAATAAACATTTAAGTACAGGCATTTTTTTGATAAAAGGACTTCTTTTCCTTTCGGTGAATACCCAGTAGTGGGATTGCTAGATCAAATGGTAGGTCGACTTTTGTCTCCTACTATTTTCCATAGAGGTTGCACTAATTTGCAGTCCCACCAACAGTGTATAAGTGTTCCTTTCTCTCTGCATCCATGCCAACATCTATTGTTTTTGGACTTTTTAATAAAAAAGCCATATTTACTGGGATAAGGTGATATCTTATTGTGTTTTTAATTCTCATTTTCCTGATGATTAGAGATGTTGAGCATTTTTTCATATGTTTTTTGGCCATTATTCTGTCTTCTTTTGAAAAGTTTCTGTTCATATCTTTTGACCACTTTTTAATGGATTGTTTTATTTTTTCTTGCTGATTTGCTTGAGTTCTTTATAGATTCTAGTTATTAGCCCTTTATCAGATGTATAGCATGCAAATATTTTTTTCCCATTCTGTAGGTTGTCTATTCACTCTAATTATTGTTTCCTTGGCTATGCAGAGCTTTTTAGTTTGATCAGGTCCCATTTATTTATTTTTTTGTTGTTGTTGTGATTGCTTTTGGGGTCTTCTTCATAAATTCTTTGCCCAGGCCAATGTCTATAAGAATTTTTCCAACATTTTCTTCTAGAATTCTTATAGTTTCATGCCTGAGGTTTAAGTCTGTTATTTATCATGGATTGATTTTTGTGAGTGGAGAGAGGTGTGGATCCTGTTTCAATCTTCTACATGTGACTATCCAATTTTCCTCTTTCTCACTTCTCAGGCTCCAGGTTTCCTTCTTTCTTGCCACAGGCTCATTCCACACAATTCAAAGCCACCCTTCATACCTTCCAAGCAACTGTTTCCTACCTATGCCTCAGGTATAGATGTTTCACTCATTAGCTGTACTCTGGTGTACTCTCTGGTAAAAAGGCCCAGGGCAAAGTGGTGGGCACAGGTGCTGAAGCTGGCTGAAAACCTTTTAGGTAGGGATTCTGTAATGGCTTACCCAGAGTGCGGTCTAAGGTAGGAAAAGTTCCTTTGGCCCCATAGACTCCTCAGCTTCAGAGGAAAGCTAGAGAAGGGTCCTCTCAATATATATGGAGCTACAACAGGGCCCTCCTACCTGATTAGAATAAATCTGAGAAAAAACAAATCTCTTTCTGTAAATAGATAGATACCTTAGGATCCACATTCCAGTCTTGGTGTCAGTTTTTCTTCCAGAGAGCTACAGTCTACTTCTTTGATGGGATTAAGACCACTGGGATTTAGGGATGCTATGTCTGAGGCTGTGAGAAGAGAAGAGGTGAAGGAATTGCCTGAGCAGAAGCCTCAAATAAGGGCAGATGTGAACTGCCTAGTTGGAGGACATATATCAGTGATCTGGGAGTACAGCAAAACATGCTCCAACCTCAGAGGCTAAGGGGTCTCATGCCTGAAAAGCCGCAGAGTAGCTTGACATGAAAACTTCTCATGGCTGAAGAGGTAGATTGCAATATGTCTGCATGGGAGAAGGGTCTTAAGGCTTCCATTGTTAGAACACTTGGCCAAGGTCCTTCTCTCCCTTTCTCTCAACAATGCCTTGGTTAATATAAAACCAGTCCCCGTGTGGAAAGCATGTAGTTTCTTTGTTCCTTTATCAAATGGGTCGCAGCTACTGAAGTTAAAGATTGATATCCATGTACATAGCTTGACCTTGGGATAAACTTAGTTAGTTTACCTTGATCAAAAGTGTTGTATCTACTGAAGAATTATGTGTTTTTCACTTCTAGAGAGGAGAGGGTGATTAGCTAGGACACCTTGTGATTTTGGGGGGAGCCCCAAGACCTTTGATCATTGTATCCCATGATTTTTTCACATGAGATCATTGTATTTTTCAGCATGGCAAAGAGAATATAAAGCAAATGTTGGGTTTCAGTCGTCACCACTTTGGCATCAGAGTGCTGGTGGTTCCCTGACTACCCCACTCTTTTAAATATTATTTCTGTGTCTATGTTTCTTTCATCTCTTGCAACACATTCTGCCTGGGTACCCTATCTTTATTGGGGATGTCGTGAACCCCCGATACTTCCTCTACAAGAATATTGTTTTAAAATACTTGAGCAATTGAATGTGCAAAAGTCTGTTTCATTTTTCAGTCATTCTTATGTCTGCATTTGTCTTTTTTTTAGTTTTATTTTACCTTCTATTCAAATTTAACTTTATTTGATTCTGCTTTTCTTCTTTACTTCTAATTTTGATATTCACTCTGTTTTTTATAACCACCTACTTTCATAAAGGGTCAGTTTTCTTTCAAAGATCTTCTTTAACCTTCATTAACATGTGTTAATAAGTGTTAATTGTCAGCAATTTGAAAGAAAAAACAAAAGAAATATGGAAAGAGGGAACATAGGCAGAGAATTGGGTTTTTTGCAATACCTATAATGATTTCTAACCACTGATAATAATCAGGGTGGATACCATATGGCAAGCCAATATTTTCTCAAATTAAGGATACTCTATTAAAAATAAACACCCTTTAAGAATATTTAGAATAAAATCACAAATCTCTAACTTACCACTCATCACTTTATATTGTTTATGTGTCTGAGTATTTCAGTAGACTATAAGGACCGACATCTCAGATACTGTGTCTTATTTACCTGTAAGCTTACTGCCTGACACATGGCATGAGGACTAGACTAATTATTTGACATAGAGCTTTGTGGTTTTTGAATTTATTTCATCCCTCCTTCTTGTCAACAAAATTAAAATAGCAGCAAGTATATATGCACTTTTTTCATGAAAAGAATGATTTATATAGATCAAAGAGTAAAATTCTTTTGCTTTTTGAAAATTCTTAACAAAAAGAAAATCTCAAAAGCTGCACAATATTTCATTGTTAGAACCAGCTGCTTGAGTACAGGAAAGATGTAGAAAATTTCAGGCCTTCCAAATGACCTTGAAAGGACTGGAAGAAAAGAAAAATGCCTTCAAAATTCAGAAAAGGACAATTTAGAGCTTTCTGATCCAACAAGTAGCTGCTACTAGGAACAGATATCATCAGCAGCTAATGCCACAGGGACATCCATTTCAAGACAATGTACATCTAAGCAGAGTCCAACAAGGAAACACTACAATCATGTTTTGGACTGGCATGTGACTCACCCCTGATACCATGTCCTTTAGGCCTCCTGAAAGCCCACCTAACACCTTGCAGGATAAAAATAAATTGTATAGAAATGTGAATGCTGTACCTTTTAGTAGTCATTACAGAGAGTGCGTATGAAATGTAAGTGCCTGCATTTTCCAATAATTAGCAAAATTATTGCATGAGCCAAGTTAATTTCAGTTACAGGAAATCAGGATTACATATGTTCACATGTGAAATTTATGCTTTTTAAATTTTTTAGCTACTATAAAAACAATTTGGAAGGATTCATTTCTTACAAACTTAAGTTTGACTAAAGGTTTTATCCTATTGCTGATATTCCTAATCTCCGATCTGCATGTCTCAGTTTGATCCATTTTTTTTGTGGACCCAGACTCCACCTTCTTTTTAAGTTTCTGATCACTATTTAGTATGAACACTTCCATGGGCTAAAGCCCTTTATCTATTTGTTATACTGCTGTCATAATTTTTTTCCAGTTTTCCTTACTTCTTACTTTTAATCAGTAAGGTATATTCAGCTGCAAGCAATAGAAGACTAATGAACAGAGGCATAACTGAAATATATTTATTATTTACTTAATAAGAGGTCTGCAGGTTGATTGTCTCAGGATTAGTCACTTAATATTATCAAAAAACTCAAGAAACTAGGCTCTTTTCAGATTCCAACTTCATTATACATAGAGGTTGATTTTTTAATCATTAAGATTTTCAACTCACGATCACAAGATAGCTGCTGTAACTCCAGACAATCCATCAATTACAAGGCAGAAATAAAGGAAAAATAACAGGGCCTGTGAAGAATTCTCTAGCCTCTGTCTCTATTAGAATTTGGTGAATGCTCTCTCTGTACATTCCTATTAGATTTCCCTTTATGTTTCATTGGCCATAGTGGGTTGAAGAATGATCCCTAACTGTTGGGGATGTCCAGAATAAAACTGTCTTTCCTGAAGATTGCTAAATTAGTTTTGCACAAAACCAAATTCAATAAGTATGGATTCTACAAAGTGTATATTACATTTGTTTATGATGAATTCCAAAGATCATATCTCCTGCTTTTCCAACATAAAGTCACATCTATTTTCTTCATTCTAAAAGGCTGTAAGTTCAGATGATATTTCAAATGAACTTGTACAATATCTCTAGTGTTTATGCGTGCTGAAAAATGTTTCTTATTTTTTCAAGCTTCAATAGGCTAGCTTAAGGAAAATGACTATTTGAAGCAAATTAGAATAGTAATTTCCCTCCCAAACTGCTACCATGTGGTTTGAAAT
>NW_012152496.1:236634-241844 GCF_000956105.1 Propithecus coquereli
TTATAGGAGATAAATTTAGAATCTGAATCATCGAAATGATTAGTGTATTGTAAAATTCAAATGCCTCAGTCTGGAATTCAAGGTTAGTTAGTGTGTGGGCCCTTGGAGGCTTTCACATATTTTCTTTATGTCTTCAGTTTCCATTCTCTAGTCAAATTATTTCAGTCACAGCACTTTATTCTTGTGTTATTAGTGTCTTACATACATGTTCAGGCTTGGTCCCAGATCCTTAAAAATAATTGTCTTAGTTCTTACACATTATTTTAAATGGGAACTTTTAAAAAGCTTAGGAAATATTTCTAACTTCAGTACACCACCTTCATTCCAAATCATCTTACCTTTTATCTACCTTTCTCAGTTCTGGTATTGATATCTTTTATATTGTCTCTATACTTTCTAGCCATCCTGGAAAGCCAACATGTTGAATAGGCTGCCTAGGTTTTCATTAAGCTTTCTGTCCTCAAGTTAAATGTACAAAAATAGAACTATCTGTTTGCCTTTAACCACCCTTACTGCACATATTCATCCACCAGGGGTTTATGTAGTAATTTCCTCTGCTATTACGATCTCATATTTGACCTAAGCATTCCATAAAATTATAATCATAGGCATAGAATATTTTGTTGCTCAGCATTGTACTACATAGAATTTCATCCTCACAATATGAACTCATGGTGCTTTCTTTGGAAAAATGTATTTTGCAGCAGTAATATTATAGGGATACAGAAGGCTTCTTTCAGATGATTATGTATAGGTAATAAAAATTTTAGAGAAATTACATATAGTTGCATATATGTGATTTATTGCATAATATTGGAAGCAAGGATGTAATTACTTATGTTATTACCACAAATAAAATAATTCTAATAACTCATGGCTTTCTTCAGGGAGACTGGTTTTGGTTACTCACATAATTGCATTCTAACACGTAATAAGGCCGTCCAACAATCTCAATTTACTTTGCCTGAAGCTCTTCAATCTCTCAAAGATCAGTTGCCTTCCTCAACTGTTACTCTTATCCTCATCAACCTCAAAAATACTCCCAACAGCATTGTTTCCCTTTCCTTCCCTCTCCACTCCTCTAAATTTCCACCTGTCTCTCTCACCGCCTTATCCACTTTGTATTTAGCCATGTTTACCTAAATCTATCTCTCTGTCTCTACTTTGCCAGCTGTCCAGTTTTTTATAGTTTCTCAAGACCTTCATCCTGTTCCTCCAGTTCTCAGACTCTGAGGATAGGAAACTGCAGGACCTCAACTGCCCCCTTCTCAATAAGTAAATTTTAAGCCTTGGTCTTGATCTGACTTAAACACTATAATAAAAGATTTTCCTGATCCATAAAAATAAAGACAGGAATTTTCTACATAACTCAGATTTTTCTTAGGGTCACACTCTCCTGTGCTTTCAAATTTTTTCCAATTAGTTCAACTTCTCGTGGATTCTACAGATGCCTCCTTATGGGTTTGAAAATACCAACAGGTCAGAGTTAATGAAGACTCACAATTAAATAAAAGTACACCTGTAACCTATCATAGAACTAAGAATATTGAGGAAAAATTCTTAGACTCTGTTGTTACAGACTTTTCATCCAAAATAGATGGTTAAAGAGTTAAAACTGCAAACATAAAAGAGATGAATTAGTCACTAATTATAGGTACCACTTAGAAACATCTGGAAGGATTAATCAGGCCTAACCCTAGATAACCCCACATGACTTAGATGATCTGTTTTGGTTACAAACTTTGTTAGTGGGTTCCATGCAGAACTGCGAGACTATTCAAAAACATGATATTCATTGTCATAATGCTCTTCTCTTTGAAATCCATGTTTCAGCAAAACACCATGAAGATGTACAGACTGATAGAATTAAATTCAAATAATGCAAATTCATGATTCTTCAACTTAAAAAACAGGAGGGAAATCATCCCCAATCAATATAGTCATCCTTGACTATGCTGAAGTCTTTAATAGATGAAAATACCTACAGATACTACAAGAAAAGGAACTCTTGGCTAAAGACTTCCTAATTTTAAAGACAAAAAAGACTTCCTAATTTTAAAGACAAAAAATAAAATTAGAAACACAGGAGTCCCAATAACTTCCCTCCAAGAGATCTGCTCCTGCCTGCCCCAAATACCCTTGAGTACTCTTGGGGCTAATAATAAACTCAGTCAATTGGCATCCCTCACATTTTTGGTAGATACCAGAGCTACCTACTCCAACATGAATACCTCAAAATTCCTTACCGTAATTTCTTGGAGAACACAAACCATCTCTGTCATGGGGTTAAATAACTTACTGCATCCTTGGCTCCATATTTCTTGGACTCCATAATTCCCAGCATAGCTTTTTATTAAGTTCCAGAACCACTCTTAATCTATTGACAGAGATTTAGTTTCCAAATTGAAATGTTTATATTTTATGTTCACCTGAGGGACTAACCTTTGAAGTGCCAGATTCCTCCCCACTTATCTTTGTCCTCTGACATCTCTGATAGATCATTCCAGTTTTCTTGCACCCTTACAACTCCCAAAACCCTTGACAATCCCCAAATGTTAAACATTGTCATTCACATTCTCCATTCACATTGTGTTATGGAAATGACAGTGGACAGGAAGGCACATCCAGGAAGCAGATTCCTTAAAGTTGTATGGAGACTTTGATTTGTACCTCCCTGATCTAACTATGCACCCTTTAAAACCTGAAGCAATTAAAGGTCTCAGACCTATTATTCAAGGGTTCCTTGACAAGGAGCTCCTGATTTCCAGCTCTAGCTCATGCAACATGCTCATTTTACCTATAAAACAAACTAATGGAAATTGGTCTATGATTTGTGAGCCACAAATAAAATTAGAAAACCAAGATTACTTTCTGTCCCAAACCCCAATATTATCTTTGCTTCCCTATCCTCCAACACCATGTATTTTGCCTTTGTTGACTTGTTCTCTTGCTTTTTTCATCATACCATTTCACCCTCACTCCAACACCTATTTGTTCATGATCAGGAGCAGCAACAGCAAAATAAGATAAGCTATAGCTGACTTTTGCTAAATCATACTTTGATCATCATGTTCTTCACACAATACAGATCCATCTTTTAATTAATAACACCCAAAACGTAGTCTCTGGCATTCACAATATTATTCACCATAAAAGGGAGAATCTAAATCAACTCCTCAGCCAACATTGTTGGGGAAATTTTTCTATCTGGTGCTGCTGCTTGCTCCATATGTCAAAAGCATAACCTTGGTCAAGTTGTAAAGACAAGAAAGGAAACCAACTTCATTAGCAGGACTTTTTCTTCATTAATAATTAGATTTAATCCACCCACCTAAATCGCATGGATATCAATATGTTCTTAAGTATCATCCACTTAAAGCTTTCCCTTGTAAAAGGGCCATTGCCATTGCCACTGCTAAACTCTTGTTAGAGTATTTTCTACATGGGCAATTCCACTGCTCTTTCAAGTGACAGAGGGACTCATTCCATAAGTAAAGTCGTTCAATAAATCTGAGGAATTCTTCCTTTATCCCTCAAATTACATTGTCCTTATCGTTGCTAGGCATCTGTAGTGATACAAAGACCATTAGAATGGGAGATGGCTAAACTGACAGAAGAACTAAATCTCCTATTGCTCTTGTCCCTGACTTCCCTGCAGTCCTCTCTTGCTGAGTCACTCTTACTCTGTCTGAACTCTCAAAGATTCCAACCTACTCACCTAAGACATTCTAAAATACTGCAAAATACTTATTAATCATACCTATTATTATCATCAGCAGGTTGAGTTGATGTTTTTCCTCCTGTCCTTCCACCCAAACTACTCCACAATCAAGAAACTAAAGATTTAGTTTCAGAACATCACTGGAAAACTAATTTTAAGGCCTGTTAGAAGGGCACTGACATCATCCTATTTACCATGAGGAATGTTACCAAACTGGTCCAACCCTGGATTCATATTTCTCAACTAAAAAGGTACAAAAGCTAGTATGGAGACATTCATCGCAATGGGAGCTCCTCTCTCTTAGGAGCTCCCAGAAGCAGATGGTGCCATAAGATAGACAGCTATCCTCAAAACTGAAGAACAAGAAGACGCATCATCATGAGGTGGCAATTTTTCACCCAAAATATGAGAACAAGACACTCTAGAATTCTCTTGCCTACTTCCTATCCTCAGCATTTTATTCTCCTTTGCTATATAATCCTTCTTCTGTGTCACCTTTGTTGTCCACGTAATTTCTCTTATTTTAACCACACCCTTTCGTAATGAGACTTACCTTGTATTATTTTCTCCCCCTTCTCATCCAATGTTGCCTTCATTATTACTCACTATCCCTTCAATGACCCACGAATCTACGGTGTTCCCTCACTCAACTCACAGCACAATCTTACGGTGCTACTTCTGATTGCTGTTTATGTGCTCTTTTTCCTTTGAAGCCTCCAGTTTCCTCCAAATTTCTAAACTTAGTTTAAGGGCATCCTGTGTGTTAACATAGGACCTTTAGCTTTCCTCTGTAGATTTCAAAAGTGTCTATATCATCCTTCAACCTCAATACTTTCTAAAAGACCAATCTGTGCTTTTACCTTAATGTAAACAAGATTCCATTCATGAGCCTAAGTATTTGAAATCATACCTAATTTTTGTCACCAACTTAAATACCTACATTATTATTATAGGAGGCAAAAGCACACATTTTTGCCTTGTTATATGCATCTACTAAACCCATATGATCACAAACATAATTTAACAGGTACACTTAGGACTATCTGTCCCCACCCCCCACCCCCAAATAAAAGACCTGGGAACTTTTTCTTTTCTGACTTTATAGGATAATGATTCCCTCAAAAGACCTCACATAAACTCCCAAGAGCAAATCCATGGAACAGTTATACCCAGGAAACCTGAATAGCCTCTGCCTTAGGACATTTGTGCTGCTATTAGTATATCTAAATATAATACTATAGCCTAGGTGGCTTAAACAGCATACATTTATTTATAACAGTTTTGGAGACAGGAAAGTTCAAGATAAAGTTGCCAGCAGATGCTGTGTCTGGTGAGGGCCCTCTAAATGGTTCATATTCAAAGACATCTTCTTGTTGTGTCCTCATATGGCAAAGGGACCAAAAAAGCTTCCTGGAGCCTTTTTCATAAGGGCACTAATACCATTCATGGAGGGCTCTAGAGTCATGACCTAATGAAGTCCTAGAGGCTC
>NW_012152496.1:242995-244056 GCF_000956105.1 Propithecus coquereli
CCATATACCACAAACCCACAGCCAACATCATACTGAATGGGGAAAAGTTGAAAACATTCCCACTTAGAACTAGATCAAGACAAGGATGCCTGCTGTCACCAGTTCTATTCAACATAATGAGATAACTTTTAACTAGAGCAATAAGGCAGAAGAAGAAGGAAATTAAGTGTATCCAAATGTGGAAAGAGGTGATCAAACTATTGCTCTTTGCTGATGATATGATCTTATATCTAGAAAAAACTGAGGAATCCACCAAGAGAATCTTGGAATTGATAAATACATTCAACAAAGTCTCAGGTTACAAAATCAATGTACACAAATCAGTAGCATTCCTATATACCAACAACAGTCAAGCTAACAATCAAATCAAAGACTGGACATCTTTCACAACAGCTACAAAGAAAATAAATACCTAGAAATATATTTAACCAAGGAGGCAAAAAATCTCTACAAAGAGAACTACAAATCACTGAGGAAGGAAATTTCAGATAATATAAACAAATGGAAAAATATATCATGCTCATGGATCAGCAGAATCAACATTGTTAAAATGTCTGTACTACCCAAAGTGATGTACAGATTCAATGAAATCCCCATCAAAATACCAATGTCATTGTTTGTAGGTCTAGAAAAAAATAATTCTACATTTCATTTGGAAACAGAAAACAGACCAAATATCCAAAGCAACCTTAAGTGAAAGGAGTAAACCTGGAGGCATCACTTTACCAGACTTCAAGCTATGCTATAAGGCTATAGTGACCAAAACAGCATGGTACTAGCACAAAAATAGAGACATATACCAATGGAACAGAATGTAGTGCTCAGATATAATAAAACCATGCATATATTGTCATCTGAATTTTGACAAAGCAGACAATATACACTGGGGAAAAGAATTCCATTCAATAAATGGTGCTGGGAAAGTTGGATAGCCATAAGTAGAAAACTGAAACAGTATCCAAATCTCTCACCATCACAAAAATTAATTCAAGATGGATGACAGACTTAAATCTAAGACATGAAACCATAAGAATTCTAGAAGAAGAGGTTGGAAAAACTTT
>NW_012152496.1:245041-246362 GCF_000956105.1 Propithecus coquereli
GCAAAAAAAAATATGACAAAATAAAGATACTCTTAGGTAAATGAAAGCTGAGTTTCACATAAACACCTTAAACACCGGCACTGCAAGAAGTGTTCAAGCTTGTGACCCTCAAGGAAAAAGTTATTGGGTGAAGATTTAGATTTATGAAAAAGAATGAAGAGCACCAGAAATGTTAAATATGTTGGTCAACATTAACTTTTCTCAAATTTTTTATTTTTTCATCACATTAGAAGACTCACTGACCGTATAAGGCAGAGTAATGATAACAATGGACTGCAGAGTTAATCCATTATGAAAAATAACAGAGTAGGATACAAAATAGAAGATAAGAAATTGAAGTATGCTGTTGGAAGGTTTTGTAGCATATATGAAGAAATATGATAATATTTAAAGATAGATTATGAAAAGTTAACAATGCATATTATAAATCCTAAATAATAAAAGAAAATTCCACTAAGAAGCTAATAGTTAAAATAAAATGCTATCATAAAAATATTCTGCAAAAAGAAGGCAGGAAAAGAGGAACAAATGAACAAAGTAAAAAATATGACTAAGAAAATAAGACGGTAGCTTCAAGCAAAATTTACTAAAAATCGCCACATAAATGGTCTAAATATTCCAATTAAAAGTCAAAAATTGTCAGACTAGATAAAAAAGTAATGCTATATCCAAAGAAAAAAATACACAGAAAAACACTTCTACACATAACTGTACTTTTTTAGTTTTATATTGTATACTTTAAATGAACACAAACTTAGGAATTTACAACAACACAATTGTCACACAATTTCCATGGATCAGGAGTAAGAGCTCAGCATAGCTGGGTTTTCTGTTTAGTATCTCCCAAGGCTACAATCAAGGTATCAACCAGGCTGTGTTCTTTTCTATAGGCTTGACTGGGGATAATCTTCTTCCACCTCATTCAGATTGTTGGCAGAATTCATCTTCTTATGGTTATAGGATTGAAGTCTGTTTACTTGCTGGCTCTCAGTTACTAGAGATTGTTCTTAGTTTCATGCCAGGGGCTTTCTCACATGTCCTTTCACAATAAGGCAGCTTATTTCCTCAAGGTCAACAAGTGTCTTTCCCTCTCTAGTCAACTAAAATGAAGACTTATATAACATAACCTAATCAAAGGAGTGACATCCTATCACCTATTCTATTAATTAGAATCAAGTTGCCCACACTCAAGAAAAAAAAAATTACATAAGTGATTGACTTACTCAGGGTCACCTTAAAGTATCTCCACTAGAGACATCAAGATGATAAATAAAAGGAAAACAATATACCATATAAACACTAATCACAAAAAGTTGACATG
>NW_012152496.1:247305-258073 GCF_000956105.1 Propithecus coquereli
TACAAATTCTGTGAAAACACACACTATAGAAGTGTACTCCAGAAGAAATACATAATCTGAACAGCTACATAATATTAAGGAAATGGAATTTGTAGTTTACAAACCTTCACACAAAGGTTTCATCATCCATCCTAGATGACTTGCTGGTGAATTCTACAATACATTTATATAATGAAGAAATAATATAAGTTTATAGAAACTCTTCCAGAAAACATAATAGGAGAAAATGACTTCCAATTCATTTTATGACACTCACAATATCAAAGGCAAATAAAGAAAGAAAACTACAGGTCAATATTTCATATGAATATAGATGAAAAATCCCTGAACTACATAATAGCAAATTTGAATCCAGCACTACAGTAAAATATAATGTAACATGAGCAAATGGAGTTTATCTTAGTAATACAAAATTGGCTGAGCAATTTAAAATTTTCTTCCAAATATCAGGGAAAAATATAAGGATATTTGTTCTCTCATTTCTATTTAATTTTGTACTGGAAGTCTCAGGCATCGAAATAAGGCAAGTAAAAGAAATGCAAACAGATTACATAAAATGAAATAAACCTTTCCTTTTTCATAGACTACATGATCATCTATGTATTATTATATTAAAACTACAAAAGAATTTCTTTACCTAACAAGTATAGTAAGGTCCCAGGATAGAGTATCAAACAGAAAAATATTTGCTATTTACTGGCAATAAGCAATTGGAAAATGAAATTGAAATAAAATTACTACTTAAAATAATGTCAAAATTTTGAAATGTTTAGTGATAAATCCAATAACATATTTGCAAGATTAGTATACTAAAAACTATAAAACATTGTCTAAATAAACAAAACCTAAATCGTCATTGATCAGAAAATTCAATATAGTTCATATATCAGTTCTCAAGTTGACCTGTATTTTAATATAGACCCAATGAAAATACCGAGTATTTTCGACAGAAATTGGCTCCACTATTTATATAGAAATGCAAAGGACCTGGAATAATCATAATGAATTTTTAAAGCACAAATGGAGAACTCACTCTAACTGATTTCAAGCCTTACTCTAAAGCTACATTAATCAAGACACTGTTGGTTGTTTCTACATATTGAATATTGTGAATAATGCTGCAATGAACATAGGAGTGCAGATATCTTTTCAAGATTCTAATTTCCAATCTTTTAGATCCCAGAAGCTGGATAGCTAGATCATACGATAGTTATATTTTTAACTTTTTGAGCACCCTCCATACTGTTTTCAATAGTGGCTGTACCAGTCCACATTTTCACCAAAGTGATTAAGATTTCTAATTTGTCTACATCCTCATCAATACATTTTATCCTTTTTTTGTTTTGTTTTTTGATAATAACCATCCTAACAGGTGTGAGGTGATATCACCTTGTTTTCATCTACATTTCCCTGATTAGGAAATACCTTTTAAATTGAGCACCTTTCACAACTTAAATGTCCATCAGCAAACAAATGAATGAAGAAATTGTGGTAAATACATACAATGGAATATTATTCAGCCTTTAAGAAAAAAAATCCTTTTTAACAATGTTGATTCTTCCATTCCATGAGCATGGATGGTTTTCCATTTGTTTGGGTCATCTTTCATTTCTTTCATGGGTGTCCTTTAGTTCTCCTCATAGAGATCTTTCACTTACTTGATTAAGTTTGTTCTTAGGTTTTTTTTTTTTTTTTTTTTTTTGCAGTGATTGTAAATGGCATTAAGTTCTTCATTCGACTCTTGGCTTGATTTTTATTGGCATATAGAAATGCTATTGATGTGTATACTTTGGTTTTGTAACCTAAGACTTTACTGAATCTATGTGCATACTGCCCAAAGTGATTTACAGATTTGATGCAATTCCCATCAAAATATCAACATCATTTTTCACAGTTCCAGAAAAAATAATTCTAAACCTTTTATGGAACTGGAAAAGAGCCCAAATAGCCAAAGCTATCTTAAACGAAAAGAACAAATCTGGAGGCATCATATTACCTGACTTCGTACTATTGTGAGGTAAACAACAACAAGGTATCGGTATAAAGGTAGACTCATAGACCAATGGAACAAAATAGAGAACCCCAAAATAAAGCCATATACCAAATACCAACTGATTATTGAGAAAGCAGACAAAAATATACACTGGGAAAAGACTCCCTATTCAATAAATTGTGCTGGGAAAACTGGATAGTCACATGCAGAAGAATGAAACTGGATCCCTATTTCTCATCACATAAAAAATTAAATTAAAATGGCTTAAAGATTTAAATGTAAGACCTGAAACCATAAAAACTGTAGAAAAAAAAAACTCTTCTAGACATTGGCCTAGGGAAATAATTTATGAGAAAGACCCCAAAAGCAAATACAGCAACAATAAAAATAAATAAATGGGACTTAATTGAATTTAAAAGTTTCTACACAACAAAGGAAATAATCTACAGAATAAACAGACAGCTTTCAGAATGGGAGAAAATACTCACAAACTATACATCTGAAAAAGGGCTAATAGTCATAATTTACAAAGAACTCAAATAAATCAGCAAGGAAAAACCAAATGACCCTACCAAAAAGCAGGCAAACGATATTAATATGAACAGATTTTTCTCAAAAGATATAGACAAATGGCCAAAAAACATATGGAAAAATGCCAACATTACTAATTATCAGGAAAATGCAAATTAAAACCACAAGGAGATTTCACCTTATCCATATCAGAATTGTCATTATTATAAAGTCAAAAAACAATAGATGTTGGCACACATACAGTGAAAAGGGAATGCTTATACACTGTTGGTGGGAATGTGAACTAGTAAAACTGCTATGGAAAGCAGTATGGAGATTCGTCAGAGAACTAAAACTAGACCTATCATTTGATTCAGCAATCCCACTAATGGGTATATACCTAAAGGAAAAGAAGTCAATTTGTAAAAAAGAGACACCAGCACCCAAATGTTTATCATAGCACAATTCACAATTGCTAATATATGTCACCAACCTAAGTGCCCATCAACTGATGAGTGGGTAAAGAAAATGTGGGGATACACACACACACACACACACACACACACACACACACACACCCACCATGGAGTACCACTCAGCCATAAAAAAGGAATGAAATAATGTCTTTTGCAGCAAATTGGATGGAACTGGAGACCCTTATCCTAAGTGAAGTATCTCAGGAATGGAAAAACAGATACAACATGTTCTCACTTATAAGTGGGAACTCAAGGAGAGAGATATATATGGTCATAAAATGTTGTAATGGACATTGAAAACTAAGAAGGGGAGGGAGTGAGGGTTAAAATCTACCTATTAAGTACTATGTACACTTTTCTGGTGACAGGTATAATGAAAGCCCTGACTTCAGGATGATAGGATTCATCCATGTAATAAAACCACTTGTACCCCATAATTTTTTTGAATTAAATAAAAGGAAATCTTGTCATCTGCAGTAACATGGGTGAACATATAGAACATTAGGAGAAGTGAGATAAGCCAGTCAAAAAAGTCAAATATTACATGATTTCATTTGTATGAGGTAAATAAAATAGTCAAACTCATAGAAGCAGAGAATAGACAATGTTTGTTGCCTGGGATGAGGAGAGGGGAAGATATGGAATTGTTTTGCAGGGGTATGAAGTCTATGTTATGCAAGATGAATAAATTCTACAGATCTGATGTACAAAACAGTAGCTATAATTAGCAGTATTGTATTGTACACTTCAAAGTCTGTTAAGAAGAGCGAACTTATGTTGTATTCTTACAAAATGCAAAACAAACACAAAACCACAAAACCCAGAAACAAACAAAAGAAAATTTTTGGAAGTGATGGATACCTTTAGTACCTTGGTTGTAAAGATAGTATCACAGGTGTATGCATATGTCCACATTTATCACGATGTATATATGGCCTTCAATAAATGCAATTCAAGTTGCTTCATTGTGAATTTGTGAAGTTGTTGCATTGCAAATTTAAGGTAACTTATTACAATTCTAACATTTCTATCTTCGATGAACATTGTTCTGAAATTCATAAAAAATGTTATAGATTATTACAGTTTGTAAAGCATTCAAACTGGTTAAATTTTAATTTTATTTTCATTTAAATTTGGTATTTTATCTTTCAAAAATCTCAATATAGATTTTCCACCAAAATCTATTTGATAGTTGTATAATCAATACATCAAACAGCATCTTTTCACCCGTGCATGTGATTTACACACCGTCTGCCTAGAGATGACAGAAAACAAAATTCTGATCCCAACATGGCTTCATTTTCCATTGCAAACTGTCCCTGCTCAATCGGCTTCATCTTGTTAGGTCTATATCTACAGTTAGGTTTCAATTTTGTATTGAATTCTTAGTAAACAGGTTCAATGTCTATCTTCCCATTATTCTGCTATCAAGTATGATATTTATAAATAAGTTTAAAATTTTTTTTTTTTTACAAAAGCTAAGTCTATACTCTATAGAGCTCCCAGCCTCTTGTAAAGAGAGAAAATAATCACACACACACACACACACACACACACACACACACAGTATGCCAAATGGCAATAAGTTGTATGAAAGGAGAAACAATTTTGTATGGTTTTATGGAGCACAAATTCTGGAGACAGTCTGCCTGGCACCCCACACCCTAGACCCTCAACTCTCCACTTACTGTGAGACATTGGACACATTACTAAAGCTCTGAGTATTTCTATTTCTTAGTTTGTAAATAACAGAAATAATATCTTTCTCAATGTTTTTATATTAAATAATATATATAAAACACTTAGAACAGTTCTTTACAGGTCAGTTATATTACAATATGTATTTGCTATTATTACAAAGAAAGGAAATAGAAAGCCTAAAAAAATAGACCTTAGCTTTGGAAAATTCTATTTTATATAGATGGTCATGGAAAATCCTTAAGATGATGAGTGCATACTTGATCAAAAATATGACATTTTTTATATTTAGGGTTATGCTAGATCCCAGCTATCTGAGATAGTAGTGATTTCTCTCCTCTTTGTTCTTAAATTTTCATTTCCAGTGTGAACAATGAATTGCACATTCATTCCAATTATAGGCAAATGAAGAACTAACATGTGTAAAGAAAATGTGACATTATTATTTGGGAAATATAGAAGTTATAATATTTCATAAATGGGTTTTATGTTCATGGATAAGTATATGTATTAAACCAACACTCAGAATAATACTACATATGTATATAATTTAATACTTCAGATAAACTTAAATATGCTGTTTATTTTGTTTAAAAACATGAAATATCTTAATAAGCTCTTACACTATGTACTAATCAAAGAAAGAACAAATTATATAGATCATCCCTCAAAAAGGTTGTCATTTCACAGATATCATCTGTCCTCTAACATCTATCAAGAAAACAGGCACACAAAGCAGAATCAATAGAGTTAAGGAAAATATAAGTAGAGCAAGTGAGCTGATTTTGAAAATGCACAGAATAAGAACATTGGTTTTTTGCTGTGGACCATTCTTAAACTCATCCCAGCATCAAAGTGTATGCTATAAAATTCCCAGATTTGGGTCACAGAGGTATATTTCATTACAACAGTAATTTTAATACCTATGCATAGTTTACAGCATAGCTGCTCAGCTGTATGGTTATGTATCTACAACAATCACAAAATTGGAGATGACATTAATCTCTGCCTAGTGCCCTTTTTCTTTTGTTCTAATAACACCAATACCCTTTCACAGACCTTGAACAGAAACACTAAGTGAAGTTTAATTACTTCTGCCCAAAATAATACACCTTTTCCTCTTTCCTTGCATAGGAAATCCTAATCAAACTGTCACTCAGCATTATCTTAGTTTTAGATATGTGACGTCTGTGGACTATTTTCCTTTGGAATCCAGCTTGCTATCACAAACCATAAAAACTGCTGATTTTTAACAAAGGTGCTGCAGTTTGTTGTACCGTACAATTTGTCAATGTTTTCAGAAATCCATGATTTTGCCCAAGACATATAAAAATTTTTAAATATAAAATTCCTGTTATACGAATTTTTAAATATTTCATGTTGAAAATATCCAGTCATATGAATCAGCAATCAAACAAAAATTAAAAGGTTAGAGATCTTCACAATAATGTATGAAACTTCTGTTTTGCAGGGCACCTTACCTAAGACAGTGAGCTGGAACGCAGGTCTCACGCTCCCAGTCAGATTCCCTTTTCCACTATTCCATTTCAGCCTGATGACTTTCCTTCCCAAACATAGCAGGCAAAGCAAACCAACAGACATCAGAACAAAACAATGTTTTTTGTTGATTTCTTGGAACCAAATATTAGCTTATTTATGGTCTCTCTGAACTACACAAAAGAGTAGCATGCTGGGCCCAGCTGTGTTGTGGCTGGGCAGAACTCACAGTGCCTGGTAGTAAAGGATGAGGGTTGGGAAACCCATCTGGGCTGAAGCTCCCATCAGGGAACTTGGTGAGCCAGGACTGGTTCCACTTAAGGGCAGCTCTAGTAGAGGGCAGAGACACAGTCAAAATTCAAGACAGCAGCTGTGATAGCTGTAACAGAAATAATCCACTTTAACAGAAGTTAAGTGGCAGAAAACTTGGTGAAAGGGTTTGAGGTGGAGGAGAACTGACTGATTGTATGACCTCCAGGACTCCAGCAAGATGTCTAGCTTGCCGCTGTGTACTGCTGAGTTTAGGAAAACGTAACTGGATTGGAGGATTCTCCCCAGCAGTTGTACACAACCAATCAGGAATAATTACTGTGATTAGAGTATCTGACTAAAACTTTCAAGGTAGAGCTTCTGAGGCAAAAGTTTAAGAGTAATAAGATATTGGAGGAAGGGAAATGGAGAGAAAAAAGCAAAAGTTTGCTAATAACAAGACACCTCAATAAAAAGATTCTAGTCTATCTGAAACAATTGATGCATATAAAAACCCACACTGATAATCTCTCGAACCAGAGAGAGGAATTGAAAACTTTTCTCCAAGGGAGAAGGAACTAGGAGAAACATGACCAGCAGAAATCAGTGCACAATTTTCATGTCTGACAGAGCACCATGACCTACAGGGAAACAAAAGGAAATAAAAGGAAAAATACCAAATATCTACTGTCAAATTAACTCTGTTGTTCACATAGTTCTCCTTATAGAAGATGAAAGACTATGAGAATGAGGTACCTGTAAAGATTGCCATGACGTTTTTGAAGATTGAACAGGAGATTTGGAAGAAAGTCATTATCAGAAAAAGAAAACGATTTGTTTGTTTGTGGTGTGTGTGTGTGCACATGTGTGTGTAAAGATCACTTGCGTCAGTGAAATGGATGAATTCCAGCAGACAGTTGGTTCACTTTCTGAGAGTACATGAACATACAATACAGACAGAAAAGGCACAAAGGCCAATGACAACAGCGATGGACTAAAGATTGGGTAAATTATACATTACCAAATATGTGGCTACAGAAAAGGATTTTGCTAGATTCTACTAGGGATGTAACTTGGCTACATTTAATACACTAAAGCCTACTTTTGTGTTTAGTGAATATCATCGCAAACAGTAATCAGTAGGCTTGCTAAATAAAGGTAAGTAGACAATCAAAAAGACATAATGATCACACAAAGTGAAATACACTAACCCAGTTACCATCATGATGGTATTTTCAAGAGATCCAAGGAAGCAGGAAAGCTAATGCACATAAAAAAAAACAAAAAAAACAAAAAAAAGACACATAATTCTGATAAATTGAACATTACGACTTAAAATTGTCTTGAAAATACCCAAAACATCGAGAGCCTTCCAGATCGTTAAATTGAAATTATCTAAGGAGAAAAAAATTGCAGGATTATACCACCAGCATATGACTACACTAAAAATAACCCCAATTATATTTGTCAAGTGACCAAAGATGATCAATAAAATGTTCACTTTGTTTTAAGAACTGACAGGATATATATATATATGCTGAAACATTAATTATAATAACTATCACTACACAGATAGCCAATGCTCATTCACTTTGTGTTCAGGCGTTGTGAACATGTATAATCTCATTAAATCCTTACGACAACCCTAAAGGAAATAAAAGGAACAAAATAATAATATAATAAATGTGCTCTGTGACCTGAATTGCAAAGGTAATATTTTAAATGCCTTCAGAGGGCACAAAATGAACATACAAAAAACTGAATATGTGAAGATAGAAGCTAATGGCTAACTAAAGACACATATTCAAATTCACTTGTTTCAGCACATTCTGGACAAATAAAAACATTTCTGAGATCCAGTCAGTTTTGACTTTTTAGACAGAAGTTTACAATTCCTGAAATAGATTGGAATATGGACCACTTTGCAAGATTATTAACATTAAAGCAGTTCATCTTAGATCATTCAATTTAACACTCTGACCCATAAACATGAATACAGGTTTTCATACGGAGGGAAGACTAATTTGATTTGGTAGTGTTTCTCAAATATAAGTATTTATTTTACATTATTTTATTATAGATATGGATCTTTTTTTGTGTGTGTGGCTCTTTCATTACTTACTTGTGTGATTTTCATCTGACACAGTCCTGATACCCAAGAAATATTTTGGAAAATGAGGTCATGGCACATTTTTAGTTATCACAGTGATTGGAGATATTTAGTGTCTTTGACTGGATAAGGCCAATTTTGCTAGATATAGTTCAATACAAGAATCACTTATATGTAATCAAGAATTGCACGATATCCTTCCTGCCTGACCTTCTAAAGTATCTCTCCAGAAAGTCATTTAGGTAAAACAAAAACAAACAAACAAACAAAAACACTATAATGTTTGGGTGTAAAACATAAATCTCTTGTATATTTTGCCAATTATACTGTAAACTAAGCTTGCAGAAATGTATTTATTGTATAATTCAAGGGTATATTGAATTTATTTGTTTTTTCTAAAAAACAACTTACTAGAGTTGGTTGCTATAGCTCAAGATTTGTAACCTTAAGTAAATCAACATTTTGACATGTAGCATAATATATTCACAGCTTTCAGGGACTATAGTGTTGTCATCTTTAGGAAGATGCTCTGCTACCGCAGATGACTAGACCCTCACGTTGATAGCTGATTCTATACTGAGGCTTTTTCTATTTATTTTCTGCTTTCTTATCTACTCTGTGCCCACAAAGTCCAGGGTTGAGTGTTTGTAGCTGAGAGTTGGGCAAATATACTGAATTATCCTTAGCTAATTCTTAATATTATCTTGTTCTTCTTTAAATGTACAGCCTAATATTAATATTTCTGTTACAGTAGATATTTTTAAATGCCTTTGGAATTCCTCTCTCATCTTTCTAAGATAGTTGATGAGTCAAAATGAGATGAAAATGCTTGTATGTTGATATGCCACGAATAGGCTTCAAAATTATTTTTGCCCTCTGTAACCCTATGTTACATGCAGACAATTTTTAGGAACAAAACTTATTTTATTTAGTAGAAACAATATTTTCAAAGAAAACTTGATGTTTGGGCAAAAAAGGCTCTGGTGCTGAAATGGTGTTTAAGCAAGCTAATTGTATTTTTTATCAACAAAGTAAATGTAAGGATAATACAAAACTATAGACATAAAATTTATCATAATAAGTAATTATCCTAGGAACACATTCAACATTTTCCGCAGAAATCTCCAATTAATGTTCATCTGCAAAATAAAATTATTATAATGTAAAAGATAAAACAATAGAGCAATATAAATGAAGTTATATATTTCTGAAAGCTTAGAGAAATAAATTATTTGTGAATATTTAAATATGATTTATATTCTGTGGAATTAGGTTTTCATGATTTTAATGTGAGCTATTAGCTATAAAACTTTCAAACTGACAATGTATCAATGTCATATTAATTTCAAAAATGTATATTTTCAAAGACAAAGAAAAACTAATTTTTAACTTTTAAAAATTTCAATTTGTATTCTATCACAAATTTTCACTTATGTTTGGTGAAGGATAATTTTTGTTTGACTAAAATAGCTTTTCTAATAGAAATTATAATGGTGTTAATAAAAATGATTAATATTTTTCCATTCCCTGCTATGGACCAAGCCGTGGGTTAGAGCTTTCAAGGATCAATTACTTACAATCATCACAATAACTCTATGAGGTAGATAATTTATAATTACCACTATGCTAATTGGGAAATTTGGACTGATAATGATTAAGAGAAATCCAAGGTTTTGGAGCTGATAAACGGTAGGCCCAAGTCTTTTGAAACCAATCCCTGTATTCTTTATCCATAAGTAACACTATCTCAAAATATAAATTTGCTTATCTGTAGAACATAGAGGGAACAGCAATGTAACTGGCTGAAAAATTGAAAAATGTAACTGGCTAAAAAAATGTAGTTAGAACAGTCAGTTTTGGTTCTCATCTTGGCCCAATTGGTAAAACTCAGTAGGAGTGGAGAAGGTTGTCTGAGTTGGTCATGACTGTCTACAACCGTTTCATTGTCATGATTGGATTCTGCAATTGATCATACTTAGGATTGCTCAGGGGCAATTGGGAATCAACCTTATAGAGAAACATAATTTCAAATCATTACATGGTAGAAGGGTACTGTTGTTATTTACTGAAAACCAGCTCCTACAACTTTTATTTTTAAGCCTTTACTTTTGAACAGTTGTTATTTTTGTGAGAATTTTTTTTTTTCTCTCTGAAGAACCATCATGTAGCTCTACACATTTGAAGAACTATCATATGTTATCCTATTCCTTTGTATAGATTGTGAGTAGGGGAAGC
>NW_012152496.1:259986-260375 GCF_000956105.1 Propithecus coquereli
CTTAAGGAACCTCTGTTCTCAGTGACATTGATTCATGGATCAACATTTATTTTTTGGTATAGTTAATTGATCTACTGTGAATTGACCTGAATCAATATCTCTCTCTCTCTTTCTCTCTCTCTCTCTTTTCTTTATTCAAAGCAGTATCATGAGAGATTTTTGTCAGATATCTTGTTGAAATCAATGTATTATCTATGATCTTACTGCTCTACCAGCTTAATTATTGTTTCCAAAACACAGACAGAGTTAGAGAGAGGGGATGGGGGGAGAGAGAGAAGGGGAGAAGAAGAGGGAGGTTGGTTTGGCCTAGCCCATTCTAAGTGAAAAAGTGCTGGCTCCTAGAAGCTGCTACTGTCTTTTCAAAATGTTCATATATTGTATATTTAATA
>NW_012152496.1:260920-263081 GCF_000956105.1 Propithecus coquereli
ACCTATGTATCTGTCCAAAATAATTAAAATTGAAAGGTATCTCTGTTAGGACCCTAAATGAGTAATTTAATTGCCATAACTTTTTGAAAATGACTTAAATCCCTTAACTTCATTTTTCTCAGCTAGTAAAGGGCATTAATAACTAAAACAAAAAGCTGATATGAGAATTAGATGAAATATTTCTTATAGACACATTGGTCATATTGAAATATGGTCATAATTGGAAATATTACCTCCTTTCCCTTTTGATTTAGTCTCCCTGTTTTTCAATCAACCAATCATTCATTTAGTCATTCATTTATCCAACTGTTCAACCAATAATGTGTTTTCTACTCTTTGGGAGGCATTTAGCTAAGTCCTAGAAGTACTTACGTATTTCATGTGAACTTAAAGTTACACTATCAGGTCTCTATTTTTATAACAAAGTAATGGCAGTTAAATTCTAAAGTCCACATGCATGTCATTACTTTTTCTACCTGTCAGATTTGGTCCCTGGGCTTAGGGAGCTTACATCATGCAAGAGTAGCACCTGTATCTATAATTACTGTAATGTTTAAAATACTAGCACCGAAGTAATCACAATATTTTTCAGTATATAGAGTGTATCTTAGTAAGGATGAAAGCCAAAGAAAGGAGGGAAAGACTTGTAAAAGAGATTACACTGGGGCTGATATTTTATAAATATGTATAAATTGGCTAAATAAATAAGGAAGAGGACATATAAAAACATATGTAAGGATGAAGATATAGGAAACAGTACAGAACATTTAAACCCTTCTGCATTTCTAATAGAATGAAGCTATTACTATTAAGGGAAGATTTTGTTGTTGCAGGTTTATTTGGAGCCGAATTAGGAAGTTGTGTATGGATCATTTTAAATGTGTGTGTGTGTGTATGTGACAGAGAGAGAGAATTACTTTGAACTTTGAGATGAATATATGCCAAGTATGAACATGTACTGTCAGCATCTTTTAGTAAGAAGTTTGTATTAGGTTGTATTCCTGGGAAACATTCTGAGACAGTGAGTTTTCTGAAGACAGTTTGCTTAGAATACTTTTGGCAACAACACTTAACGAGGGACTGAGAGAGCACAATTGGACAGAGGGTAAAGAGAGCACAAGAAATTCTGGATTTGTTGATGGTCTTTGGGAGTTGTTGTCAGTTGAAACAGGAGGAAGAGGCCTTTGTACAACCACAAGTTTACTAATTATTGGGTGCGGCTGTTGGGGTTAGGGCATGGAGGCTGGAAGTCTTATCTTTGGGTGAGGCTGTGAAAGACAATTCCAGGGGAAGGACCCAGATGTGAATCATAAGCACATAATCCTTTAGAAGGGCGTCAGTCTTGACGGGGGGGATCTGCATGGAAAATTACAGCATCTGCATTTCACCCATTGCTCATATAGGATCCATTTGCTGCATATACTAAAATCATCCATCTGGGAATATCTCTTCTGAATTTGAGTTGGTTTTTGTCCTGTGTAAACTTAGAAAAGGAAGGACAGGAAGATACATTAGGGCTTCTACTCTGCATCTGGTCTTGCTACCCCAGCTGAAACCAATCATCTCCCTACATTATTCTAGATCTTCTTCATTCTACATTTTTTTCACCCTAAGTTAGTACCTATGCTATATTACATAAAACTAAATGGCTTAACCGTTTGTGTGACTCAGAGACACACATCCTTGCATCCTCAGAACTGTCATCTTGCCTTTCTAAGTTTGTGACTGCTACATTGGCACATTTAATGTCCAACTTGAGTAGGTGCCAAGACTCATCCTAGTGGATCACTTTGGTATCAGACATATTATTCCTTGCTCACACTGCATAACAGCACCCCACCTCTCCCTAATGATCATGCCAATTACTATATCCAGGAGATGATGACTCCTTTCTTTGACTGCTTTTATCTTGTCTCAAGGAAGTGGAAAATACCAGGAGGGAGCCATGATTAAAATTAAATGGAAACCTTCATATTCTCTGATGAAAATATTCCTTCTCTGAAACCAAGACCTGTAGTTGGCAGTGCTTAGATATGCATGGATGGGAAGCACAATTTTGCAAGCAGTAATGGCAATGATAGTAAGCAATGTGACTCTTCTTTTCTTGTTTCGTGGACCCATGTGTTCAACTCAGTGGGGTCACAACACTATATAATTTTAT
>NW_012152496.1:263791-265016 GCF_000956105.1 Propithecus coquereli
AGAAGGATACTGAAATTGAATTTTTTTTCCCAAGTCGCTCATGTTACTACCTTTTATTTTCCCAATTCATATAAGCATTAAGTCAATTTGATGGAGAATATGATATTTCAGTTGCGTCTTCCAGAATGAATAAGGAAAGTAAAGAACAGAGGCAGCTGTCTAAGTAAGAAATAGGTCTGGAAAGTAGGTTAGGGCCATATTTTCAGGTAAGTTTAGTATTAGGCTAAGGAGAATAACTTTTATCTTGTTTTAAAGTAGATGTATATAAGGTCTCTCAGTAGATGACCAGAATGCTGCTGCAGAAATATTAAGCTGAAGGAAGCACAGAGGGTAGAGCCTGGAAAACAACCATACACATTTATGCAACTCTTTGCTAAGTTACAAAGCTGTTAAAACAGGCCTCATAATTCCTTAGAAACCTATCACCCAGTAGGGTATCTGTGACTTTCATTACAATGCATCCTAAGTATCCTGTATGCTTTGCACTTTGCCTCACATTCCCTTCCACCTTTTACTTCAACCATTGTAATTTACAGATGTGACATGAAAACACCTCACCTGTAATCATATCTGAACCGTCCTAGAGCTTTCCTAATTCAAAGGCTTAGTGGCTATGGAATAATCCACCTGGCACTTGGACAAATGAGAGCAGGAGGGGCAAGTCAGTTAGCTCTGTTATGGGGAAACTATTGCCTTGGAATAGATGTTGTTTTCCATTATCAGGACAAAAAATATTATGCTGTATTAAACATCACAATGTTCTGAAAGGATCAAGATTCATTTGCCCACAATTGTGCTGAACTCTAAAATGGTGGCTTTCCCTCTCATGTTTCTGTGTTGTCAGACTCTTGCTCCTGTTTCCTAGGATCACTTCTCAAGACAAACTACTTGAGTGTAGACCCTTATCTCTGTACTTCTGTGGTGGTCATGGGGGGAGGGGTCATCAAGGCTAAAACAACGCTTAAATATGGAATACATAAATTATTTAGTATGTATCCTAATTCATACTTATAGTACACAAAGATAACCAAAATAATATATGCTCAATCAAGTAATAAATTATATCAGTTGTGGTACAACTTCTTATGTTCATGCAGTATAACTGTTGCTTGCATTATGTTAGATGATTCAGAAAAGTTTCTCTTTCTCATTAAAATACCACACATTTTAAATATTTAGTCACAACAGAATATTTTCCAAAAATTTTGGAATTACTACTATTTGG
>NW_012152496.1:266186-269874 GCF_000956105.1 Propithecus coquereli
AATATATTGCAATAAAATAATTTGATTTGAGTCTCCAGAGATATAATAGATATCATGCCTCAAAATTAAGCTTGGTTTGAATAATCAGAAGCAAGAGAAAATTTCACAAACATATATGAAGCATGAGATAGGAGAATCACTAGAATGAGTCAATTCAATTTTCATTTTTGGAATATAGCTTACTGAGAGAAACAAACTGCAAACTCTTTAAGAAGGTATTGCTTTTAAAATTAACAATTTGAACAATGCCTAGTCATTTTAATCACATATATTGTTAGGATATGGGAATGAAAGGGTATCTCCACTTAATCTGTAGTTAAAAGTAACGTGTTTTATTTTATCATATGCATATGCCATTTTTATTATGGTATAATTCCTAAAAGTATAAAGAGTAGAGAACTTAAATCATAGTACTTATTTTTCAGTCTAGGTGCTGATGATTATTTCTTTTGTTAATTGTCAAGTTGTTTGGCTTTCCCAAGTCTTATATATTCCTATGTGATGATGATTAGACTAACTTCCTTTACTTACAGAATTATCATATCATTTGTTTGAGAAAACTAATTTCAAAATGTGTTTTGAAAACAGCAAATGGTGTGAAAATAAGATATTCTTTTTAATTTTTTAATATGAACCACACTAATGTGGTTGCTTAACTAGAGATGATCTATTGCTCAGCAGAATATGTTATGGCTTAGGAATATTGAATCTCTTCATTGAAATAAGAAAACCTTTAAGCATTTATGATATATCCACTTACATTTATCACTTAGTCCTTGATTTAAATAAAAAAATAATATCACGGCCAGGCTGACTCCACCACTGCTATCCCTCAGCCAAGAAGGAAGAGGGAAAACTGGGCTCTCCCATGTACCCCTAGGACAAACTCTACTGCTGTTATTGCTTCAGATTGCTGTGGGATCAAGGTGTGAACAAACTGTAACACCCACAGCTACCTCCCTATGCTGCTCCAGCTGAGAGGTACCCTGCTCTCCCTGGTGGCAGGCCTGTAGTATAGCTGCCACTGCTGACACCTAAGCATTCTGCTGGTGGTCTATGGACCATCCTGACTCTGCCTATCACAGCCATTGCCTCAATACAATATCAGGGGGTCTACGCACAAGTCTGCCATTTGGTTCTCATCCACTCATGATTCAAGTATGCTGTCCATGGATCTGGAAACTGCCCAGTTCAGTTCACAACCATCAGCACCTCATCATTCCTGCTGGAGTCTGAGGTTAAGCTGATCCATCAGTAGAAAGAACTAAAATGGTGTCACTACAGAAATCTACTAAAATAACAAGGATCATAAGAGGAAAAGAAAAGAACAAACAATATATAAAACACCCAGAAAACAATGAAAAATATGATAGGAACAAAGCCTGATATGCCAATAATACCCTTGGATATAAACAAACTAAATTCTCTACTTAAAAGATTAGAATGAGTGAATGGATTAAAGAACATGATCAAATTATATGATGTTTATAAGAAACTCATCTTTTTAGTAAAGACATATAGACTGAGAATAAAGGGATGGAATAAAGTAGAAAACTACAAATTAACACTCTAATAATGCACCTCAAGGAACTGGAAAAGCAAGAACAATCCATTCAAAATTAACAGAAGAAAAGAAATAATAAACACACAGTAAACATCAGAACAGAACTACATGAAGTAGTGACTAAAAAATACAAAGGATCAATGACACAAAATATTTGTTATTCAGAAAGATAAACAAAATGGATAAACTGCTAGCTAGACTAACCAAGAAGAGAGAATATCCAGATAAACAAAATCAGAAATGAAAAAGGAGACATTAAACTAATACCTCAGAAATACAAAAGATCATCAGAAACTATTATGAAAAGCTATACACTGACAAACTGGAAAACTTAGAGGAAGTGGATACATTTCTGGAAACATACAAGCTAACAAGACTGAGACAAGAAGAAATAGAAAACTTGAGCAAATCGATGATGAATAGCAAGATTGAATCAGTAATAAAATGTCTCCCAACAAAGAATAATTGAGGATCATATGGATTCATAGCCAAAATCTACCAAACATACAGAGAAAAACTAATACCAACCCTCTTGAAATAATTCTGAAAATATCAAGAAATAGGGAACTGTTCCTAACATATTCTATAAGACCAGCATCACCCTGATACCAAAACCAGAGAAGGACACAACAAAAATAGAAAACTACAGGCCAATATCCCTGATGAACATAGATGTAAAAATTAAGAAAATATTAGCAAACCAAATTCAGCAGAATATCAAAAAGATAATATACCACAATCAAGTGGGTTTTATATCAGAAATGCAAGTAAGGTTGAACATGTGCAAATCAATAAATGTGATAAATCACATCAACAGGATGAAGGACAAAAACCAGATAATCATCTCAATAGACATAGAGAAAAATACTAATAAAATTCAGCCTACCTTCATGAAAAAACCCTCAATAAACTTGGCACAGAAGGAACATAATTCAAAATCATAAAGGCCATGTATGACAAACCCACAGCTAGCATCATACTGAATGGAGAAAAATTGAAGCTCTTCCTCTAAGAACTGGAACAAGATAAGGATGCCCACTACACCACTGACATTCAACATAACAATGGAAGTCTTAGCTGGAGCAATCAGGCGAGAGAAAGAAATGAATGCTATTGAAATTGGAATAGAAGAAGGCCCGTTATTTCACTTGGTCTTTTCTACACATTTTATCAAATCTATACTTTTTAGTCTGGAAAAGATCGTTTTCTATCAAGATAGTTTTATTTGTTTTATTCTTATTTTTGATATTTTTTGCATACAGATAAAATATTTGATTTCCAAAACTTTCACAACTCCTATTCAACATAGTAATGGATGTCCTAGCCAGAACAATCAGGCAAAAGAAAAAATAAAAGGCATGCAAATTGGACAAGAGGAAGTCAAACTGTCCATCCCTCTTTGCTGAAAATACGATCTTATATCTACATAAACTAAAAGACTCCACTAAAAAATTATTAGATTTAAAAAAATGAATTTGATAAATTTGCAGATTACAAAATCTATGTGCAAAAATCAGGAGCATTTCTATATACTAGTAATAATCTAGCCAAGAAAGAAATCAAGAAGGCAATTTTGTTTACAATAGCTACTAAAAAAATCTCAGAATTCATTTAACCAAGAAGGTGAAAGATTTCTACAAGGAAAACTATAAAACACTTTTGAAAAAACTTGAAGATGACACAAATAAATGGAAAAACATCCTGTGGACATGGATCAAAAGTATCAATATCATAAAAATGAGCATATTACCCAAAGCAATCTATAAAATACAATGTAATTCCCATCAAAATACCAAGGTCATTCTTCATAGAATTAAAAAAAAATTCTAAAATTCACATTGAACCAAAATTGTTAGCACATCCAATGCAATCATGAGCAAAAAGAACAAAGCTTGAGGCATCACATTGTCTGACTTTAAATTATATTAGAAGGCTATAGTAACCTAAACAGCATCATATTGGTATTAAAAATAGACACATAGACCAATAGACCAATGTAATAAAGTTGAGAACCCAGACCTAAAGCCAGAATTTTATAGTCAAATGATCTCTGACAAAAGTAACATCCTCTTTTGGGCAAGGACATCCCCATCAATAAATGGTGCTGAGAAAATTGTATATGCA
>NW_012152496.1:282439-284729 GCF_000956105.1 Propithecus coquereli
AGGGTGTAAGCTTCTCACATGGAGAAAATATATCATATTCTTTTGGTGACCCTTCTTAGATAATGCTTGAGATCTCTTTTGCACCAGGAAAATTTAACCATTGTCATCTCTTATTATTAAGCCTCAAATCCCAAAGTTTATTTTAATGAAAATTATTCCAAAGCAGACCAAGAATGGACCACTTAGCAATGGGATGTGATAGACTAAATGAGTGACCTTCATCCATCCCTAATAGCACATTAGAATAGATAGGCTGGAGAATACAGATAATTTTATGTAATTTAGGCCTCTATCATGTTTCTAACAGACACCATTTCCACTCACCATTCTTGCCCTCCTACACTTGAATTGTACGTGGATATGTATGGGTATGTGGATTGCGTTCCTGTCCAATAGTTCACTTGTCCCTTTGTTGATGTCTGCTTTTGGGTCATGATTTGACTACTGGTATGATTTATTTTTTGGCCCATCAGCAATTAGCAATCCAATTCTAAAGTCATTTAGAGTAGATTGAAGGATGGATAGATCCTGATTTGGAATTTGCGGGCAGGCACAAAAAAATGTGTATTGTTATAAAGGAATTGAGGATGTTGATGACAGAGTTGTTCAAATTATCAGGTAGAAAGTACTAAAGGTAGCAAGGCATGTCAGAACTTGAAAGAAATTTTGAAGGTTTTAGGGGCTTGGAATTCTCTAAGAAATCAGACAGCAGTGAGAATAGGAAAAAAATTAATGTATAGCGATACAGGTAGATGTAATTAAAATTGGTATATTGTAGTCTGACATAAAGTATATCCTTTCATTAACTGTTATTTAATAAGCATGTATTTGTTATCTACTACTATGTGTTACGCATTGTTCTTGACAAAGTTCTAAATACAAAATACGAAAATTCCTGATACTCAAAATTTATATCCTATTAAAGGAAGATGGAAATAAATAACATGTTTAGACTGTTATTAGAGAAAAAGAAAGCAGTGATGGGTACAGAGAGTATTGACAGAAGTGAGCAATTTTTAATAAAGTGGTTAGCATTGAAGAGGGCTTGAAGTAAAAATCTGAAGAATATGAAGAAATGAACCTAGCAGATATCTTGTGAAAGAGAATTTCCAGTGTAGAGAATGAACAGCATATTCAAAGGCTGAGGACAGAGGATGTGCCTGGCAAATGTGAGAAACAGTGAATTGTTCTTCATATCTCTGAAAAGTAAAAAATATATTTTAGATATATTTTAATGGGTCTTCCTGTATTAGTGTTATAGTTTCACTATTATTTTGAAAAATGGATAAAGAGAAAATATAAAAAAAATTCTTCTAAAATTAAAATAGTTGTAACTTTTCTCAATACTGTTTGTTTGATGTGCTCATTCCATATAGGAGGCTGGTTAGGAGCCTTTTGTCAAGTAACAGGCTGAGGGTGAAGCAGTCTCCCTCCTTCTAGCAACATAATGCAGAGTATCAGAAGAAAGCCATATAAATAACTGAAGAAAATTACAGACAGAAAATCACATAGAGCTAAAAAATATATATTCATTTTTCCTATTTCAATCCTGACTCAGATTGACGTGCAAATTTAAGTGCCTCTGGAAATTCTGGAGCACCAGCCCCTTCCCCAGCCCATCTCTGGTCACTGACGTTAATACAGTCTGAGACACCCACCTCCTTGGGGTGTCTCATTTCAGAATCAGTCTATATACGAATATGGTTGTTCTAGAAGTAAGCATTATTTATTTTCATGTTTCCTGATCATCTATGAGCCTATTTAAAATAACACATTCTTAAGACCCCAGATTTTTATGCTTAAGCTTCCAGTGTGCGGCGGGGGAAGGGAATAATGAAGAGATCAAATTAGGAACATGCTATAGATTTCCCATTCCTTTCCTCACTCATTGGCCCTAAGGGCACACATTTATTACTTCCAAACTTTCAAAGAATTATGGTTCTTAGGATCTAGGAAACAGCGGATACATAGAAAAATGGTCTTCTCTGTTTATGTGCTATATAGAGTATAACTTACTTCTCTTTTCACTCCTACTGAGAAAGATACTGAAAAGGCAGGTACAAAAGAAACAAGCAGGAAACACCCACTGTATTGACCCTAACCATCTCATCTAAATTTAGGCCTTTTATCATCTTTTTTCTTAAGGACTGACCCAGATAGAATGATGAGCAGAGATAGGTTTACTGGAAGAGACATAACCTCATCTCTAATAAAAATCCCCTTCCTCTTTTAATTCAAATCAATGGCAGGCGATCAATACTGCAGGTGTGCACAAACACATATCTGAGTA
>NW_012152496.1:284779-285492 GCF_000956105.1 Propithecus coquereli
GCTGGATTATCTGATAGTTCTATTTTACATTTTTGAGGATCTTCATACTGTTTTCTATGGTGGAAATGTACCATGTACTATTTTTTATTCCTACCAACATTATACATGTATTCCAATTTCTCCATGTCCTCGCCAATTGTTACCTTTTTTTTTGAAATAATAGCCATCCTTAAAGGTGAGAGGCAATATTTGGTTTTGATTTACATTTTCCTGATGATTAGTAATGTGGAATACCTTTTCATATACCTGTGGGAAATCTGTATATTTTGTTTGAAAAATGTCTATTTGAGTCCTTTGCCTAGTTTTTAATTGTTATTTTTATATTGAGTTATAGGATTTAGTTAAATATTTTGAGTATTATTCTATTATTTAATATACAATTTGCAAATATTTTGTGCTGTTCTGTAGGTTGCCTTATCACTCTGTTAATGGTTTTCTATGCTGTGCGGAAGTTTTTTACTTTGATGAAATTCCATTTTTTCCCTATTTTTTCTTCTAGGAGCTTTATGGTTTCAAGTCATACATTACAGACTTTAATCCATTTTGAGTTGATTTTTTTTGTAAGGTGTAAGGCATGAGCCAAATTAACATTTCTGCATGTGGATTTCTAGCTTTCCCAATACTATTTATTGGCTAGATTATCCTTTTTCTCATGATGTATTTTTAGCACTATTGTCAAAGAACAATTGACCATATATGTATAGGTCCTCACT
>NW_012152496.1:287135-289136 GCF_000956105.1 Propithecus coquereli
TGTGGGGAAATTTTATGAGTTCAGCTTTGGACAGGTTCAATTTAAGAAGTCTGTGGTTCATAAATATATACATTAAGCAACTGGATTCTGGGGTAGTGCTCATGAGAGATAATGGATTGAGAAGTAGATACGAAGTCATAAACAAGTGAGGGCATTAAATAACTCAAAGAGAACATATAGATTAATCCTTAAATTGAACTGAAATAGAATCCTGAGAAATACCAATATTTAACTGGTAGTTAAAAGGACACATTAGCATCCAGATAGGTAGAACACAACCCACAAGAGAGTAGCATTATGGAAGCCAGTGAAAGAATGTATTTCAAGGCTGAATATCAACAGGATCAAGCACTTAAGAGAAAACTTTGATGGCCTTCATGATATTAATATCAAAAAAATAATAGTCTTGGAAAGCAAGCTTTAGTGTAAGATTATAAATAAATAGAGGCAGTCAATATAGATAACTATTTTAATAAGCATGCCAGGATACCACCTGTGGCTGAGATTTAAGACAAATCTATAGTTCCGGAAATGAAGGCTTCTTTGAAGACCTCAGCAATGAGACCGGGCTTTCATAAATGTATCAAAGTCCCTGAGGGGTCTTGGGAGAACAGTGGAATTATAAATAACTAGGAATTAATTCTACGTTTTAAATTTTAGGGCATTTAGAATACTAGAAGACATTTATATAGTGCTTACCATTTTCCAGGCACTTTTCTAAGTGCTGAATACTTACTACAATGTAAATTTGTGGTAATTACTATATGAAGTAGGTAGTAATTATTATCATAATCTTTATTTTATATTTGAAGAAAATGAGATGTAGAGAAGTTAATATTTGTCCTAGGGCTCTAAACAAATGACCATTGGGACCAGGACTCCACTCTCCCCCATTTGACTCAGAAACCAACCCCCTAACCACTATATTTAACCCTCCTTTTCTGATTTTATGTAACCAACCATTACTAACTGACTGAAAGAATGAAAAATATGGACAAAATTAGAGAAGAAAGAACTAAGGCCTGGTATAGGACTAGACATCAATAGTTCTGGATGGACCTTTCTTTTTCTCCTTTTTCTTTTCTCAAGTATTACTAATAGTTTAATTTAAGCTATGTAGCTAACTTACATTACATAAAGAATCATCTTCAACTCCCCCAAATGAAGACTTCCTGCTTCATTTGTAAATACTATAATCAAATGGCAGATTACTACACATTTACCCATTCAAATTAAAGGAATCAATTTTTAAAATCACTGGTCATGGGAAGAAAAAGGCTTCCAAATGATTAAGTAGCTTTGTTCCATGAGCATAGAAAAAAAAAAAAATTGAACATACCTTAGAGTAGAGAATGAACATGAAAAATAACAGAATAATGGAGCATACAAAAGCTGAAATTCAGTTTGATATCCAAAAGAAATAATTTGTGTAACAAAAGCAAGTAGTAGGCTATAATTTTAAAATCTGTAAAGCTGATAGAAGAACATATGGTTTATTAGATTCACAGCATTATAAAATTAATAACAGTAATCAGGGAATTATGATTTTATAGATAACAAGTATATATCGGTAGATAAATACATGGATAGATAATAGATTTAAATAAAGACATAAAAACAAGATCAACAGATGTTTTTTATTACCTTATCTCTATATTGTTTGCTAGGCTTACAAGCAAAGTATTATTAATACAAACTAAGAGGCTTAAAATACAGAAAGGTTTTTCTCTAACATTCTGGAAGTTAGAAATCTAAGATTAAGGTGTGACTGTGTGTGTATGTGTGTTTTAAAACAAGATTAGTAATAAACACCAGGTTCTGAATAGTTGTTAGTCTTGGGAAGAGATAAGGGGATGAGATAAAGAGAGGAGCACATAAAGTAACTTAAGTTATTCATAATATCTTAGTTATTATATTAGGTAGCCTTTTAACATATAACAGAAGCAGCATGATAGTTTTAAAATTGTGCTCAGGAACCTCACGACCTGGTTTTAAACACCA
>NW_012152496.1:300341-306880 GCF_000956105.1 Propithecus coquereli
GTTTTCTTTTCAGCACTTTGACATTATTGAATTGAGCAAACTACATAGCATAATACATTGTTAAATTCCTGGAACCTCCAACAATTTAAAAATAGCAGAGAATATAATGACAAACCTTGATCTAAAATATTTTTAACATTTTCTCTAGAGTACATAATCACTTCTACTGGAAAACTATGTTCACAATTTTAATTTATCCTTTACCAAATGTAAGGTATATTATTTACTAATGGCCATGTTTTTATTTGACTAATTTACTCTAATCATAAAGACAGTGTTCCGGGACTTCTGGTTCCAAAAATGGGAGCATGGAAGCAAGCTGGCTTCGTTCCACCTCGCAGAAAATGAAAAACAATTATAGAGCACTGAGATTATTACCAGAAATATACCAGAACTAAAATATGAGAATCAGACAATTCCTAGGGGCATAAAAAAGTTAAAAACCCTAACTCTGAGTAAACAGTAAGAGAATAGGTTTTCCGTATCCATAATGTCCCTCCCCTGCAATCTCTAAAAACAAACGTACAAAAAATATCCTCCTGACTCATGGTTTCTACCCTGTACAAAGTGAGATCTAAGTGGGCAACCAGTTTTCCCAACATCTTGAGTTCCCTGAAAAAGAACTGTCCCAGCTTCAACCCATGGGAAGCATCAGGAGTGTATGAAGGAAGAAAGGAAGTCAGAGAAAAAGGTGAAAGGCAAGACTACCATCCCAAGCTTTGAAAACTCTGCTCTGTAACTCAGCTAATGGAAATACCAAATCAGAGTGGTTCTGATCAAAATGCTGTAGGAGGTTCGTTCCACAGATTCTCTGGGCATAGACTCCTAGCCAGCTTTTTCACACTATCAGGATATTCCCTCTGGAACCCCCATCCCCACCCCCATTCAAGATGGGCAGCACTCTGATTGTCTATGAGAACCAAGACAAATTTGGACTTAAAGTGCCATCTAGTACCAAAAGGAAGGCAGTGATTTCACCAAAGGGAAAAAAAAATGGAGAAAAGAGAAAAGAAAACAACAGGGAAATTACAAAGAATCTCTAAGAAAACATATCCAATATAAACCAAGACAAGTCAGGAAAAGAATAATGCAATAAATTCCTAATCCTTCGATGCAAAGACATAGATGTACATACACAAGAAACAACAGCAAACTGGGACCCATGACCTCCTCAAATGGTTGAGCAAGGAACTGGTAACTCACCTCAAGCAGTGATACGTGAACACTGTGACCAAGAATTAAAAATAGCAGTTTTAAGGAAACTGATTGATATTTAAGATAACACAGAAAGAGAACTCAGAAATTTATCAGATATTTAACAAAGAGATTGAAATAAAAAAAGGTCAAACAGAAATCTTGGAACTGGGAAAAATATTTGCAGAACTGAAAAATTTATTAGAGGCTGTCTACAACAAAATAGATCAAAAAGAGGAAAGAATCACTGCGATCAAAACAGGCTATTTGAAAACACAAAGAGAGAAAAAAAAGAAGGAAAGGGAAAAAGGATATAGGAAACTACCCCAAAGATCAAATCTAGTCATTATTGGTCTTCAAATTGGAGTTGAGAAAGAACGAGGTATAGAAAGCTTACTCAAAGAAATAATAACAGAATGCTTTCCAAAATTTGAAAAGAAATAAATATCCAGGTGCAAGAAGGTCAGAAAACTCCAAACAGATTTGACACATATAGGACTACGCCAAGATTTATAACCATCAAACCCACAAAGGTCAAGAGAATGTAAATTAGTACAGCCATTATAAAAAACAGTATGGAGTTTTCTCAACAAAAGTAAAAGTAGAACTATCAGGTGATCCAGCAATTCTACTACCTGGTATTTATCCAGGAAAAGGAAATCAGTATATTAAAGGGATACCTGGTCCCTCTTGTGTATTGCAGCACTATTCACAACAGCCAGATATGGAATGAACAACTGTCCTTCAACAGATGAATGTCATGTCTATCAACAGATAAAGAAAATGTGGTATATATACGCAGTAGAATGTTATTCAGCCGTAAAATATAATTTGCAGAAACATGGATGGAACTGGAAGTCATCATTTTCAGTGAAATATGCCAGGCACAGAAAGACAAATGTTGCATGTTTTCACTCATATGTGGGACTTTAAAAAGTTGATCTTATGGATTTAGAGAATAGAGTGATGGCTACCACAGGCTGGGAACGGAGGGGTGGGGGGATGAAGAGAAGTTGGTTAATGGGTATAAACATAGACTTAGATACAAGGAATAAGTTCTAGTGTTTGATAGCACATAGGATAACTATAGTTAACAATAACTTATTGCATATTTCAAAACAGCTAGAAGAGAAGATTTGAAATGATCCCAAGACAAAGAAATGAGAAATGTTTGCAGTAATGGAATCCTAAATACCCTTATCTGATCATTCATTACACATGGTATGCATATATCTGAACATCACATGTAACTCATAACATACAATTATGTAAAAAAGAAGAAAAAACAATCAAAAACCAAACAACAAAAAAACTATAACAAAAAGAGATGAAAAGAGAATGATGACATAATTGTTGGATGTATTTATGTTTTAGAAACCTGGTAGTGCCAGGTATACTAGTGAAGGAGACAGTGGTGTATCATCACAGATTTAGGAGAAGAATGCAAAAGAAACAGCATTGCAGAAGAAAAGTAGACAGCAATTTCAAAAAGCAGTTAGATATTTAACATTGGCAAATAGTGTAGAATGAACTAAAAGTAAAAGAGTAAATATATATAATTTAAAGAATTTTCTTTTAATTAGGAAAAATTCCTTAGGGAAGATGCAAAATATTTCATTTTTGATATGGTGTTTTTTAAAATCCATTTTACTAGTGACTCGTGTATTTTTGCATAAATAATGTTAATAATGCCTCAAATGTGTATTTATTCTATTGCCTGCAGGAAAAGGGAAGAGATACAACTTTTGTTAACTTGGAATATCAGAAAACTCAGAACAAAATGTCTGATTTTAGGATTAATTGAATTTTTATATTAATGTTCATTTTTCATATTGGGCACTGAATAAAAAATATTAAAAGTTAAAAATGGACCCTTTGTCTTGATTTTTGTCATAAAATATTTTATTACTTTTTGTATGTTAATATCTTAGAAATGATGAAAAAATAGTTCTGAAGTGAAATATTCAGGTCACATAGGGGATCATTTTAATACTTTCTTTCCTGAAACCACTCATCCTGCTTAGTATATTCACATATTATTTTTCAATCAAGTCTTGCAATGATTCATCATGGAATCCCACTGCCATAGAAATGTATTTCTGTGTCTCACAGCAATAATGAAATTCTAAAACTAATTTTTCTCTTTTCTACTTGGGTAGAAATATTCTATTTGTAAAAATGTGGTTGTCAACATTCATATTCAACTTGAATTGATACGTGGCTAAACCTTAACATGGAAAAATGAAAGTTAAAGTAAAAAACTTAAAGGAGTATAATTTCTTATGAAATACATATATATTTTTTCCTGGTAAATATGAATTCAATGATTGAAGGCTTTCCTGTGATATGCCTGTTAATGTGGTTTTTTTGTTATTCAGTTTTTTAAGGCAGAGTTTAAAAGTAAAATTGGTTGTTAAATCATTGTACTGCATTTAAAGGCTTTGTATAACCACACTGATACTATACTTTTTTATTCATTATTTAAAATATTAACCTCATAATACAAACACAAACAACTGAGTAAATGGTACTCATGAAACTAAGCTTTACTATGGTCTAGGTATTTTGAACATTATCTAACTTAACTCTCAAAAACTTAATGACATTTATTATTATTATAGCTTTACAAATGAATAAACTGAGGGTTAAAGTGTATTGAGTATTAAGTTAATTGTCAAAAACACACAATTATTAAATAGTGAAAACAGAACTTGAAACCAGGTCTTCATGACATTAGAATTCAGGTTCTTTTTGTTGTACCTCAGTGCACCAGCAATTGTTTTCTATATCTGTTGTACAAGGAGTATACTTTTCTAGACAGCAAGCTCAAGGTCCTTAATTACTTTTTATCCCTCTCTGAAATCAAAGAATTTAGTAGACTAAAGAACTAAGTCTCATTTTGAGTAACAACGTATATTTTGCAAAGTTCTCTTGAAGTCATCTTTATCGATTAACTCCTGAGTTTTAGATTTCTAGCCAATTACATAGATAAGAATTAGAATACTTGGACTCAGAGACTTAGCTGAATTTATTCAAGTCTCCCAGCTAGCAATTGGTATATGATATGGACTTAGAGACACAGTAACTCCCTACCAAAACAAAATTAAAAACAAGCAAAAACAAAACTAAACAAAACAAGAAGAAAATAAGCCCTCAACTTCTGCCACCACCCATTCTCCCCCTCAAAAACCTGAAATGACTAAATAAATATAAATAAATAGAGAACAAAAACAAAACTTTCGTTAGTTTTGGAAACTAAGATTGCCACAAAATTTGAGGAATGTTTATATTAAGTGGCATCAAGTTAAAGTAAATCATGGTAAGTCAATTCTCATATTCACTACGGGGAAAATAAGTTTAGGGATTCGTCCTGGCTGTTAAGCAGCAGAGATAATGCACTAATTACCTTCTAATTTAGAGACAGTAGGACCTCAAGTAAGTTCCACATGTAATATATGTAAAGACTTATTGAATTCACTTTGGCATTACAAAAATGGGAGCACCAACATCAAGTCAATCAAACTTAAATGTCTACTAGTGATTTTCTTTAACATATTATAAGACAAAACAGTGAAGAAGACCTCCATCACCTCCCAGAATAGCTCTTATTACTTTGGAATTTAGTTTTTTATCTTTTCCTCACAATAGTTTTCTCTGTTCAAATACAGGCAAGAGGTACTAGAGATAGAATGAGTTGAGACTGTGATTTTTAAGATTTATTGGAAGGAAAGGAAGAAGAGAGATACTGCATCACTTTTTCTCTATCCCCTATCCTCTACCATATTCCACCCTTTCAAGTCTCAAGTATTTTCCTTAGTGCATAACAGTATGGAAACTACTTTGAATATTCCAGTGACTAACCGTGAGCACTTTCTATCGTTAGTAGATAATTAATTTGGGATCCACCACTCATACTGAAATCGAGAGCAGAAATGTTCTTTCAGAGCTATGCTCTGATCTGCTTATTGACAAGGATTAGATGTTATTTTGTGCACCCAGTTCCCAATACAGTATTTTACACCAGGTAGTTGTATATGGATTAAATTCACGTTCAATGCTATGTAAATCTTTCTTTGTAAATTTGGGAAAAATGTTTGCAGACAAACTCTTTAAAATGATTGAGAAAACATATTCTTAAAAATAATGCCTTTTCTCTTTAAAACAAGACTTTATAATATGCTAAAAGTATTGTTCTCTGTTGTGTGAAACATCATTACTAAAGTCCAGATTTAGGGGTTTAAAAGGCTTGAACTTAATAAAACTGGATGTTTCACATACTTATTTAAATTTGACTGGGCTTTGCCCTATCTTTATTAGTGAAGCAGGCAGACTCTATTGTGTTTGTTCTCAGATACCTTTCAAAGGTGGATATAAAAATTTTGTAACTTTTGGGAAATGATCTGATGAAATAAGAAACTTCAATTAAATACTAAGGGAGAAATACATCTTGATTGTTTTTTTTTAAAAAAGATACATAAGAAGGAAATCTGCATACACATATCTATTATTTTTGTATTTCTAGCAAGAATCAAAAAAAGTATTAAAGTGAGCTTCTATAGAGTATGTGTTTTCCCCTAAAGCCAAAGAAATAAGATAGAGACACGAAGATCTGGAAGATGTATGTCATAACAACATTGACTACATTTCTCAAATAAGGCAGAAACCATTTGTGAACCAAAATGGTCTCTGTATCTGTCCCAAGCAATGCTGCCACATCCATCACCTTTTATTATGACTAGTCATCTATCGATGTATTTGAACATTACCTCTCCCATTTGTAGCCTCCTTCTATCTCTGAGATTGATTATGGCTGACATTCTCAGCAGTCAAAACATCTTGCAAATGACTTTTTAGCCTGGAGATCCCTACCAGAATGGTGTTCATTTGCTGCCTGCCTAGCTTGTCTCTGATCTAGCCACTGAAGCATTTACAAGAGCACTTTTATTAAATTTGTTCCAACATGTGTTCAATTAGATGAAATCTTCTGAAATATTGAACTAGATGTGAATTGGGAAAATGCTAAATTGCTTCTGTATTTGTTAAGTGTATTCTCAGTGGTAGATGATGCCATATTATATCATTGGATTCAAGCAATAAAGTAAATAGAAGAAAAGGATGTTCTTTTGGTTTGGTTATGCTTATATATTGTTTTCTTTTTTAGATATATCAGAATCTATTACATACATTGAATATAATATGGTAGCCCTGAGTGAAATATAATACTTTATATTCTGTTTATTAATTTGAGTTAAGAATAGAAAATGTGCTTTCTTATATATAATATAAAAAAATGATATGGGGAGAGAACTAAGAATTAACTTAAAGACATCATTAATTCTTTTTAT
>NW_012152496.1:307404-319140 GCF_000956105.1 Propithecus coquereli
CCCGCCTCGGCCTCCCAGAGTGCTAGGATTACAGGCGTGAGCCACCGCGCCCAGCCTGGAATTTTTATAATAATAAAATAAAAGTGACCTAAAACACTGTGTCTGGTAAGTTCACAGTGTCCAAGTGGGGGCAAACAGGGGTGGCGAATGCTCATGTTTTCTTTATTACTAAGCTGATTCTTATCCCTTTTCTCACTGGCACAAAAATGCACCTAAATAATATAAATGTTATATACAGGCAGTCCCTGGGTTGCAGATGAGATACATTCCTGGGAATGTCTTTAGGACGGATTTGCATGTAACTTGGATCTCTGAAGAACAGCACATACATGGTAATAATAATAACAACAGCAATACAATTATGGCTCAAATGTGGTAATAATAATATAGTGTAATCCTGTAATAATAATAACACCCCTGTACTATAATAATAAGTTACAAAGACTATTGTGCTTTTTCTTTTAATTCAAGCAGAACATAAAAATGAACTCATATAGAAAGTTTAGATAGGAGATAGGAGAAATTGCAGGTACAAATATTAAAGGTTATCACTTACCTAATGTTGCATCAATGCCGTGCTTAGTGGAAGGGGCATTTTTGAGGCAAGAATGCAGGCTAACAGGAATCAGAAGATGATGATGGAGATGGTGCTGGAGAGAATGAAGTGGGTGCTGGAGAATCAGGATTTGATTCTGTTGCTGGAGGAGAGGAGTTTACCACTGAAGTCAATTTCTTAAAAAAGGTATCTAGGGTTGTTTGAACAGCCTTGTCTTTTTTCATCATAAATGGCCTTGTTCTCACTCACTGCACAGTAAACCTTTGTAAACCTTTGTTCATTGTCAGGATCTTGCACTTCTAGCTTAGCAAATCCTGCTTCAAGGAGACAAAAAGCCTCAGCAATTTATTTTGTCATAAACTTTCTTGGCTTTGTATCTTCTGATTCTTCATGTTCTTGTGTTTCTATCATCTGCTTCTCTTATGTGTGAGACTAGCTGTAAGCATACCACAGGCATGTTTGTTCACATGCATGGAAGAAACTAATAACTTACTAATTTACTCATTTAATTATAGTTTCCTTATGTGGAGCCTTGGGAGTCCATTCATAAGTACAGAACACCTTAAACTGGGTCATTTGTAACCCAGGGACTACCTACATACACAGATTTGTCTATGCTTTTTAATGAGATACATTTCAACATTATTATTCCTTGCCACCCCAATATCAGATATTTATTTACATAGTTTTTACTTCTAAGGATCTTAATCCTTGATCTCTGAACTGAAACTATGGCAACGTATTTATGGATTTTATTTAATTACATGCAATTTTTGCATAAGCATTTTTCAGGGGAGAGTATCAGATGGATGCATCATATTCTTTAGAGGTCATTGATTGTAACAAAAACAATCACTATTCCAAATATTTTGTGGTTGATATTTAAGTCTTAACTAATTTGGAAATTTTTGTGTACATGTTAAGGTCAGATACTATTTTATTCCAGGTATTTAAAAACTCCTTAATTTACAACCATATCTATCTATCTTTTATCCTTTTGCCTTTACAGGTATACTCAGATATATTGTAGGTTCAGTTTCGGACCGCTACAATGAAGTGAATTTGAAAGGAGTCACACAAATTTTTTGGTTTCCCAGTGCATATAAATGTTATGTTTACACTATACTGTAGTCTATTAAGTGTGCAATAGCATTATATTTTTTAAAACTACATAACTTAATGAAAAAAAATACTTGCTAAAAAATGCTAATGATCATCTGAGCCGTCAGTGAGTTATGATTTTTTTTGCTAATGGAGGGCCTTTCCTTGATGTTATTGGCTGCCGACTGATCAGGGTGCTGGTTGCTGGAGGTTGGGATGGCTCTGGACATTTCTTAGCATAAGACAACAATGATGCTTGCCACCATAATTAACTTTTTTTCACAAAAGATTTTCTGTAATATGTAATGCTGTTTGATAACATTTTACCCACAGTACAACTTTTTTCAAAGTTGAAGTCATTCCTTTAAAATTCTGTCACTGCTGTATCAACTAAGTTTATGGAGTATTCTATTAATAAATACTTTGCCATTTCAACAGTGTTCACAGCATCTTCACCAAGAGTAGATTCTATATTAAGAAACCACTTTCTGCCGGGTATGGTGGCTCACACTTGTAATTCTAGCACTCTGGGAGGCTGAGGCGGGAGAATTGCTTGAGCTCAGGAGTTCGAGACCAGCCTGAGCAAGAGCGAGACCCCATCTCTACTAAAAATAGAAAGAAATTGGCCAAACAACTAAAAATATATAGAAAAAAATTAGCCGGGCCTGGTGGCACATGCCTGTAGTCCCAGCTACTCGGGAGGCTGAGGCAGGAGGATTGCTTGAGCCCAGGAGTTTGATGTTGCTGTGAACAGCTAGGCTGATGCCACGGCACTCTAGCCTGGACAACAGAGTGAGACTCTGTCTCCAAAAAAAAAAAGAAACCACTGTCTTTGCTCATTCATTAGAAGAAATTTCTCATCTATTCAAGTTTTATCATGAGACTGCAGCGATTCCATCACATTTTCAGGCTCCACTTCTAATTCTACTTCTCTTGCTATTTCCACTGCATCTGTAGCTACTTCTTCCCTTGAAGTCTTGAACCTAATCATTCGGTGTTCACTCGAGTAGCACTTTTAATTCTCTTCAAGAAATTTTCCTTTGCATTCACAACTTGGCAGACTTTTTAGCATAGGCTTTTGTCCTCTCTTGGTTTTCAACATGCCTTCCTCACCAAGCTTAATCTTTTCTAGCTTTTGATTTAAAGTTAGAGAGATGTGACTATTCCTTTCACGTGAAGACTTTCAGGGTATTGTAGGGTTATTAATTGGCCCAATGTCGATATTGTTGTGTTTCAAGGAATGAGCAGGCTCAAGGAGAGGGAGAAAAATAGTGGAAGGACTAGTCAGTAGAACAATCAGAGCACACATGTTTATTGGTTAAGTTTGCCATCTTATTTGGGTGCACTTCATGGTGCCCCATAACAATTACAATAATAACATCAAAGATCACTGATCACAGATCACCATAACAGTTATAATAATAATGAAAAATTTTAAATATTATAAGAATTCTCCAAATCTGACACAAAGACACAAAATGAGCCATGTTATTGAAAAAATAGCATCAACGGACTTGCTTTGACCAGGTTTGCCACAAACCTCCGATTTATAAAAATCACAATGTCTACAAAGCACAATAAAGAGAAGAACAATAAAATGAGGTATGCTTGTATTAATTTTGTTATATTTATCCCAACTTACTATAAACTAGTTTTGAAACAGTTTGTAAAAGACTAAAGTGAACACGGTGAATTTAGAGAAATAAGATAAGAGTATAAATTAGGAAATTCTTATTTAAAGAAGAGGAGAAATAACAAACAACTTATTACAATTATTAAAATGGTTTCAAGTTCAGCTCTGAGGTTCTTAGAAACTAAAGTAAAGAAGTATGATTAATTTCAAGAGTCAAGATAAAATCATATAGTCCTAGACCTGGGAAATTATCTTCTATGTTGTTTCCTAAGCATAAAAAAATTAAATTACAAAGACTTGCCCTGACTCTATGTAACTAGTCTTACCCCAATATGCATTGTAAAAAGTATCCTGGGCCAGGTGTGGTGGCTCATGCCTGCAAACCTAGCACTTTGTGAGGCCGAGGAGGGAGGATTGCTTGAAGCCATGAATGAATGACCAGCTTGAGCAACATAGCAAGACCTTGTCTCTACAAAAAAATTCAAAAATTAGCCAGGTGTGGTGGCACATCTCTGTAGTCCCAGCTACTTGGGAGGCTGAGGCAAAAGGATTGCTTGAGTTCAGGAATTTGAGTTTCAGTGAGCTATGACAAGGCCGTTACATTCCAGCCTGGGCAAGAGTGAGATCCTGTCTCAAAAAAGAAGAGGAAGGAAGGATAGAAGGAGAGAGGGAAAAAAAGAAAGGAGGGAAAGAAGGAAGGAAGGAAGGAAGGAAGGAAGGAAGGAAGGAAGGAAGGAAGGAAGGAAGGAAAAGAGGTATCCTGGTAAGAATAGAAAGTAAGGATCCTTTTAATGGTGATAAAAAGGGAGAGAGAAGATTATTCTAAGTAAGAAAATATGAGAGATTGTAAAGCTAAGGAAAGAGAACACTAGCACCTGACAGAAGTGGGGGATAAGAGATATGTATCAGGAAAGCAGCTGCAATTATTATATAAGGAGAAAAACATAGAATGATGAGAAAAGGTACTTTTAAGAAAGTTTCCCTCTGTACTTTATAATGCACTTTCCACCTTCTGAAGAAAGCTGGCTCCTCGGAAACCCATGGGTTTTTTGGACCCAGGCTTTGGGGTGGGGTGGTTGTTTACATCAAACCACCTTAAATTCAGATTTGAGTGTATAAGATAAGGACAGTTGGGTTACATGGAATCTATTCTTAATGTAAAATGCTATATTAGTTAGCCTGGACAACTTTCTTTCCCACTGCTCCTTGATCCTGCTTTGAAGGAAAGAGGCAGCATTTCCCCCATTTGACGCGTTGGGAAATTTTTAATAAAATGGACAATGAATGGGAAGTAAGAGAAATTAGAGGCCAGCTAATGACATATCAGATAACGAACCCTGAATATTCTAAAATTGCTTGCATAAAGCAAGCTCATTTGGTAACTGCTATATATTATCATAAATATACTTAATTCTTTAGATAAGTTAGTACATATTCAAAGTATTATAGAGGTTTTAATCCTTTAATCCCCACATACATATTATGGAAAATAATAAATTACAGAAAGTAATAAAGCCACTAAAAACATTTTAAACATTTTCTTTTATTTTCTTTCAGTGTTTTTCTATGCATCTATAGTTGGTAATACTTCTAGATGCATGTCTGTAGTGACAAAGACCTGTCTTTGACTGAACTATCTTTAAGCCTTCTAGGCCTTGCCTTTCAGTGCCCATCCTTGTCTGGCCTCCTTCACTCAGATTTAACAAGGGTCTTGCTAACTCAATTTAGCGAGATTTCCCCACTCTCAATATCTGCTTCGATTTCTGGTCAAATTCCTTACCTCTCACTACCCTCTAGGTGATATCTGACCACCCTGACCTGCCTTCACTAAGGATCCTGTTAGGTCTGTTTAATCAGAATCTCCTTTGCCTCTGATGTTCATCCTTAGTATACATGATTAAATACATTTTCAAACATTAAAAACATCTTATACAAAATTAAGTTCAAATAAAATTTATGTTCCAGAGTATTTAATAATATTTAGCTCTTGACTCTCTGAACACCTGGCATATCCTCTTTTAGATGGGCTCAAAACAAGAAGAAATAAAATGAATACAAATAGACATGAGAAATTGAGAAAAATGGAAAAATAAAGGAATGTGCAGAAGGACCTATTTTAGGTAATTAGATAAACTGTAGAAATTGAAAGCAGATCAGTTTATAGTTAGCTTTTATTACTTAGTTTTAGTTCCCCAAACATTTGAAAACATATTATTACTAAATTTATCGAAAGCTATATTTTTATTTTATTTTTTCCCAATATCTTGAAAAATATATTTTCTAATTAACAGTTAAATTTTATTTCATCCTCATTAAATTTTTTCTATTACTATTTTCTTAAAGAATTTTAATTTCAGTTAAATATATTCATCTCATATCCTCATAATTGATAATCTCAAATGAATTTATTCTATAACCAATGTTCAAATCTGTTTATTTGTAAAAAATGATTATAATTCAGCCTTAGTGGTTTAAAAAGATAATAATAGAAAATAAATGGGAAAAGATTTTATACTTTCTGCAAATACACTCACAATATTTTCCCAAGGTCATATGCATACATCATGCCTAATGTCAATCACTAATATCCCAATGCACCAAACATTAAGCAACAATCCTGGTGCCATATGGAATGTTTGTACTCTGTAGATCCAGAACAACATAAGAGGAGCTCTGTTTTATTTCATTTTTTTCTGAACTTCTTTAAAATCATAAAGAAATATTTAATCAACGGAAGTATAAATAAATAATATTAAAGTTCATTCTGTACTTCATAAAAAGAGGTGGATATGGTTAGTTTGTGTCCTGAAAATGTTATTTATTTTATAATTTCATGGTAGACTAATATTGTTCATATTTATTTTCTCCTCTTCTTTGGAGATAATTTTATATTCTATCTGAAAGAACAAAAGACTTGATCATATGGATTGCTTAACTAATGGCATGTGAAGGGAAGTGATGTGTGCCACCTCTGGGCATACAAGTTTTAAGGCTGATATTTCTTTTCCTTTCAGTTTGTATCCCAGATTAAAGAATATGTGGGGCAGAGCCATGACCAACTCTTAATAGATATGTGGCTTGATTGAATCTTTATTGTTTTAAGTCACTAAGATTTTCACACTGTATTTTATTACAGCAAAAGCTAAGTTACTGTGAATTATAGTCATATTTATGTATTCTATCCTCTCAACTTTCCACTCATGGGTCCAACATTCTCATATTCTCCACTTAAGTAATTTATCCATGAATATTAACTCTGAGATGTGCCTAGTGTTAAAGACCATTACAAGAAGCCTCCACAGTTAACACTGAAAGAACTGAGTTAAATGGAGGTGGTGTTTTAAATCTTCAGTGTAGAGTGCAAATATGTACTGAATAATTTCCCTCCCCCAAATCATAACTTTTGGTCCTTAACTGATGATTTCATGTTTGCTACCCAAACTGATATTCACATTTCTGTTGATTGTTTTTGTTTTATGTTTAAAATGTTTAAGTACCTACCAAGTGAAAGATGCTAAAATAACATGCATTATATACATTACTTTTTGAAGTCCTCGTATGACCCCATGAAGTAGATATACTGCATCTATTAAGCATATTTTAGATATGAAGACACTGAATCTGCTATTTTCCTTTTAATCTCCAATCAGAATATTATTCATTACTGTCATAAGACTCATCACAACTGTATAAGTCATCCTGATATGTTTGTTTGTTTTTTTTCTGGGAGACTATGAGTTTCAATTAGACAGATCCTGATAATTTTAAGTGTTCAATTTCTATTTGTTGTATGAGTGAATGTATTGAGCATGCAACTAATTTGCCAAATGTGCTCAGATTTCTAAGTGGTATAAAATAGGTTTGAAACTCAGTCTGACTCAATCCTTCTTGTATATTGTCTGCCTTTGATGTCTTTATTGCTTAAGGATTAGATATTGACATACTGGCCATAATTTCATAAGGAAATTAGATATCAGACAACCTCTTGCTTTCACTGGATAAAGTTGATCTAAGTTGAAATTTCAGAGAGATAGAACCTACTGAATGAGACAGAACCATTAAACTAACTGTCTTTTTACACTTCCATTATCTTAAGTGGGCATTCACTCTTCCAAATTTCATATTGGGAAATATTTTATAAATTTGTTCATGTCAACTTTTTGGTAACTTAAGGCAATATAAAAACTATCAGTAAGTAGGTACTTCTTGATAGAAAAGTACCTTAATCCATAAAAATTGATTTTGAAGGAGAACTTTAGACATATATGGACTATTTGATTTGTGAATATAGAGTTTCCAAATTATCCTGAAATTTACAGCAAGGAAAAATACATATTTTGTTTTGTTATATGTTTTGTTTCTTCCATTATCATGTCTAATATGAGAGAAGAATACAACCTAAAGGATTGAATTTAGGATATCAATTTTTCATGTGAAACCTCTGATTTTTAAAGACTGTCACTAAGTCTTCTTTTTATAATCACAATTTATAGGTTTTTACATGAATAAATAGCATTTATTTTGTCATTTGGAGTTGCAAATTCTGACCTAGAATTGTAGATCTTTTAATACTTAGGGTTATATCATTAGTAAAGGTTTTATGTGAGATCTAATCATATTCAGCTTCATTCCAAATTCCAATCACAACTGTAAAATGTATATTGATATAGAGAAATATGACATATATCACTTGTACTACGTTATAAAGTTATTTTTACTTATATGTAGATTAATAAGGGATAAGACAGAGGCAATTAGACTGTAAAATCTGCTACAGAGTTTATTTTCATAAATCCATCTAAGAGCATATATTTAAATTAGAGGTATGACAAGTCTGACACATTGTTGGAATATAAACTCCATTGGGTTGGGAATTGATTAATCTGGTCTCTGCAGTATCCCCCAAAAAAGTGTATGACACATAAATGTTCAATAAGTATTTGTTGAAAGAATGAACAAAATGGGTGTTTACTTAAGGAGATTATTATTTTATGTGGCAATCAAGTTGCCTTGTGCAAAGAAGGAAGAAAAATGCTTCAGGATACCGAGATTAACGAAGATTGAAAAATAAAGATGAGGAAAAGAATTTAAAGTTCAAGAAGTAGTTAAGATAGGTTGTGCAACTGAAACTTGGGGCACAAGTAGAAGGATGAGGCTGAAGAGATAGCATCTAAATGCTCCTTTTAAGTGAATGTCTGACAGGGATCTTAAGGCAAGAACCAGCGTGAGGGGTTATATTGAGGTATTCAGCACTGGAAAAACTCAAAGAGTGAGATGTATACAAAACAGAGGATATTGCAAAATACTGGAGAGAACATTAAAACTTCCAAAGATTGAAAGACAGCGTTAGAATAAAGTTGGAGTCAGGGCAATATTTCAGGAAATAAACAGAGATGGTGGAGGGATAAGAACAGTCCAGGAAAAGTTGAGAAATGTTTAGATCAAATGCCAAAAATAGCATGGGAAATTTATCCCTGGTGGTTGTTAAAGCAGTAAAGGTCAGATATCAAGGGCCAGATCAAGAACTATTTTGTGGCCAAGCTATGGAATTTGGACTTTATCTGGAAGACTATACGGAGCTCTTGGAGAATTTTTAGCTGGGGAGTGACATGATTTTTTTGTGTGTTTTGTAAAGGTCACTCTAACAGCTGTACAGAGCATGTAATTGAAAATGGTAATAAACTTGGAGAACAGAATTTAGACTTTCCTGGAGTAATTAAATTAAACTTTTTTAATGAACAAAAATGCTATTAACATGCAGATCAATATATAAAACTTAATCAATAAAAAGCACAAGAATTCCTGCTATAGAAATCAAAGCAATGTGATTGTTAATGTAAGCAATTTCATTGTGAATTTAAAACCAGTAATGCATATAATAAACTTGTTCTGTTTTTGTCTTACCCTAACTCCAGCTCTGATTTACAAATTGCTTTCGAACTGTATGCAAAATTAATACCATGAAAGGTAGTCTGAGAATTTGTTCCACAGATATTCAAGCCCTTCCATTATACATGTATTTCCAACTTATGCTTATGTAATTGTTGTGTCAAGGTCTCCAAAACATTCATGGGTAGACAGACTCATTTTGAAAATTATTGAGTTTTTTCTTCTATTAACACAAGAATGACATTCATTTCTTTTTATCCATTGTTTCAGTTCTTGGGCTAGGGTTCAAAAATGCTACTTTACAAATGAATCTGCTGCTGATTTCTTCAAAGAAGATGAAATACATATTTTTATTTTGAAATAATGCCTGCTGTTTAACAGCCCTTAGGTGACCTGTATATTTAAATATTTCAGCAATAATTCTCAGTCACAATGTACAATATTAACAGAGGGAATGATGAAGTTAGGTGAAAAGAGTGTGTAGTCTCTATGGTTAACAAACAATACAATTTTCATAAAGAGTTTTGCAGTGGAGAAACAAGGGTTCATGCTGATGTCAACAAATCTTAACTAAAAGTCTGTTATGTTTACTACTTCTTCAACCCTATAAGGAAATGTGATATTATAACATGTTCCACTTAGACAGGAAACTGGTATGAGCCAGTATCCTTTGGCTATGTTATGTAAAAAATAGAAATATATCTCCTACCTTTCAAAGTTAATATTTTACCCTCTTTTTGTTTCTAAACAAAACAATAACAAAAGTTTCAGTCCTATTCCAGACAATAGCTCATTTGTTTTCTTAGGCTAAACTAATCTAAATACAAAATAAATCTATGAAAGCATATTAAGTAAACTTAGTATTATAAAGTAAATGAAATGTTATATACATATGCCATCATTGTGGCTCTTATTTGTATCTTAAATTCAACCATTAGAAACCTCTTTGTATACCGTGGAAAGAAGAATGGACCTCATGTTCAAAGCTAAAAATTAGAATTGCTACCATACCTTCTCCATAAAATCAATATGTGGATTTGTCAGGGTTGTTGTTAAAGACGCAGTAGTCCTTGTCTGAATGCAGAGTTAAATAAGGCCACAGCTTGCTCATTCTAATTGCGTCTGTCAGAAAAAGCAATAATTGCCCACTTTGAGAAATTTCTTAAAAAGTTCACATTTACAATTGTGAATTGTGCTGCTATGAACATTCGAGTGCAGGTGTCTTTTTTATAGAGCCACTTTTGCTCTTTTGGGTAGATGCCCAGTAGTGGGATTGCTGGGTCAAATGGTAGTTCTACTTGTATCTCTTTAAGGTATCTCCATATTGCTTTCCACAGAGGTTGCACTAGTTTGCAGTCCCACCAGCAGTGTATGAGTGTTCCTACCTCTCCGCATCCACGCCAACATTTATTGTTTTGGGTCTTTTTGATAAAGGCCAGTCTCACTGGAGATAGGTGATATCTCATTGTGGTTTTGATTTGCATTTCCCTGATGATTAGAGATGTTGAGCATTTTTTCATATGTTTTTCGGCCATTATTCTGTCTTCTTTTGCAAAGTTTCTGTTCAATTCCTTTTCCCACTTTTTGATAGGGCTGTTTGATTTTTTCTTGCTGATTTTTCTGAGTTCTAAATAGATTCTGGTTATCAGCCCTCTGTCGGATTTGTAGCACAATTCACAATTGCAAAGATATGGAAACAACCCAAGTGTCAATCAATACATGAGTAGATTAATAAACTGTGGTATATGTATACCATGGAGTACTATTCAGCTTTAAGAAACAATGGTGATATAGCATCTCTTGTATACTCCTGGATACAGCTGGAACGCATTCTACTAAGTGAGGTATCCCAAGCACCACATGTACTCACCATCAAACTGGTATTAACTGATCAACATCTAAGTGCACATATAAGAATAACGTGTATTGGACGTTGGGCACGGGGAGGGGGGATGGGGGAGGAGGGGACGGGCATATGCACAAACAATGAGTGTGATGCGCACCTCTGGGGGAATGGAAACACTTGAAGCTCGGACTTGGGGGGGAAGGAGGGTAAGGGCATCATATGTAACCTAATCATCTGCACCCCCATAACATGCTGAAATAAAAAAAAAAGTTCACATTTACAAAACTTAATTCACTTTTCAATAGAAATCTACAGTAAATTGAAACTATCTCATCTGAAAATACAATTTGCACAGGTTTGCATCATTTCTCCAAAAAAACCTTTCAATACATTATTCCATTCAGTAATAAAAGTGATAATAGAGTAATAAAACAATTGAAACTTAATGAAAAGCTATGAAAAAGTTTTCTAATGCCACAGAATATATTCTGCTGCCAACAATATAATTTATAGGCAGCATTCTTGTAATTTAATCATTAACATGAATTAATAAAGAATTTAATAAACACAAAGATGTGCCAATTTAGACCTTCAGTTGAACTGCAGTGACTTAATAATAAATAATAAAATTCTCATCCATTTTACTTGTGGATACAAAATTTCAAATACATGTATATTATTTTAGGACACATTTTGGGCCGAAGATTTTTA
>NW_012152496.1:323874-325683 GCF_000956105.1 Propithecus coquereli
ACAGTTCACAGGCAGCAAGAAGGTGTTAAAAAAAAGGGTGGGGAACAAAATTTCAAACAAGGAAAATGAGGTAAGAGTTGAACGCAAAAGAAACTTGGCATCCCTTGTCATGTCTGTTTTAATACTTTTGCAGTCTGATACCGGAATCTCTTTTTTATGACACTTCTTTGCCACACTGTTCTGACAGTGGCATGTAGAAACTGCAGTACAAACAGGGAAGCAGCACCAAATAACTGCCTGAGAGAGATGGAGCGCTCTTTATGGAGTAGATGACATTGGGCTTAAGGCTATGGAGTTAAGTAGTTGTTAATCAATTCAACAAAGAGGTTGCATAGAAACATCGAACAAATGTGGTATCTTGGGAAAAGAGTCTTGGAATCACAAGCAAACAGGACATACAGTTGAATAGCAGAAAATGAGCATATTACTTGAAATCACTGAAATAGAACATAACAGAAATGGAGACTAGAGACATGGAAGTAATAGTGTTCTGATCACAATCAGTTTTGACATGTGACTTAAAATCCACTGCCCTAGGCAGGTAACAAAGATTCAAGAAAACTTTAAAAGGTACCCACTCCAGCAGTAATCTGAAACCAGGGGCAAAGTGGAGCTGGAGATATCAGAGGGAGGTTAAATAGCACGTAGGAGAAAGATTCAGTGAGAGGTTTATTCATCTAAACACTGCTGCTGCTCAAAAGCAGTCTAGTGTTCTGATAACACATGAATTCTTGAGCTCTGAATAGTTTCTGGAGCCACATTGCCTGGGCTCAAATGTTAGCTTTGGCATTTACCAACTATGTGACATTAGGTGAGTTATTCATTAAAATACAGGGAAATTGCATTTCCACTTCATAATGTTGCCATGAAATACTTAATATATTGTTGGGAAATTAATACTTGTTATCTCATGTTAATTTATCATCAGGGCCATGTTTGCCTGAGAACAGAAGTTCTCGAAATGTATTTCCCAGACCAAGAACATCAATATCTCCTGAACACTGATAGAAATGGAAATACCTGAGCCCTATGACAAAGCTGTGAAATTGAAACCTGTAGAGTGGGGAAGGCAGCAATCTGAGTTTTAACATGCCCTCTTGATGATTCAATAAACACTGATATTTGAGAACCACTTTCCTAGAGCAACTTAAAGTTATAGCAGGGCTTGTAGATTGCCTACAGGAAAGTAGAAAAGTAGAACCATTTTTTAGCAGTGTTTAAGCAGGAGAGTGACAAGACCAATTATGTCATATTATGGCCACAATATTGTCTTTACAGAAATACACACAAAGATGTATGTCTCTCACTAAATATCTAGTTATTTGTTGCTTTGAGTTAAGCAGTGCCTGCTACAGATATCCTCTTTTGGAAATGGAAATGGTCCTGGGATAAATAACATTGCCAGGAAAACTGTGAAACATGTCTAAGTTAGCACTTGACAAGAATATTATAATTTACCAAGTAATTTCTCACGATGACTTTAGCGTTTACACAGGGGAAGCATTACTGTTACCTTTATTTAAAAATGAGAATAATAACCTGGATGGATACTTGTGATACTTCTAAGTGAAGTATCACAAAAATGGAAAAACAAACACCATGTGTACTCACTTTTAAATTGAAACTAATCAGTCAACACTTATGTGTATATATGGAAATAGCATTCATTGGAAATCAAGCAGGTGGGAGGAGGTGGGAGCGGGTGTGAGGGAATGGGTAAATTCATACCTAACAGTACAATGCACACTATCTGGGGCATGGGCACACTTACAACTTTGACTCAAATGGTACAAATGCAATTTATGTAAC
>NW_012152496.1:325733-327723 GCF_000956105.1 Propithecus coquereli
TATGGAGTTAAGTAGTTGTTAATCAATTCAACAAAGAGGTTGCATAGAAACATCGAACAAATGTGGTATCTTGGGAAAAGAGTCTTGGAATCACAAGCAAACAGGACATACAGTTAACATAGAAAATTTATTAATATAGAATTCTGAACAACTTAAAAATGTTTGTAAAGTTGCCATTAATATAATTGTCTGAAAATGACCATTTATTATGCATATAGAGAGGAATATTTCTTCAGAGAAGTAATACTGTACAATAACATAGGATATTTAAAAATTCTTATTTTTTAAAAAAAGCTCAGATTTTCAAGAGCTTTACTGTTTGTCTGCACTAAAATATATTTGGAACAGAAGAGCAGGCATGTGTTCATGTATTCAAGAAACATTTCAAACATTAATTTAAAGTTTACAGCATCTGAAGCTACCTGCTTTTCCCTGGGGAGAAAAAGTTGAACAATACATAGTTCACGTATACCAGAACCTCAAAGAATAGCAGAGCTGTCAAGCTGAGAGAAGGAGAAAGAAGCATAAACATGCCACAATTATGCATGTTGATAGGTTCCATGGTAGATATATGTATAGATTATTCTCAGAGGGAGGAAAAACTAATCTTTCCAAGGGTACTAGGAAAGACATCAGAGAAGGGTGACATTAATGCTGAATCTTGAAGGATAATTAGAATCTTCCCAGCAGAGAATGTGAATGTGAAGTAAGCCAAGCAGTGGGGACATCGCACAAAAGGCGTACATTGTCGAAGGGCACAAGACATGCAGGGAATCCTAAATACATGAATATAACCAGAACATAGGCCATGTCCAAAAGGGACAGAGAGAGGAGAGGTGACATTGCACTATAGTAAATGAGAAACAGGATAAATTTAAAGCTTTCTTCATACATGAGCAGGAAACCGGTTAAGGGATTGTCGTAAAATGTCAGGTAAGAAATTACGAAGGTCTGAAACAAGGTAGTGGACCTGTGTGAAGGGGGCAGATTCTAGATATATGGATGAAGTAGAATATGTAGATGATGTTGATGGTTGATTGATGAACGTCGTTAACAAAGAGGAAGCTCTGATGACCCCACATTTTAGCTGAGTCCCTAGAATAACTCCCTTAACAAAAAGTAAATTCTAAGGGAGAACACATTTGAAAGAAAATCAGAGTTTAGTTTTGGGCATACTAAGTTTGATATTTGTTGATTCAATGCCCTTGGTTACACTGTCCAAGAATATGCGCAAATCAGAAATTGAGAACAGTAATTCAGGAGGAATGTGAACACTAGAAAAATCAATTTGAAATCATCTGCATGGATATATATTTATACATATACTCACACACATAATATATACAGAGTCATCAAAGCCATAGGGAGAGATGAGACTGTCCAAGGGAACAGGTGAAATGCAGAAGAGTTTCATTGCAACACTTTGACTCTCTCCTCCTTCTTTTTAATCTGGCTTCCTTCCCAGGTGTGCTTGAATGATTCTTTCCTCCTCTTCATGGCCATGTGCTTGCCCATGAAGTGATGGGTTTAGGAATGAGCAGGTAAGAAATTTCTAATCAATGAAAGTGAAGCAGAAGCTGTGTGCGTTTGGAGAGGTGTGGGGAGATAGTTATTGAAAAGGTTTCTTTACTACAAAAAGAAACAGAAAGGAAAAGAAAGAGGCTGAATAAAACATTTTAAATTCTTCCCAAGACATGAGTTATGTAAGTTTATTTCAGGAACATATATCTAAATTGGTAGTTTCAATCATTTTTTAAAATGATTTTGTCTATGTGCTTGGAATATTTGTGAGAGGGCAGAAATTAATGTCCCATAACTCATACATTTGTTCAGAAAACATTGTAATACTCATGCTATATTCTCCATGCCACACACGGATTAGGTGATTATTATAACAAATGAATAAATATTCTCTTCTCTTCTGCAATAACTCAAAGTACTGTAAGAGGAAAAATATATGTTCATATAATTGTAGTAATGGAATGAATAA
>NW_012152496.1:327773-333631 GCF_000956105.1 Propithecus coquereli
CTGCTTTTTTTATCATTTTCTTCTTTCATGATGCTGCAAAATTCTCTCTTTTATAATTTCCTTTTTTCTTACAGAATTCCCTTTTGCCAGGTTTAAGAATAATTCTGCTACTTACAAATTCTTTTTTTCTTTTCCTTTGCCTAAGAATGTCTTATTTCTTCTTCATTCTTAAAGGATAGTTTTCCTGGATGTAGAATTCACAGTTGATAGTTTCTTTCTTGCAGAGCTTGAAAAATATTGTGTAAATTCTTTCCTGTCTCCATGGTTTCAGGTAAGAAACCCATTGTTATTTTATTTGGTATTCCCATATAGACAACTCATTCTGTCTCCTTAGCTGCTTTTAAAACCATTTCCTTTTCTTTACTTTTCAGAAATTTAATTGTGATGTGTCTTGACACTAATTTCTTTGGGTTTATCATGTTTGGAATCACTTAGCTCTTTGAATTTGCACATTTATGTCTTTCGTCACATTAGGGAAGTTTTCAGCCATTATTTCTCTGAATAGTCTTTCAGTCTCATTCTCTTTCTCCTCTCTTCAGATACTCTGATTTTATGAATGTTAATCTTTTGTTATTACTCAGGTTCCTGAGGCTCTGTTCATTTTTCTCCTCCACTCTATTTTCTCTCTATTGTGCAGATTGGTAAATTTCATGGATCCATTCTCAAGTTCACTGACTGTATTTTCTCTCTTCTTCACTCTACTATCGAGCTCACCCTGAAAGTTATTTTTTTTTAATTTCTATCATCATATTTTTCAGTTCTGTAATTTCTATTTGCTTCTTTTATATACCTTATTTCTTTACTAAGATTTTCTATATTTTTCATTTGTTTCAAGATAATTCAAAATTGATCTGATAAAACATTTCTATGAGGGCTTTTTTAAATTCCTTGTCAGATAATTTTAATACCTGATTGGTCTTAGTATTTGTGGCAGTTCATTGTCTACTCATGTAATTTGTGATTTTCATGGTTCTTGGCATGATATGCGATTTCATATGTATATTCAATATTTTTTCTATTATATCAGAAGGCTCTAGGCCCAACTGAAATATTTTATTTTAGGAAGCAGCTACCCTGTTTAAGTTTAGCAGGCAAGTTCTAGCCCACTTTTGTGTGCTGTGATTCCACAGACAGTTTAATTTTCAGTCTTTGAGGTGTTATTTTGATCTCCTTGGTTTATCTCATGCTCCTAGAGCTTCCACTAATCTCTGTTGCTGTTGTCTACAGGAATAGAAGGGGCTCCCTGAGGATAGTTTTCAGATGTCTCTTGGTGTGGAGGGTAATCTCAGGCCTGGAGCCTAAGAAGCTTTCTACAATTATCTACTTGTTTTGGTGGGTCCATCTTGCTGGTTTTGCCCATCCACCCCACTGTTTCTGAGTGTGAGGGGAAATTCTCAGGCCTACAGGGACAAAGAGGTTTGCTGGGTTGAGCCAATTGCTGTGGCTGAGTACCTCCTGCCTGTTCCATCCACCTATTTCTGAGTCTCTTGGCAGTACAGGACAATCCTCAAGCCTGGCAAGGAAAAGAATACTTCCCCTGGCCATTTCTTTTAGTCAGGTCTCTCTATTAATCCTCTTTTCATGTTTTGTTAGCACACTTAATGTTGTCAGAGGGATTCCTGTTTCACCCAGGAAAGGAATGAGCCTATCTGGGTTGCCTTTTGTTTCTATATTCTGGGTCAGGAAACACTAGATATATGTAGCCTTCTGTTGGGTTTGAATATATAAAGCACCCTGATGCTTTATTGTTCTTCCAAACCTGGAGTCTAAAATCAGTTCTTTTTATTTTTTCCAGGTTTCAGAGTTCTCCTTTGGTTCATTCTTATTACTTCCAAACTTTATAGCTGTGGTTATTAAGTAGGAGTGGGGAGGAGGAGGGAAGAAATAGATCTATACCATCTTTTCCAGACTCGGAGTTTTTCATTAATGTTCAATGAAAGAGAATTATTTTTGAACAAAAAAGAAAGGTTTGCTTGTCTAGAAGAAGGTAGTATTATCCATTACACTGAAAACATTAAATATATGATTGTCTAGTTTCTTCCTGGAGGACTTTTATGTAAAATAAGAGATATATCTCAGTTTTATACAACAAATTATGCTGTAAAAAATGCTTTACAAAGTATTTCCTCATGTCATCCTTACAGAAGCCCAAAAAGCAGGTGAATATTTAAGTTCAAGTACCTGCTACCTAAAAGCAAACAAACAAACAAAAAATCACAAAACTTTAATTTGAAAGTTCGGGCAATATTTAAAATTCTTTCTGTTACAATTTTCTATCACCTAACCCATCAGATGTTCCCAGGTCTATCTTTGAAGCTTGCCCAAAGACATGATTAGCTATTGTTAATGTCTAACAATAGTAGGTCCATCTGTCTTCCCTCATCTCAGTGACAAGGGAAGACTAAACTGCAAATGAATATGCAACAATATGTATTTTTTCCATTGAAATTAAAAATCTCTGATAACTGGGAGGAAAAAAAAATACAAAAAAGAAAATCACCTCTTGGCAATAGGAAAGCCTGAACAATTAGGAATATGTGAGCCAGATAACACAAGACAGAGGATTAAAGGACATCTGTGTCTGTGTCAAAAAGGGATATTGCTGTGCCAAAGCTATGGTTTTGCTTATGATGTTTGTTATTTGCATATTATGATTTCTAATGCTTCAAATAAAAAAGCACAATTGCTAATCCTAAAGTAAGATTACCTAGCATGACATTTGAAAATGGTTCAGAAAATGTAGAAAGGTGACAGGTCTTCGATCTTGAAATTTACTGTTTAGCTTCTGCGTTTAGCTTCTCCTGCCATCACCTAAAATGCAATAGTCCCTTTTATATCCCAAATAAGTAGGGAATAAAAGTTAACCAGACTTCATTGAATCACCACCTGTACATGCCTATGAGCTACAGGCAGACACAGGTTAAGTTTTCTCAAACACAATCTTCAGGCGATCTTGTCAAAGGTAAAGGAGAATAAAGGAAGAGGACATTTCTACCTGGAAACCTAGGGAGTAACACAAATATCCATCTGCCTGAAATTCTTTCTTTTTTTTTTTGAGACAGAGTCTCGCTTTCTTACCCAGGCTAGAGTGAGTGCCGTGGCATCAGCCTAGCTCACAGCAACCTCAAACTTCTGGGCTCAAGTGATCCTTCTGCCTCAGCCTCCCGAGTAGCTGGGACTACCAGAATGTGCCACCATGCCCGGCTAATTTTTTCTCTCTCTATATATTTTTAGTTGTCCAGATCATTTCTATTTTTTAGTAGAGACGGGGTCTCGCTCTTGCTCAGGCTGGTCTCGAACTCCTGACCTTGAGTGATCCACCCGCCTTGGCCTCCCAGAGTGCTAGATTACAGGCGTGAGCCACCGCGCCCAGCCTTTGAAATTCTTTTATAGAATGCCTCTGCCAATGGAATGGTCAAGGTAACCTTGGACTTTATTCTGGTTCAGTAGTTTCTGGCTCTTTCGCAAAACAGAAGATGAGGCAGGGATCAAAATTAAAAATGCTGAGCCAACTACTCTGTGAGGGTTACACTGAAATTTCCCTGGAGAAATACTACCTGTCCATGTCTGACGGGCACTGGAAGCTTGTATATATCTGCCTTCCTTGTTCATCCTATGCATTTGACATTTTCCTCAAAGTCATGGCAAGATGTTATCTGTGCTAAGGTGTTATCAATGCACAGCTACCCTACAAAATTAGTCTGAATTGACTTTTTTGAAAAAGTCCCCTATGCATATGCCAATATTCACATTGAACTTGTATATTTCCTGATACTCCTATAATGTGAAATGACTTCCCTGGAACCAATATTTCTATAATGTTCCCAAGTTCCTCTGGTGTCCTCTGGGATATGAGCCATAAGGGTTAGAAGTCAGCGCACTGATGCTGCAGCCTGCTGGCCAGCAGCCTGAGATTTTGCATGGTGCCATCCAGCTTACTCAAGGCCAGCTGGCAGAATGAGATGTGGGGACCGATGCATCTTATAAATGGACATCTGTGGAAAGACTGTTCTCCAGGCGTTCCAGGCTGGCATGGAATCAAAGGGACCATTCTTCTTCCTTGATCATGGGAAGTAAAACCTCAACCAAAGATGTGATACCTACTTGGCAGAGAAAAGACAGAATACACCAAAGGCTGAGAGATTAAATGGGCCAAAGTTGCAATCTCTTAACCACATGATTTTTACAGGGAAAAAAAATCCTATTAGAATAGTGATTTTTGTTTTGCCTTTCCTTGTTATGTAGGACCAAAGCAATAATTAACTGCAGAAAAAAAAATCACTTTTATTGTTTTATTTATTTCTCCAAAGAGTAAAAGTTCTATGTGAGTATTCAAACGCATTTCATGTCTTCACGTACACATGCACATACATGTGCATTTGTATATATGTGAATACATCATATGAACACATGCATGTGAACATGCATATGTACACATGAACACATACACATACTTGCATACATATACACATATGTGTATATATAGAGAGAATATATATACCTAAAATTATACATAGAAAATATCAGTTAAACTTTTCAAGTTTTAACCATTCTTTGGTAATAAGTGATAATGACACTGTGGGATGGCCCTCTCAGAAGTCTTTCTCCATGCAAGATTGATTATATTTCTGTGAGAGATTAGGCTTAGTAAATTTTCAAGAAGACAACTAGGCCCCATAGAAAAGCCCTAGTCCATGTTTCCCCAGGACACTAACTCTGTCTATATAGTTAGGTGATTCAAACACACAGATACACAGCATCCTGTGATAACATGAGCATGAAATGAAATGAATTAAACAAAGAAATTTCTTAATCCTATCACCACATTCCACAGGGGTTTTATAGCCTGTGTGTGTGAATGTTCATAATAGATTGAAAATATTCCATATTTTCCGTAATTTATCTGATTGAGAATATGTCACAGATCTACATAGAGCAAACATTGTTCTGATCAATACAGGATGAAGTGAGCCTTATAATACCATGATGTTGAAAAATTAAATAGGTCTCTTGGCTCAGTCTTGTAAGAATTTATATCAGAGTATAAGAAGAAGCAGTCAGGGAAGAGCAGGAGAAGATAATGAACTGTTCACAGAACTGTTTGACAGTGTGGCATAAGGAATACTACTTATTTGGGTCTATGTTGCTAAGTTTAGCACTTTCCTATGAAACACAGCTCCATTTCAGGACAGTGAATACTCCATAGAACATTATCTCCTACACACCCAGAAAACTCCGACAGAGCAGTGGAATGCCTAATGAAAGCTGGCATCACCCAGCAGCACTGGTGTCTTTGCTCACCAAACAATTGAATATCCAAGACGGTGCAGCTGAACCTAGAGACAGTCTTTCCCAGCAGGCCATTCATTGGTCCTCAGCAGAAGTATTAGTGCATTAAAAAAAGGAAGATCAATGGTACCTAGCAGTTATGATAGTGCCCAGGAACACGCAGGGCACCAGTGCTCTGCAAAGCAGTTGGAAGTCTTCCCTCCAACCGGTGAAATGGTCCATGTTCTTGACTGAGACTGGTGCTACCTGGTGAACTTAATGCCATCTAGCTGCAGGCTCAATGAGGCCACAGGACGTGGTGCTGCTGGTCAAAAACAGCAACATCCATGAGCAGCAATAGCAGTCCGCAGCAGATTTTTCAGGGACAATCAGATACTGGTGCCCAGCGAAGTGGATCTTGTCTAAGTAGATAAATACTTTCATTTGAAGTGGGATATAAGTTGCCTCCTGTGTGTCTGGACTTTTTGAGCTATTTGCCAGTGGAATGAAGTCTAACTCTGCAGACAAACATAATTTTATACATCAAACTCTAAGAAACTGTTTTGTTCTCCAGTGAAATTTTATTTCTT
>NW_012152496.1:346039-347750 GCF_000956105.1 Propithecus coquereli
AAAAAATCAAACAACCCCATCAATAAATGGGCAAAGGAAATGAACAGAAACTTTTCAAAAGAAGACAGAATAATGACCAGCAAACATATAAAAAAATGCTCAACATCTCTAATCATTAGAGCTTATAGTTTAACTCAGGATTTTTTAGTTTAATGTGAAATAAATCAGGAAATTGAATATAAAAGGGCTCTTGGAGGTAAAGAAGACAGCTACTGCTAATTATGTTATGTTCCCTTGATGTTATCATAGGCAATGTTTGGATAACTTTCATGAATAACGGCCAGGGTTCATGGACACTAATTTCATTACTTAACGTGAGATATTTGGTTGACATGACAAAAATATGTGATCTTCCAGGTAAAATATCTCCTAATCCCATCTAATTTCCTTATGTCCAATATTTATTGTAACTGTGATTTTATTCCCTTTTAGTAATTTATTAAGTGCTATAACTGAGCAGATTCTACTTTCTTTGGGGGGCATCAAAGAACTCGTTGCTGTAAGGTTCTTGTAACATCAGCTTTTCTTCTAGCTACTGCCTTCTTGTTTCTTGTCATGCTGTGTGTGCACGCAGGTGACTTTGAGTTATATAAAGTTGTCAGGTTCTAGTTTTGCTTTTGCATATCATTCCTCTATTACTTTTTAGAAGCTAAATAGATGCTATTCTATCAGATGCTATTTAGGCATTCAACATTCATTTTGACTAGTTGCATGTGTTCCTTACCTTCCTTTACTTCTCACATTAGACATGTCTGTTCCATAATTACAATGTATCAGTGTTAAATATAATCATCTATTCTGCCCAGATGATTGAATTAATCATTTGGTCAAAAAAGTATTAAGTGTATCAAGTGCCACTGTAAAAACAAAGAAATGGTGAGGAATTCTGGGCCATAGGGCAGAGTAAATCAACAAAATAACACACCAGACTTTTGAAAAACAATCCATATGCCTAGAAATAGAGATAATATCTTGTAAGTTTTGAAGCAAAACAGTTAGACTTAGAATTCTACGCCAAGAAAAACTGTCATTCAATATCGAAGAAAAAAATAAAAAGCATTTTCAGACTAACAAAAATAGTTTTACACGCAGAGATTCTTGCTAAAGGAGCTAATAACAAATGTTCACAGACAGAAAGAAGTGAGAGAAAAAAAGTGTTACAATAAACAATGGAGAATAATAAAATTGGCAAATATTGAGTGATCTAAATCAATATTGGCTGTAAACAGGAATGACTAATATCTAGGGTATAAAACTAAGGCACTACTAATAATATGGCATGAAGTAGGTGATCAGATTTAAAGTGTCCCAAGGTCCTTATATAAAATTTAGTAAGATGAGAGCAACTTTGACTAAAGTATGGATATTACAAATTTTCAACATAACCACTTATAGGAGAGAAATTAAATGAATGACATCCAAAGCAGTATAAGAAATAAGAGGAAAAGGAAACTTAGTGAACACCACAGAATGCTGGAAATGCTATTGTAAAATCATAAAATACTGAATGTATGAATAAATGCTAAAATGAGTAAAGATAGGTAGTATGAAAAGTCACTATTATTATGTGTATAACTTTATATATCAAATATACAAAGATGAACTTGCAAGACACCTACAATGTTTACGATTGTCGTTGTTTTGGGGAAAGATAGGAGGGGAGGGAACTTAAGGAGGAAAACAAAGTTATTTAAATTGTGTGTGTAATGTT
>NW_012152496.1:350465-352540 GCF_000956105.1 Propithecus coquereli
TTTCAAATAAACTGGGGTATGTAAAAATATTTATTTTCCTCTGTATAAGATTTACACTTAAGAAAACCAAATTACCCAAAATTTATTAACACGTGAGCTATTTGGAAAGACATGTTCATAATAAAAAGTTTCCACAATTTTTAAATTACTGAGCGAAGTAGCAGGGGCTAGTAGGAAATATTTGAAACTATCCATAGAAGAGTTATCCTTTGACAACACGATGCATCCAGATTAAACTACTTTTACATTAAAAAAAGAAAGTTGTCCATGCAACATATTGACATATGGCTCAGTCATCATATGATGACTTCTAGTTAAATTGGAGGTACATACAGAAAAAGAAAAGCCTACTAAATATAACCAGCTAAAGAATCTTTTTAGAACTTAAACAAATGATAAATGTTACTTTAGATTTTAAAGGCATAAAACAAGCTTTACCAGAAGCAGAGACTATAGTAAGAAATTTCTCCTATTAATATAAAAGAGCTTTATAGGGATCCTCAAAACAAACAAACAAGCAAACAAATCTGAAGAACAAAAACAAAAACACAACTTTTCTAGGATCAAGTAATTTCATCCAATAATGAGAAATTGGTTTCTTTATCATCCTCTAATTAGTTGAATCCTTTGGTCAACCAAATTACAGCAATAATATCGCTGACCTCATTGGCTTTAAGTAAAGAATAAAATTGTTAAGAGCATGTAATGGAATGGTACACACACACACCATTATAAAATTGGCAAGAAAATAGAGTATGTATTCACAGAAATATGGAAAATAGTAGCTTCCCAAATATCTAACTGGTTAATAAATTATGATTATTGCTAAATAGACAAAATAAGGAATACACTTCTTCAATAAAGATTTGATATAAGAGTCTAAAATGTAGGAACACTATTTGAGCAGAAATATTTAACATATGACACCATCCAAATATTTTTCCAGCTGAATAATTGAGGTAAATAATGCATTAACTGTACACATAAACTTTGATATATAAATGCCTGTTTATTTTTTAAAGGAATGTGCATAAATAAAACATACTATTTTTATCAGTTACTGAAGTTAGAACATATTACTCTCTTGGTTGAATACTGAAAATGGTTTGTTTTTTGTATTTTAATTTTTATTTATCTTTCAAATTTATTTTTAGGCAGATGCAACTTGGAGTTTTTTCTTCTATTTTTAGTTGACACATAATAATTGGACATAATTATGGGATAGAGCATGATATTCAATACATGCATAGAATGTATAGTGGTCAAATCAGAGTAATTAGAATCTTTATAGCCTCAAAGATTTATCATTCCTTTGTGTTGAGAATATTCAAAATATTCTCTTCTAGCTTTTTAAAATATACACCATTTTAACTCTACAGTGCTATAGGACATTAAAACTTATTCCTCCTGTCCCCCTGTAACCTTGTACCCTTAATCAACCTGTCCCTATTTTCCCCTCCCTTCTACCTTCCCAGCCTCTAATAATCGCGAATCTATTCTTCACCTCTACAAGCTCAATTTATGTTTTTCAGCTCACACTTATAACTGTAAACATGCAATATTTTTCTTTTCATGCCTGGCTTATTTCACTTAATATAATGTCCTCCAGGCTCATCCATGTTGCTGCAAAGCACAGGATTTTATTCTTTTTTATAGCTGATTATTTGATTACATGTATATAATATATATACACACACCACATTTTCTTTATGCATTCATCTGTTGGTGGATATGTAGACCAATTTCATATTGTGGGTAATGTGAATACAGCAGCAATAAGGATGGGTTGGAGGTAATTCTTCAATATACTGATTTCCTTTTCATTGGAAAATACCCAGTAGGGGAATTGCTAAATCATATGGTAGTTCTAGTTTTAGTTTTTCTGTGATACCCTCATTATGTTGTCCATAATGGCTGTATTAATTTACATTCCTAGCAGCAGTATATGAGTTTCCTTTTATCCATATCCTTACCAGAATTTGTTATATTTCGTCTTTTTGATGGTAGCCATTCTAACTGGAATAAGATGATATCTTATTGTGGTTTTTATTTATACTTCTCTGATGATAATGGAT
>NW_012152496.1:356490-357036 GCF_000956105.1 Propithecus coquereli
AATTTCATAAATATTCTTTTCTTGGTGGTCTGTTAATGGAAAATTATTTTTTTCTTTCTGAGATGTCCTTTTTGTTTGTTTTGTTTTTTATTTTTTTATTTTTCATTTTTTTGTGTGCGTGTTCTTACATTGATATCCATGCTCCTGTTATAAGAGCTGCTTCTTCCAATTTTATGTAGTAGCTTTCATAGGGAAAAACTATTTCCTATAGATATATCTATCGTGTCAGTTGAGTAGGGTACTTTGGCTTAGGTTCTTGGTGGACACCCTTATGTATTCTTTGTATGATTTCTTTGGTTGTAGTCAATATCCATGGTGTCCGTGAGTTCCTCGGTGACTTACACTGCAGTTGTTTATGGAGGATGTGTAACGCTTTTCTGGGAACTGAAGCACCAGTCAATCCTCTCCTCAGACCTGTGAATGTTGTTCATGAGCACTGGCTGTGGTGGTGGCAGGGCCCGGATGGTCCGGTCCTTGGGCACCTGGGCAGATCACATGGGTATTGGTGGTGGTGGCTGCAGGTCCTGGACAGGCTGGCCCACAGGC
>NW_012152496.1:359125-374043 GCF_000956105.1 Propithecus coquereli
GAGTACAAATGGATCCCGTTATCTTTGACCTAGAAATCTTATGTCTCTTGTCAGCATTCATGAAACTGTCCATCTAACATGTTAGCTTGAAATTAAGGTAAAATTCCATACCCTTTGCAGTTCTTGAAACTACCCAAATACAATTTCCTGAAATACTCAGTGATTCTCAGAATAGGGTATATTAGACAATTGGGTTAGAATACACAAAATATGGCAACAAATTTATAAAAATATACAAATATTGGTTATAATGTTTGTAAGTCCTGCTATAATTTACAATCAAAATATAAAGTTTTGAAATTTAGTAAAAAAAATTGGGTGGACATGTCATAATAAAATAAATATTGCATTTCCTAAATAGAAAACTAATTGGATCTGCAAAATTATCTGAATTACTCCATCAAAGCCAGAATTCTATACTTTTGTGGTGTTAATAGAACAAGTTATCAGAAGAATTATTGTATCTTGGCAGGTATATAAAAGGAAAAAAACTGATTTTGTTTTGGCCTTTTTTATAGAAAATTATAAATTGTATATGCTAAGGCAGAAAATGTAACTAATTAATTGATATAAATACCTCCAGTGAATGTATCCTAGCAAATAATTGATATTAGAGTTGACCCTTCTCTTCATCCTCAAACCCCCAACCTGTGCTTGATGATAACCATGACGCAGTATTGCAAAGAACTATGAATCAATCTGGCGCTACCATTTTCTGTCTTTGACAGTTGCTTGAAGATATTTTACCTCCTGTAATGGACTGCATTATGTCCACCACCAACCCCCAATTCATATGTTAAATTCCTAACACCCAGGACCACAAAATATGACTGTATTTGGAAATATAATCTTTAAATACGTAAAATGAAATCATTAGAATTGCCCCTAAGCCAATATTACCAGAATCCTTATAAGAAATAGAGATTAGGATAATAAATATGCAAGGAAGAAGACCATATGAAGACAAAGAGGAGAAGATGGCAACCTACAATCCAAACACAGAGGCTTCAAAAGAAACAAACACTGCTGACACCTTGTTTCAAACTTCTGGCCTCCAGAACTGAGAGAAATAAATTTCTGTTGTTTAAACCACCTAGTCTGGATATTTACAGCCCTAGCAGACCAATATATCTTCCTTATGTCTAAATTTTAGCATCTGAAGATACAGAAATATCATTTATCTTTTAATATTTCTGGAACATATAAATAAAGCAACATATTCCAAGTATCTACTATATTTCTAACAGGTAATGTTGTTCAAGAAATGTTGGAATCCTTTTTGCTCCTCTAAGAATATGAATGCCATGCTTATTCTCAAGAAAAAAAATCCTGAGAATAATATGTGTCCTGCTGCCCTCGTCTGCTGACAGTATATTAAAGAGAAACATAAATATATGTATGAAATGAGTTATCAGTATAAAATCATAATTCAAAATAAATTAGAGGATGATTGTGATTCTAGCATTTTCCCAAACTTACCACATTACATTAATCAAATCACTTATTTTATTTTAGCTGCAGATTTTCATCAATAAAATGAGACTCCTTTGTATTTATAGTTTCCCTCACTCACTCACAGTACAAAATTTGTATGTAAGTGATATTGATTTTTACACCCAAATATCTTTCACTCTCAGCTTTTCTGTGTTACTTTAAAAGTGCACTCGAGGAAACCTCACATCTCGATTATTGCCATACTCAGTTTACTAACTAACTTTCTTACCTCTAGTTTCTCTTTCCTATCTCATTTACCTGAACAGTTCAGACAACTGTTATGAAGTCCTAAGTGTCACGTCTTCTAACCTTCTCTCATCTTTGAATTTGCATGTTTTAAGGTGAAAACATCACGCAAAATAGCCATTCATTCTGGAAAAAGACAAATAGAGAGTTGCTAACACAGGCCTTTGTACCTTTGCTTCCGCTCTCTCCACTGTCTTATGTTCACTTATTTAATTAATCTTGAATTCTATCTAATTTTGGATAGCTGGCTTCATCATTTCCCCTGGCTCCTGGCTGATTATTTCAATAATTTTACTTCCTGTTTGATTTCAAGTCAGTTGTATCAGCATAATTTCTGATTCCCTAATAGCTCGTAAGTTTGAAACTGCTTTATTGCTCTTTGCCTTGGCCTGTGAACCTCTCAGAGATACCAGTGTCCTACTTTCACATTTCTCTTTGGCTTAGTGAAGAGAATATCTTCTGTGCTTTCCTGAGAAACTGAGCCAGACAGTTTTTTCTTTGACCTCACATAATAAACCCATTCTAACATATCTAGTTTCCCGAACTTTCTGAATCTTCCATTCTGTACTCTGCCAAGGCAGTCATAGCATTTCCACGTACTTTATTGTAGGCTGCTACTCTCAAGCTTCAAATATCTGTCTTAGTAGCACATTAGAAACAGCTTCATGTGTCCTTGCCATGTTGTCAAGTACTGAGTGATGGGAGACGGCTTCCATATCAAGAAATTAGTCACTATTGAGCCTCAGATTCAACCATCACTTTCCAGTGAAACACTGCTAGCTTCTGTGACATAGTAAAAATATATAGGTGATCTCTGTCTCCAGTTCCTGGCAGAGAGCTCCTAAAATTGTAATTTCCTGAGTAATAGGGGTACTGAGTGCACCTTTTCTTGTAGTATTTGGTCTTTGACTCCAGCTCCTGACAGAAAGCTCCTAATACCTTTGCATTTCTTGGACATCTATTGTTCTAATGGGGCCACTCTTGGTGGGCTACTGGATAGGGACTGGTCACCTGAAAGACCATACAATTCCTTTTATGAGTTAAATATTTTTTTCCAGAACAAAACTACATTTTTTTTTGGCAAGTGGGTTTCTTATAGACAACATATAGTTGAGTATTGCCATTTTAATCAGCCTCGCTGTCTGCATTTTTTATTATACTGTGTAACTCATTTATATTTGAGGTGTTTTTCAATATATTCAGGCTAATGTGTACCATTTTACTCATTTTCTATTTGTCCCATCTGTGACTTTTTCTTATGTTCTTTCATGCCTTCATTTTTTAGCATTTTACCTAGTTTATTACTTTATCATGTATATTCCTTTGTTTATTTTTTATTGATTTTAAAATTTTATATTTAACATTTTGCTATCTATCTTCAAATTCCCTTTCTCATATGTTTTAAGAGCTTTGAAACAGGACACTGCCCACATTTCTCTGTTCTTGTACCTAGAGTACATGTTGTTTTTCTATTTGCTTTCATATTTCTTAGAAGCCTAAAAATAAATTTTTATGGCTCTTGTCCTAGTTAATCTGTTAAAATATTTAGAAACAATAAAAAAGTATTTTATATTTACCCACTTAATTAAATTACATAAGAATTCTGAAAAGAAATATAGTAAATCTCCCAACCTTGGGTAGACAAAGATATTTTAGATGGGTCCCAGGAAGCACTAAATATATACATGAAATTGTCATGAATTGAAATTCATTAAAATTAAAAGCAATGAACTAGCAAGTCACAGATGGAACAAATATTTGCTGTATTTAACAAAGTAATTATATTTAGACTATTTAATAACTCCAAAAAGTCAATAAGAAAAAAGACATACTTATAAAAATGGGAAAAGATTTTAATAGGCACCTCACAAAAACTTCAAATAATCATTATTAATATAAACTAGTACTCAATATCATTGTTCATTTTAAAATTCAACTCGAAACTGCAAGGAGTTCTACTATATATGTCCTAGATAGCTAAATTTGAAAAGAATGACAACTTCAAATTCTGGCAACGATGTGGAACAACAAAATCTCCATATATTGCTGGCAATAATTTATTATGTTGCAAATAGTTGTAATCATTCTGGCATTTTTTTCCTTAAAGTTAAGCAGGTACCTTTTATAGAACCTATCCATTTCACATCTTGATAGTTACCCAAGACAAATGAAAATATATCTCTACAAAAGGACTTGGCAAGCATATTTATAATAGCTTTATTCATAATAGTCCAAAAATAGAAATAAACTAAACATTCATTTAATAGGTGAATGGATAATAAACTTGTATTTTTAGGTAGGAATGACACACCAATAAGCAGGGATAAATTACTGTAACATGGATGAACCTCAAAAACATGCTGAGTGAGAGAAGTCAGACACTAAAGTGAGCATACTATCTGATTCCATGGATGTGAGGTTCTACAACGGACAATGCTAATTCATGGTGAAAGAAATCTGAATAGTGGCTGGCTTTGGAGGTATAGGATTTGACTGGGATGAAACACTAGGGATCTTTTGAGTTTATGTAAAAGTTCTACATCCTGATAGGGCTTTAAGCTATATGACTGTGTGCAATCATCAAAATTTATTGAAATGCAACTTTAGTGTATCTGCCTGTAAATGTAATGTATTAAATCTCAATAGAAATAAGTTACTGGAATGTTCTATAAATTGAAGAATTTATTTTCCTTCACCCTAATTTTGTTGAAGCAGAAGTTTTAAGATTTGATGTAAGCCATTCTGAACTGAAGAATTTTTATAGGAAGATTTTGTAGCCCCATCTTTAATGAGGCCTTATATCCAACCATAATAATTTCACAGGTGCAATGCATGAGAAAGTTGTAGGAGACATAGAACTAACAACTTATGGTTTTCTTTGAAGATTTTATGGGAAAATATATCCCTGTGATGACTAACTGCTGAGCTTTCCTCACTTGTCACCAAGTGTCTGCTTGGTCTCCTGAAGGAATCGGGCCACAATTGAACCTGAGTATATTGAAGTATCTTGCAGGCAAGTTAAACATTCAGAAGAGATTGGCTAGATTGGCCTTTATAAGTGAGCACCACATGCTGTTCAACCCATGTGTATATAGTCTTCATCTTGCAACCATTCCTACTCTTTCCCTGTGCCCACTGCATCATTTCTAGGGTGGCTGATGGTAACGTTTTGTGCCTTTTCCATCATGGATGCTTTTCAATGGGCATTAACATATGATTTAACAACCTTCATATTTTATACTCATTCCCAGATGTTTATTCTTATGCCTCTACCTCAAACCTCCTTGTTGCTTATCCTCCAGACCTTTGCCTTTCAGTCCCTGATCCAGTGGCCAGGCCATTAGCCACTACCTAGAAGTTCGTATGTATTCTCACCTTAGGCCACTTCTTTACACAAATGGTTGACGTGTTACTCATAGTTCTTTCTAGGAACATTTTCCACCCCAAAGTGGGGCTATAATGTAGTCACTATCAATTTCTGGCTTATATGTATATCCAAACTAGCCTATCTATAAGCAAAACTTTAGGTTTTTCCCTCCCCTCAACTGGTTTCACAGGACCCCAATAGGCCATAGGTATAAGCTGAGAGAGGGACTCACATTGGGTGATTGGAGGGTCTTTGATATGTACTGATGAAGCTTGCTTATGATCTTTGATCCTGCTCAGTTTCACATTTTTATGTACCATTTTCATCTTAGGAAGGATTGCTTCTGGGCCTATCCAACTTCATGACTGAGCGGGTTCATCAGAACCAAGAACACAGTGGAAGGTCCCGACACATGGTCACTTGGTGTCACATTGTTAAATGTTCTGCCTCTACCAAGGACCAGTAAGTAATACACCAGGAGCTTTTCCCAAAGATGTGTGAATTTCTTGTGGTAGATTACATGATTTTGCTACAGAACATTGGGAGCCTGCATTGTAAGTCTTCCACTGGATATTTCCATGAACTTCATACTGTATTTTCCCCAGTATTGATGCCTCCAGCAACATAGGTACTGCTAGATTAAAACAGGAGCTGAACTGCTTCACCACAGCCTGAACCTACTGCAGAACCCTTTCCTACCCTAGTCACCACCATCTCACTCAGTATATGGGCTGGAAGTGGAACAGGCTGTTCACAGAACCTGAAGAAGCCTGTCAGGCACTGTACTTTCTTCTTCACAGTAGAATCAGTAAGATCCAGTAATTTGTGTTTTACTTTGGAGAGATTGTCCTGTAATACCTGTAACCACTGGCTCACCTTAAAAATTCTGCTGAAGTGACATGTTTCTGAAACTTTGCTAGATTTATCATCTACTATCTGGTGTTCAGGTGTATTACCGTGGACTCCAGCATACTAGTCACCTCTTTCTTATTCCAGCCGCTAGTATGATGTCATTGATATATAGATTTAAGGGATATTCATGATATGAAAGTGGTATAGATCTTTTCTGTTTTGTGACAGCAGGCAAGACAGTGTAGCCCTGGTTTGAAGCTGTGAATGAAGTGATTCCACACAATGGAAATTACTTCTGCTCCTCTTCCTAATTGGAATAGAAAAACAATACATTTGTCAGATAAATGGCCATATATCATGTGCTTGGGCAACAATACCATGTTCTGTATGATAGTTGTGATTTGAATCGCCAGTTGTTTGAGCAGTCATCTTCCTGGGTCCATCTGGTTTCTACAGAAGGCAGACTAGTTAATTACATGAAAATATTATAAGAACAACCATTTTCATATCATTTAGATCTTTAAAGGTAGTATTTATAGCCCATTATCCCCATTCCCTTCTCCTCTGGGAAGCCATACTATTTTTATTCACTATCTTGGGTAGTGGGAGAGACATATTCAGAGACTTCCACTTGGCCTTCCACACTATGACGGCTCTTATTTCACTTGCAAAATACCCAAAGTGAAGGTTATATATTTGGGGCGGGGGGAGGGCTGGAGAAATTACAAGTGAGAGCATTAACAGGTGAACTTCATCTGTACTTCCATTTATTACCTGGCCCCTATGAAACTCCCACTCTAACAGGGTATAATATTAATGCTTTAGGCTTCTGGTTATCAATGTCAATTCAGGACCTTTGTGAAATAGTCTTTGAAATTTCCTAGTATTTCCTTTTCTTCAAGATAAATTCAACTGAATAAATGGCTGTAGGTCTCTTTGGGGCAAAGGTGGAAAAATCATTACAAGGTATAATTGCAGCAGTGTTGTAAGACTATTCCTCTTGGGAACTTCCCACCTATTAAATCAATGATTTCTATATCTGAAAATTGACTCAAGTTCAGGAACTAAAAAAATGATTATGACTTATTATTGGGGCTCATCTTCTTGCTACTCCCGTTATGCTTTCTTCTGTTTGCAGATGTTAAGGAGCACCTTATATTGCTTCACTTTTTTGTTGTTGTTGTTGCTGTGTCTCAGACAGAATGCTGTGTTCTGTTAATCGTCTCCAGAACTCTTTAAGGGTACAGCCCCATGACAGACCCACAAATCTACCATTTGGCATTATAATTGTAGCACTATGGCTTCTGGCAGTTAAGGGCTGCCCTCTTGAGATCTGTCATATTCATTGCTATTAACAATGAGTACATTGAGAGCTAACAATTAGTTGCTAATAAGCCAAGCTCTGTGATTAACTTGCTACTATCAGTTGTGCTCTAAAGAGAAGAGCCAACATTGGACTTCATAATGCTATCATCCTTTTCATCGATGCATTCTTCATAGCCTTGATGAATAGAGTGTCCTCTGGGCTCTACCACCAATTTACCTCCGATACATTTTCTAGCCTCACAGAATATAACTATTCCATCATGCTCTTTTCTCTGACTCTTTCCCCCCATTCTGTACCATAAGCCATGGAAAGTCAGGTATTTTTACCTTTTCAGCACTGGCCATCACTTTCAAGCTTAAATTTTAAAGGCTATGTTAGGAGAGAGTTTTCCACTTTCTCTGAGGTTCTTGCCGGGGTATTAAGTCCTATATCCTAGGAGAGTGAATTCTTGTCAACAAATTTTTATTAGTTGTGACAAATGTACCATAATGATGGAAGATGTTAACAATAGGGGAAACTGGGTCAGGGTATGGGAATTATGTGGACAACTCATGCAAAATTTCTTCAAATATAAAACTTTTCTAAAATAAAACTTATTAAATATTTAAAAACCTATAAGAGAGTTATAGGAGAGATTCATTGAAACTTTAAAATTTGTGTATTTATATAATCTATGAAAATATATGAGATGGGAATACTTTCTAAAGGGCAATTTTATAACAGGATTATATCATTTTAATTAAGCATTTGTGATACTGTAAGTAGGAAGATAGTACATTTCTAGTTCGGAGCCTTTGTATCAAATGAGAAACATATGATTAAAATTTCATCCCACTGAGTTGTTCTTGATATTTTTTCTTTTATTTTCATTGTTATCCTTTATTAGAAAACAAAATATGTTGATTGCTGTTGAAACTGTTAAAATCTTAAGAACACAGAAATCAGGAAATTCTAAGTTAAATTGTCTTATCACCAAATTAAATGTTGCTGAATTTCCAATTACTTCATTTTCAGGACATTAGGGATGGTTATAGCCTTGAAATTGCTTGGAATAATTGATCCTTTGCTGAATCACTTGTTAAGATACAGGAAAATGAGCTTTCTCACTCCATATTATATGCATAATTGGAGGCATGTTTATGGTTTCTGAATATGATGCTCTATGAAGAATTCTGAATTTTTATTCTATGTTGAAATGATGGTTGATATAGTGAAGACTTTAATAACATTTAATTATTTTTGAAAAAAAATTCTGAAAAATCAATATTGCTTAAGGGTATGATTTGCATAGTTTTTCAATACTTGGTGACCTTGGAAATCAGTGTGATTACTTGAAAAATTGCTGTTGTTTCAGTTCAGTGTCTTGTAAAACAATTCACTAACACATTAATGAAAACAAGATGATTTACTTTGGTAATAATATTTAGCCTAAACTCTGCTCTATACGCTCTTTTATTTAATTCAGGATTGCTTTGGCTGTTCTGCATCCTTGGTGGTATTTTTTTATTTTAAAAATTCTGTGAAAATAGGTTTAGAACATGTATGTTTTGTACATCATTCGAACTTGTTTACATATACTTAGGGAGAGAGAAACAATTATTTAATCGAAAAACCTTTCACTGAGTACTTAGTATAGACTATTCACTAAAATAGCTTTGGAATAAACAACATAATCTTGATGATCTTGAATAACTCTCAGTTCAGTGGAGAAAAGAGAAATATAGAAAGTACCTTAAGGTATTCTAGTTTTCATGCCTGCCTGACAATTACCTTGTAAGGATAAAATAGCACATCCTAAGAAATATAGAAAAACTATAGAGGAAGGATAAAGTAAGTATCATAGATGGAGAGTACAATAGGATTGCAGACTGAAATAACCTTTGATATACACACTTTGCCTGACCCAGAAGTCTGGATTTCCTATCTGTAGGGAATAAAATACCATTGTAACATATGTGCAAAACAGCAGCATTATAAATTTTAAGAAGTTAACTCCGGTAATTGTGAGATAATAATTGATTCAATCAAACAGAAGCGGCAAATATATACAGTTGGAGCTTATTGCTATAGCCCAGGTGAGCAATATTGAGAACCTATATGTAAACAATAGAAAAAAATAGTGAAGAAAAAAGAACATTTTGACAGGTATTTGGACAGAAAAATGAAGAGACTGCCGTTATGGAAAGAGAATATGAGTGCCTAAAACAACCACTTTGGCTGTTGAGCCATCTGCACTAGTCAGAAAGCTGTTGTGTCAACTGTACTCAATTTGAGTTCCTAATTTATTGGTGTATGTTTCTTAAAGTCAATTTTGCAGCAATATATATGGTGGCTCTCAGTTATGATTATACAATTTTTTGAAGGAAGAATAATAGAAATTTTCAATATTTAGTTGGTCTTTTTCTTTTTAAAATAGTATAGATGTTTTGTAACATTTGAATTGATTTAATATAGAAAATAAAAATTCTATTTCTTAAAGTATACCAGACAACAGCATTTGTAATAATTTTCTGAACAAAGCTTACATACATATTTTTTAATTTTGAAAATTAACTTTACCAGATATGAATTTTTCTAATGAATAAAAAATTCAACTTATGTCATGATTTAAGGATATTGTCAAAAATTACTTATGTATTATTTAAAAAACAAAAATACCTATCATATTAAACATCATTAAACATATTTTACTAACTCAGTGATGGAATATACACACTTATACAGGCAAGTTGAAAAGTAAATTAGAAGTTTGTCTACTACAGGATATATAAGCTCTTTAGGACAAAACAAGAGTTTTAGCAAAGCTCTCATATTCATGTCTAATAGGTTTTTCATGTGTTTCTGACTGATAGGCTGAAAAATACAATTGTGATTTGAATGTGTTTTTAGGTAAACTATTGATTTAGATAGTACTTCTTGATAAATGTAAGTATATACATAATGTAATTTACTATGAATGTTTAACATACTAAAAAGTTTCCACGGGGACATGGGTTTGAACCTATATTTGCAATTAATATCTATGTGACCGGAGCAAATCACTTAATTTTTCTGAGAAAGATTTTTAGAAAGTTTAGAATCTCATAAGGCCGTGGTCCCAAACCCCGGGGCCTCAGACAAGTACCAGTCTGTGGCCTATTAGGAACCGGGCTGCACAGCAGGAGGTGAGCAGTGAGCCAGCAAGAGAAGTCTCATCTGTATATACGCAGCAGCTCCCCATCGCGCTCGCATCACCGCATAAGCTCCGCCTCCTGCCATGCTAGTGGCAGCACTGCATTCTCGTAAAAGCTCAAACCCTACTGCAAACTGCACATGCGAGGGATCTAGGTTGTATGTTTCTTATGAGAATCTAATGCCTCATGAGCTGAGGTGGAGCTGAGGTGGTGATGCTAGTGCTGAGGAGTGGCTGCAAATACAGATTATCACTAGAAGAGAGGTTTAACTGCACAATAAATGTTATACGCTAGAATCATCCTGAAGTCATCCCCATCCCCGGGTCTGTGGAAAAATTGTCGTCCATGAAACCGATCCCTGGTACCAAAATGGTTGGGGACCACTGCCATAAGGAATTTGGTAATGGAAACTATAAAAGACAGTCCATGATGTGTTAGAGCTTCATGCAACAAAGTTTTGTTAAGTAAATACTATGCACAAGCAATACTGAAGTTATTGATAATTCAACAAGGTCTCTGTTTATATGGCCCACACATTCTAACAGGAGATTCACTGGACTTTGTTTCGAAGTATCTTCTTTAATTTGCCTACACAAAAATTCTCCTACACATTTTGTTATCCGCAGTATACTAAGCATGTCCTAGATGTTGCATATTCTTGAATTTTGTAGTTCTTAGTACTAGCATGTTTTAACTGTTGATTAGAAGCCAAAAATTTCTTAGTTCTCTGAACAATTCCTAAATCGTTCAATTTACAGTTCTCAGGGCATGATTTGTGGACCTAGGGGATGTTTCTCCTTATAAATTGTACTTTTCTATTCAGCAACATTCTCAGGGGAACGTATACAGATTTCCAGTCTTTTATTTCTGTCCATCTCTCTGTTCTTTAGTATTCTTTCCTAAATATCCAGCTATCTCAGCCCTTTCAAACTCTAAACCCTGGCTCTTCAGCTCATTGAGGGTGCCACATTCTGCTTGTGTTCTCCCTCCTTGTGCTGAAGTACAGAAAGTGCTTCCAGACGGAAAGCTACGGGATCCCTCTTCTAGCCTTCTGGCAGTCTAAAGTTTGAAACCATATTTTCTTTAATTTTATTGTCATTTAGAGAAGGTCAAGTCTTATGCTAGTAAACCCATTGTGGTCAGACTCACTTTCTGACCTCTGTTTAACATTTATCTTTGTGATTATTTTCTACAATTAAATTCTATTTGAACTGGTCAATGTAATTATTTAGTTTGTCTACTTTTCTGTATTTTATGAACGTAGTAATGATCGTTACTTTAAAGTCTTTTTCTGCTAAATACAACCTCTGAGTCATTCGTGTGTCTATCTCTATTCTTTATGTTTCCTCCTATTGGTAATAGGTCTCTTCATACGTCTAGTTATATTAGGTTTTATGGTGGAGTTTACATATAAAATACCCTCACAATCATATTATCATCCAGCAAATCAGGTTTGTTTATCCATATGTTAAGGCAGTGAGGAATTGATAATCTCCAAAGAATCTGGTATTGACTTTTGTTGTACTTTGTTTGCAGTTTTAGGAAGACTAAGACATGGTTGGTCCACCCCTTTCCTAATATGTGATACTGTTAGTTTTTAATTGAGTTTACAGGTTTATTTCTCCTCAGCCCTAAAAAACTATGAGAAATACAATTTTGCAGTTCAGTTCAACCCAATTCTCCAGCATTCTGATCGCTCAATTTCAAAATCTGACAAATTTCTTGAGTGAAAAACCAACCATGTGCTTGAGGCAGTTCTCCTACAGGATGATGTTTTCTTATCTAATCCTTGAGAGACTGTAGGAGATTTCATTCTTCCTTTCCTTTACATTTGGCCTAGCTTTCCAGCCTTCTATGCAGTTTCACAACTCAGAGAACGGCCGACAAGGAAACCAGTTAGTTTTTATGCTACACTTTTACAATTTACATTGTAGTCTCTTGCAAACTCTAAAAGATTTGCTGGTTTCTCTAAAGCCCACCAGAGGTCTTTGTAAACCAAGCTGAAATTTCAGATGATACCTGGAATTAGTAAATGTTAAAGGGAAAAAAAGAAATAGAAATATATAATTTTAAATAACTTTTTCCTCTTGGTAATTTTAAAATTATTTAATTCTTCTTGCTTCAGTAGCTTTTCATGAACTATAATGTGATTTTTGTAAATTTATCTTGCTTTAATTAATTGCTGCAGTGGAAATACTGGCATATCATGATATACTGTATCTTACTTACAAGCAGAATTATCCATATATTTTTAATTATAATAATTAATTTTTCATATTAGCAATCTCAAATTGTTTCTTACTTTCAAATCTTCTTGGGGTTTCTGTATGGATTCTTGAACCTTCTTACATTTTTAAGTTGTTGCTATTTTTTAAACATATAAACTTTTTTTTATATTTAGTGTCTGATAAATCTAGTCTCTTGAGGTCTTTGTGGATTTCTACCTAATATCACCTGCTATTGTCTGTCCTATGAATCATTCATACTGAGTTGTCATTGTTATTATTTTTTTTTAACAGTGAGCTGCTGTTTTTCTTTAAAAGTTTATCCATGGGAATTCTTTGAGAAATTTGTGGAAATTGAGCTCCTCCACAAAGGACTTAAGATTTGTTGCTGCTAGTCTTCTGTAAGCATAAGTACTACCAAACTGCAACCACTTTAAGTTATATTTTTTGTTTGGGATTTTCAGACCAGGTAGCATGAAGTTGTATAAAAAACTCCTGCATGTAGTGCACCTTAGGGCTAGAAATTTCAGAAGTAATTTATTTTCTTTTACTCGGTTACAAGGTAGAGACATGTTTTCTTACCATTTCTTTCTATTTATGTAAATTTCTCACTTATTTTGCCCATGAAATTGTATCCTTTCAAAGGTCTAAGCTTTGTATTAATGTGTATTAAACAACTCATTTGGAAAAAAAAAAAAACAAAACACATAAACATTCCCTTATCAGATGTACAAGCAACCAGGAAAGCCGAAGATCAAAATCCCCTCAAATATAAAAGTGTATAAAGAGTTGCTTAGCTCCAAGATTTCTGTGACTTTGTATTGGGGTTCTGTGGACTCTTTAATTTGACACTAGCTTCCCAATTTGTTGCACTCACACACATACACACACACACACACACACACACGCACGCACGCACGTATATATTTGACTTAATTGGTTTGGGCTGGTATAACAAAAATATCATAAACTGGGTGGCTTAAAAACAACATAAATTTATTTCTCATAGTCCTGGAGGCTGGGAAAACCAAGATCAAGGAACCAATTCAATGTCTGGCGAGGGCCTGCTTCCTCATAAATGGTGCTTTCTTGCTGCAACCTCCCTTGGGCAAACAAGCTCCCTTGGACCTCTTTTATAAGGATACTCATCCTATTCATGAGGGTTATGCCCTTGTGACTTAATCACCTCCCAAAGAACCCACCTTTTAATACAATCACATTGGGGATTACGTTTCAACACCACTAAGTATGAAGGGGCACAAACATTCAGATCATTGCAAAATTGTACAGACATATATGTGTGTGTATATATTAATATATGTGTCTCTATACATGTTCAAATTTTATTTAATATTTTGTTTGTATTTATTTTATTGGGGATCATTCTCTAGATAACTAATTAGCCATACTGCTAAAAGAAGATTTTTAGTTTAATTCACGTAATTTATTTCATAGTTACCATTATTAATGACTTTAAAATTTCAAATAAAGAGATTGACTAAATTGTACATTATTTTGTAATTATTAAATATTTGAACCCACAGTCTTATTGCATAGATTATACTCTTAACCACCATAATAATGTGTCTTGAATGAATAAACTCTTGAGTAAAATTTTAAGTCCTGGGATAAAGAAGAAAAAAGGTGTTTTTTTCCATCTGTGACATTTGAGAGTAGTTTAATTCCATTTCCCCCCTGCCTTTGAATAGCAAATGCATAAAGCTGAAGGTCCCCCCAAAATATGAGAAAGTAGAATTTACTTGTACTTTAAACAAGCTGTCTAAATAAAAAATGTATATATATGGCTTACAAGTTGTAAAGGCTGTAGTGTCAGGCAAGGTATTATAGTTCATGTCATAATGGAAAACCTGCTGGAAGCTGAAAATTTGAAATTGGTTTTCCAAAAGTGTAAAGCGAATGCTATTTCATTGCAATTTGGCAGTAAACCAGAATAATATAAAAGTAATATTGTTCCTCATGCTAATAAAAATTCAGACAAAATAATAGTTCCATGCATATGGGAATTTTTATTACAATGCTTTTTAATGATGTACTTGTTTCTAAGGCATAGGATACTATTTATTATGCCACATATTCAAATAATGTTCAAAGAAAACTTCCTTGAATCAGATATTTTACACAGAAAGAAGGCAGCAGGGGACCCTAGCTTCAGTTCAGTTTTTAACACCTTGCAACGGTTCTGTTTTCTCTATTATTAAAGTAATTTATTTTCT
>NW_012152496.1:374218-389093 GCF_000956105.1 Propithecus coquereli
AAAATCATTCCTGGAACGTTAAAGAAGCTAGTTGGTTTTTTTTGTTTGTTTGTTTGTTTTTTGAGACAGAGTCTCTGTTGCCCGGGCCAGAGTGCCGTGGCTTCAGCATAACTCACAGCAACCTCAAACTCCTGGGCTCAAGCGATCCCTCTGCCTCAGCCTCCGGAGCAGCTGGGACCACAGGCACGTGCCACCATGCCCGGCTAATTTTTTATATATATGTATTTCTAGCTGTCCAGATCATTTCCCTCCATTTTTTAGTAGAGACGGGGTCTTGCTCTTGCTCAGGCTGGTCTCAAACTCCTGACCTTGAGCGATCCACCCGCCTAGGCCTCCCAGAGTGCCAGGACCACAGGTGTGAACCACCACTTCCGGCCAAAAGCTAGTTGTTTTTAGTTAATGTAAAGATAAGATTTTTGAGTTGGTTACAATACTAATTAGTATCCAGCATGGCCAGAAACAATAATCTTTGGGGATTATCTGTTCCACTAGAAAGAAATATTTAGCTTTTCTACTGAACAAAATCTTTATCTTTTCCACTACTTTTTCCCATAAAAATGCCAGTCAAAAGTAAGAAAAGCCCAACATTGAACTAAAAAAATCTTAGTAACATCTCTTTCCTATATCTGTACTTTGTTTTACTTTATAAACTATATCTTTCCATTGTGTTTTCTATTTTAAGGTTTATATGTATATATAGTAAAATAAATAAAATGTGTATTAAGTGTATGTCTTTATAACATTTTCACAGCTTTATGTATAATGAATGTACAACACATTGCATATATTTAAGATGTAAATGAGATGACTTTGACATATGCACATGTCAATTCAACAATAACCATGAACAGGATAATAAACAAGTCAAACACCCCCAAAAGCTTCTTAGCATTTGCAATACACCATCATACTTCTCAGGTATGAAATACTGAGATACACACGCATACACAAATATCTGATTGTTTCAGCTTCATTTGTTCATCTTATTATCCTTGTTTCTGCCTTAAACTTTAAAAAAAAATTAGTTAACCATACGTGTAAACATTTATACCTAGTCTTTCTATGCTGTTGAACTATTTTTCTTTTTACTAGTACTGCATTATCTTAATTAGTATAACTTTATAAAAAGTCTTAAAACCAGGTAGTGTCAGTTCTCCAAATATATTGTCTATCAAAGTGATCTGCCATTTTAGGTCTTTTGTACATCTATGTAAATTTTAGAATTTTAGCTTGTCGGTTTCTAAAAGATGAAATACAGCTAGGATTTTGATTGGGATTGCTGTGGGTCATTTTGGGAAGAGTAGATATCTCAACAATATTGACACAACTTATAAATCCCATTTAGTTAGGTCTTTATGTTTCTGATTTACTTCATTTGATGTAATTTCCTCTAGTTCCATCTATGTTGTTGTAAATAACAGGATTTCATTATTTTTATGGCTGAATAGTATTCCATTGTGCATATATACCACGTTTTCTTTATTCATCCATCTATTTTGGAACATAGGTTGATTTCATATCTTGGCTATTGCGAATAACGCTGTGATAAACATGGGGGTGCAGATATCTCTTCAATATACCGATTTTTTTTCCTTAGGATAAATGCACAAGAGTGGTATTTCTGGATCATATGGTAATTCTGTTTGTAGTTTTTTGAGAAAACTCCATACTGTTCTCCATAGTGGCTGTAGTAGTTTACATTCCCACCAATAGTGTATAATAGTTTCCTTTCTCTGGATCCTTGCCAACATTTGTTATATTTTGTCTTTTTTATAATAGCCATCCTAACTGGGGTGAGGTGATATTTGATTGTGGTTTTGATTTGCATTTCCCAGATGATTAGTGATGTTGAGCATTTTTTTTTCATATATTTATTGGCCTTTTATTTGTCTTCTTTTGAGAAATGGCTCCTCAGATCGTTTACCCCCCACCCCTTTTTTTAATCGGACTGCTTGTTTTTTTGCTGGTGAGATGTTTGAGTTCCGAGTATATTCTGAATATTAGTCCCCTATTAAATGAGTAGTTTGCAAATATTTTCTCTCATTCTTCAGGTTGTCTTTTCACTCTGCTGATTGTTTCCTTTGCTGTGCAAACCTGTTGTAGTTTGATATAATCTCATTTGTTTATTTTTGCTTTTATTACCTGTTCTTTTGAGGTCTTATTCATAAAATCTTTTCACAGACCAATGTCCTGAAGAGTTTTCCCTATGTTTTCTTCCAGTGGTTTTATTGTTTGGTGTTGTATATCCATGTTTTCGATCCATTTTGAGTTTATTTTTATATAGGGCAAGAGGTGGAGATATAGTGTCATTCTTCTGCATACAGATATACAGTTTTCCTAGCACTGTTTTTTGAAGACCCTGTCCTTTCCCCAGAAGTGCTGAGTATTCTTAGCACTTCTGTGAAAAATTGGTTCACTGTAAATGCATGGATTTATTCCTGGATTCTCTATTATGTTCCATTGATCTATGTATCTACTTTTATGCCAGTACTATGGCAATTTGTTTACTATATCTTTGTAGTATATTTTGAAGTCTGGTAGTGTAATACCTCCAGCTTTATTCTTTTGCTCAGGATTGCTTTGGCTATTTATTATTTTTTGTGGTTCCATTCAGAATTTAGGATTCTGTTTTCTATTTCTGTGAATAATGTCACTGGTATTTTGATAGGGCTTGCACTGCATTTGTAGAGTGCTTTGGGAAGGATTATCATTTAAACAATAGTCATTCTTCTGATCCATGAATATGGGATATTTTCCATTTGTTTGCATCCTCTTAAATTTTTTTCATCATTGTTTTGTAGTTTTCCTTGTAGAGGTCTTTTACCTCGTTGGTTAAATTTCCTCATATGTGTGTGTGTGTGTGTGTGTGTGTGTGTGTGTGTGTGTATTTGTAACTATTTTAAATGAGATTGCCTTCTTGATTTCTTTTTCAGACAGTTCATTATTTATGTACAGAAATGCTACTGATTTTTGTTTTTTGCTTTTGTATCACGCAACTTTACTCAATGTATTTAACAATTCTAAGAGTTTTTTGGTAGAGTTGTTAGGTTTTTCTATATATAAAATCATGGCATCTGCAAACTGGGACAGTTTGATTTCCTCCTTTCCAATATGGATACTCTTTATTTCTTTTTCTTGCCTAATTGTTCTGGCTATGACTTCTAGTACTATGTAGAACAAGAGTCCTGAGAGTGGGGCATCTTTGGTCCCAGTTCTTAGGGAAAATGTTTTCAACTTTTCCCCATTGAGTAAGATGTTAGCTGTGGGTTTGTCATATGTGACATTTATTATGTTGTGATACTTTCCTTTTGTACCTAATAGGTTGAAAGTTGTTATTATGAAGGAATATTGAATTTTCTCAAATGCTTTTTCTGCATTGAGATTACCATACGATTTTTGGTCTACATTCTATTGATATGATTTGTTTATTGATTTTCATATATTGAATCATCCTTACATTCCTGCGCTAAATGCCACTTAATCATGATGCATTTTTGATGCATTTTTGGATTTGGTTTGCTAGTATTTTGCTAAGGGTGTTTGTGTCTGTGTTCATCAGGAATATTGGACTGTAGTTTTCTTCTTTTCATTGTTGTTGTTGTGTCCTTACCTAATTTTGATATCAGGTTAATTCTGACCTCACACAATGAGTTAGAAAGAATACCCCCTGCTTCAATTTTAGATTATTTGGGGATGATTTGGAAATAATTATTCTTTAAAGAGTTTAGTAAAATTCAGCAGTGAAACCATCCAGCCCTGGACTTTTCTTTATTGAGAGATTTTCTTATTATTAGGACTAACTCAATCTTGTTACTTGTTATTTGTCTGTTCAGGTTTTCTATTGTTTTTTGAGTAAATCTTGGTAGGTTATGGCTCCAGGAATTTATATATTTTCTCTAGGTTTTTTAATTAATTGACATATAATAGACTCTAATGATCCTTTCTTTTCCCGTAGTATCCATTGTGATGTCTTCATTTTTGTCTCTGATTTTATTTGTGTCTTCTCTCTTTTTTCTTGTTTAGTCTAGCTAATGGTTTATCAATTTTCTTCATCTTTTCAAAAAACCAATTTTTTGTCTTATTGAACCTTTGTAATTTTTTTAGTCTCATCATCACTGATTTCTGCTCTGATCTTTATTAGATCTTTTCTTCTACTAATTATGAGTTTGGTTTGTTTGTGCTTTCCTAGTTTCTTGAGGTGCATTGTTGGATTATTTATTTGAATACTTTCTAGTTTTTCATGTAGGTGTTTATTGTCATCAACTTGCCTGCTTTTGCTATGTCTCATAGAGTTTGGTATATTGTGTCTCTATTTTCATTTGTTTTAAAAAATGTTTTAAATTCTTTCTTTACCCATTGATCATTCAGAAGCATGTTGTTTAATACCCATGTGGTTTTATAGTTTCAATTGTTACTTTTGTTATTGATTTCCAGTTTTATAAAATTCTTGATATGATTTCAATTTTTAAAAATAATTTGAAATTTGTTTTCTGTCCTAACATATGATCAAGCCTGGAAAACATTCCATGTGCTGATGAAAAGAATGTGTATTCTCAAAGAGTGCAATGCGCACAGTCCGGGGCATGGACACTCTTGAAGCTCGGACTTGGGGGGGGGGGATAAGGGCAACATATGTAACCTAAACATCTGTACCCCCATAATATGCTGAAATTAAAAAAAAAAAAAGAATATGTATTCTGAAGCTGTTGGGGGAAGTGTTTGTAAATGTCTGCCAACTCCATTTGTTCTGAGATATAGTTTAAATCTTATGTTTCTGTGTTGATTTTCTGTCTAGGTAATCTGTGCAATGCTGAGAATAGAATATTGAAGTTTCCAGCTCTTAATGTATTGGGATCTTTCTCTCTCTTCAGATCTAATAATATTTACTTTATATATCTGAGTGCTCTGTTTTTGGGTGCATATACATTTACAATTGTCATACTCTCTTGTGCATTGAGTCCTTTATTATTATATAATGTTCTTTGTCTCTTTTTATATCTTTTGACTTAAAGTCTGTTTTGCCTGATATAAATATAACATACCCTGGTTCACTTTTGATTTCCATTTGCATGTGGTATATTTTTACAACCCTTCACTTTTAGTCCATTTGTGTTGTTACAAATGAGGTGAGTTTCTTGTAGGCTGCATAAACTTGTGTCTTTTTTAAATCCATTCAGAGAGTTTTTATATTTTAAATGGAAAATTTAATCGACATTCTAGGTCATTATTGATAGGTGAGGACTTACTCCTGTCATTTTATTGATAGTTTTTGGTTGTTTTGTATATCTTTTTTTCTTACTTCTTCTCTTATGGTTTATTTAGGATTTTCTGTAGTGATACAGTTTGATTACTTTCTCTTTCTCGTATGTATATAGGCTCTACCAGTGAGTTTTATAGTTTTGTATTTTTTTCATGATAGTGGTTATTGTCCTTTCACTTCTAGATGTAAGAATCCCTGGAGCACTTCTTTTAAAGCCAGTCCAGCGGTGATGAATTATCTTAGTTTTTGCCTGTCTGTGAAATATAATACTTTAATTCCCCTTCGTTGCTAAAGGACAGATTCGCTGGGCATAATATTCTTGGCTGGAAATATATTTTTTTCTCAGTACTTTGAATTTGTCATTTCATCCTCTCCTGGCCTGTAAAGTTTCTGCTGATAATTCTGCTGTTAGTCTAATGGGAATTCTCTTAAGTGTGCCTTAACACTGTGCTATTGCTGCTTTTAGAATTCTTTCTTTGTCTTTGACTTTTGACAATTTGATTATAATATGCTTCAGAGAGGACCTGTTTGGGTTGAATCTATTTGGGTTCTTTGAGCATCCCGTACCTACATGTCCTTCTCTCTCCCAGGACTTAAGAAGCTTTTGCTATGATTTTTAAATATGTGTTCCTCACCTTTGCCCTTCCTTTCCCTTTTTTTATCAATCATAATATAAATATGCATTCACTTAATGGTGTCCCATAAATCCTGTAGGCTTTCTTTATTCTTTTTTATTCTTTATTCTTTTTGCTTTTTGTCTACCTGTGCCATTTCAAAATACCTGTCTTCATTCAGAATTTTCTTTTTATTCTTGTTTTAGTCCATTGCTGAAGCTCTCAATTGTATTTTTTATATCATTCATTGAATTGTTTAGTTCTAGGATCATCGTTTGGTACTTTTTTATATCTATCTCTTTGTTGAATTTCTCATGCAAATCATAAATTGTTTTCCTGATTTTGTTGAATTGTCTATCTGTATCCTCTTGCATCTCACTGAGTTTTCTTAATTTCATTATTTTAAATTATTTTTCTGGCATTACATATCCTTATTTATGATTGAGGTCTGTTACTAGAGAATTATTATATTCCTTTGAAGATACCATGTTTCCTTGCTGTTCCATATTTGATGTGTCCCTACATTGATTTCTATACATTTGGTGCAAAAGTGACCTTTTACAATTTTATGGAGTAGGGAAAACCTTATTTGTGTGAATGGGTCTTGGGATGTTGTTTCAGTGGGGTGTGTTGGCCTTGATCCACACTAGTGGCATTTGTGAGTTTCTCAGTGGCCTAGCCTGACAGTTTTTGGCAAGTGGTAAAGATTTGCTGTGGGTGGGCTTGCTGAGCTGTTTCTCAGGTCAGGAGTAAATGAATGCATACAGTAGGTCAGCCAACTTGGGGTCTGGCTCACTGGACATGGGGCCACAGTGCTGTTACTCTGGCCAGGAGCACAGACACAAGGTTGCTCAACTGGCCTGGGGGTGTAATTGCCAGGAGTGGCCCACAGGCTATTTTTCAAGCCCTGGATGCATGTGTGTGGCTACTTGGCCAAACCGGGAATATGTCTGCTGTTGGCAACCTAATGGGCTATGGAATGTGGTTACATAACTTCTTCGTAGTCTGGGTTCATGTCTGCTTGGCATGGCCCACAGGACTATTTCTCCAGTTCAGGATAAAGGTGCACAGGTGTTCAGTCAGCCTGGGGATATGTATGCTAGGGAGGACCCACAGGGCTACTTCTCAGGCCTGGGATGCAGGTACAAGGCAGCTTGGCTTGTACCATATGATGCTTGTACTCATATGGGGCTGTTTCTCAATTCCAAGATGTGAATGGTTGGTTGCTTGGCTGGTCTGAGCATGTCTGTCAGGCACAAGCACAGAGCTGTTTCTCAGGCCTGTGACATGACTTTATGGTTGCTCAGCTGGCCTGGGTGTTTTTTTTTCAGGGGGTGGCCCAGGGAGGTGTTTTGTTAGCCTTAGACTTAGGTGGAGGGCTGATTAGCTGGCCTGGGGGTATGCTGGCCAGAGGTGACTAGTAGGGCTATTTCTTAGGCCCAGTCTGTGTGTGCACAACTCCTTCATTTTCCTGAGGGTACATCTGCTGGTGACACCAATACAAGACTGCTCAGCCAGGCTGGGGCATACCCACCAGGGCATGTCTGTGGGAGATGGGGTATTGTGGAATTATTTCTCAGGTCTTGAACATGGGCATGTAGCTGCTTGGGGGACTCTTCTGTTTGAGGGAGAGTACTTAGTGCTTGAGGAGAACAAGAGTGGGTTTGCACTGGGTGGGACTGCCAGGCTGCTTATCTGGCTGAAAATCCAGCGGCAGGGGTTGGTTTCCCTGCTCTGTCATAGTTGTGAGATTTAGCCACCTGTGTGGGCTTGGCAAAATGAAGATGGAGCCCCAGTGTTGGAGAGGTACAGTGGCTGTGGTATCCTAGGTTACAGTGCACTCCAGAAATGACTCTGCTCTCAAGATGGTACTGTGCTGTAGCAGCTGAATTTATAGGAGGTGGGTAGGTGTGAGAAGTGTACACTCTGTGCTCCTAATCCAGGGCAATGCAGCTGTGTGAATTTCTTGCAGCTCTTCACTGGATTCAAGGTTTCAGAGGACTTTGTGATTCTCTTGTAGTAAGGAATGTTGGTGTTTGTGGTAGCAATGGGGGCTGGTGGGGATCTTCTGCTTATGCTTTCCCCCTGCAAGGGGAAGTCCCTCCTTACACCAAGCAGATCTAACCTGGGCAGGGGAAACAAGGCTGCAGGGGCCAGTGCCTCCACACTGCTCTCCTGATCTTCAATCACCACAAGTGCATCTCCACTTCCCCACTGCACTCTAGCACTCTCCCTTCAATACTCCAGTCAAATCTTAGTTGTTTATTCATTGCCTTGGTCCTTCTTATTGGGAGGATGAACACCAGGCATATCTAGTCAGCTATCTTGCTGATGCCACTCTGCCAATATTTAGAAATGATAATTTAATTGAATGATACAATTGAGCTTTGTAAACAAATACATTTGTATATGCAGATATATACTTTTTCTAAGTTTTGCGGACTGACTTTGCTATCATATTAATTTATAACTGCACTCAATAACACTAAGCCCATATGTATTCAAAGACAATATATCCAAATATATGGCATGTTTTGGTTTATTTAGCATCACAAAATTCTCAAATTGCACTTTTATAAAACTGAAAAAATGAAAGAATATAAATACCAGCTCATAGGCAGACATATGACTACATGTGAAAATTATCTATATACAGATCTAACTACTGTTTAATTTGATGTTTATAGTCTCAATCTTCCTTTCCTCCTTTTGAAATTCTCTCATGCTGCTTATTGACTTATGGTTCAATTTCTTCTCTTTCTTTTCCCCCCTAACCTACTTTCTAACATTTTACTAATGTTATACTCATTTGTATTTTGACACTTTAAAAAAGTGAGTTTTTTTACTTTGAATGAAAAATGTAAACACATATCCAAATAAATGAAAGCAGGGACTTAAACAGATACTTGTGCTGTATGCCCATATTAGTATTATTCACAATACCAAAAGGGAGGAAGCAACCCAAGTGAATGTTGACAGATGAATGGATAGACAAAATGTGGTACATATTAATACTACAATGGAGTATTATTCAGTCTTACAAAGAAAAGAAATATAGACTCATGCTACAATATAGATGAACTTTAAATAAATTATGCTAAGTGAAATAAGCAAGTCACCAAAGGACAAATACTATATGCTGGCACTTGTATGAGTTACTTCGAGTAGTCAAGTTTGCAGAGACAGAAAGTAGAATGGTGGTTTCCAGGAGCTAGGGTGGGAAGGGAAATGAGGAGTTAGTATTTAATGGGTACAGAGTTTTAGTTGGAGAAGAAAAGTTCTGAAGATGGATGTTGATGATAATTGCACAACAAACAGTGCAAATATACTTAATGCCACAGAATTGTACAATCGAAAATGATTAAAAAGTAAATTTTATTTTGTATCTTTTTCCAGAATAAATAATTACAAGCATAGCATAGAAATAGAATATATTATATCAAGTTTGGTGATGATATTTTTCATTTTTAGACATATTTAGAATTTGAGGAGCCCTAATTTTGGATAGTTTAGTCCAGGATTTACCAATACAGATTTTAAAAGCCACAAACAATTTCCATTTTCAACCAGATTTACTGGGAACATTTTATAAAACCAATCAGTTTTGTTTACCGATATTAGGATGTTCTTATTTCTAGTAATGAAAGTGTGAGAAAACACCATTAAGACTAAAATTGCTATCATACTGACTGCCTACAATGATTTGGAAAATATCCTAAGTTATATACATCCCATATAAGTAAAACATGAATAAACAAAACAGAAATGTTTAATAAGATGCAATTCAAATAATGCTGACCTGATTTTCCTATCTGGTAGTTGTTTTTTATTTTATTTCTAAAAGGAATTCAGCGTTTCAAATATATCATCTAAGATTCTGTTTATATTTATATTTAATGAGATGCTATACCAACTTGAGTCAATGACACAGAATTTTACAAGATCAAGAAGCTTCTTCTGGGTCCATTTCTTTTTAAGTTCTTTCTAAACAACCCAAGAGGCAGCTGGTGCTCTATAAATTATATCACCTACCTTTACAGGATTATAAAAAAAATGTGTTCAGCATGAAATCTTAGCTACAGGGTTAGCTCCATAAATTAAGCATGAAATAAAGCTCTTCTCTTAAAAAATAATTTGTAAGATTTTGATATTTGTTTTTCTCAAGTGAAACATTCTTATAAAGTGTAAAAACCTCCTGGTGGAAAACCTCTGTGGAAAATGGAGCAAGACAGAAGGGTTTTAAAGATCTTTCCTGAACCTACAACCTTCATAACTTCTGTTTACATGACTCTGTGTGTGGCAAAGCTCCTACAGCTCTCACAAAAATAAGTGGTTGAGATTCCTGATAGCATAGCAGAGCTTCTCATTGGAATCCTTTCACCTTCTTTTGCCTGTGTATCTGTATAAAAGTTCTGTGAAACTTATTTCAACCCCAAATCACAATAACAAAATATTTCATCCTAGGTTACACAGTTCTTCTGAGTATTTTGTTTCATTCTCCAGTCTGTACCTATGGGATTTTAAAAAGCTCAGAAAAATAAAAATTAAAAAAAAAGAAGAGAAAGAGAGAAACACAAAACAAAATGAATAGTCCCTTCTTTTAAATTGTTACTAAACACCAAAATTCCTTTCTGTTAATCTAATTAAAATTAGTGATATCAATCATTTAACATTTTTATCTTCAACAAACATTTGGACTCATGACCAAATACAAGACCAAATACAAGAAATTGTATTTGCTGATAAATATGTTTGAGTTGAATTGAAATCCTAATATGTAACCTTTAATAAAGCATACCAGTTGAACTATAATATAGAAAACCTTATTCCACATTATCTAAAACCTCAGAGTTGTACCGAGCTTGAAAAAAAAATGTTTTTGATGCCAAAAACCTCGGGAAATGATACCTGGAATTTTACTTTAATGAAGTAGATTTATCTAAGCACTAACATTATCTGCTTAAGTGAATTGAGCCTAGCAACTCAGAGGCCTCTTGACACCTGTGATGACTTGATAATTACATTCTACAAACATTGATTTTCCCATCATTTGTCCATGATAGTTGGAATCTCAGAATTCCAATTTCCCCTATGCTATTTGGGCACATTCTTTAACATCTCTAGGACTAAATATTCTTATTCTTAAGACATTAATAGTGAAAGTACCTAACTATTCAGTTCTCATGATATGATGTGTGTCCAATGCATGATAGTTTCTGAAAGATACTGATTTCTCAATAAATATTTGCTAATATGTTTAGTACCAACAGGAAAAATGGGTTAGGATAACGATTCTGGTGCTGATTCTCCCCACAGTAGGTTGTAGGTGAACACAAAAGAAATATACACATTTAATGGTTTCTAGAAGAATTTGTTTTCAAGTTAGGCCATTATTTTATGTTCAGATTAACTATATACTCAAATTTAAAAAAAACGCATGAGGATTTTAGTATCAGTTCATAGGCGAATTTCAGCAAGGAGGACAGGGAAGACAAAAACAGGCTTTGTGGCATAGGAGGGATTTGTTAGAGATCCTTCAGCTCAGCTAAGAATTAAAAAAAAAAAAATGGGAAATTTTATAAAGCATTTAAAGGCAGGATGACCCGGATGCATTGGTGAGGAAAATACAGAGTCTAACATCACTCGAAGACTCTAATCAGTCAATGTAGTTTTTAGGGAAACGTTTCTAAATGAGAGAACATAAAATGAAGAAGATCACGTATGTAATTATCTTAATAATCCAGACATGAGATGAAAAGCATTGAGTGTTTTTTTTTTTTTTTCCTGACAGGAGGACAATAGTCCCAAGAGCCATTCTTTGTTAACCCTACACAGGATTTTACATTTTGAACTAGTGCCATATAGTGCTGAGAAGGTTAATTTCCCAATTTGTGCCTATATAAACACTTTGGTTCTCAATCAAAACACTTTATTCACATAACTGACAACTATCTGCACTTGATTTAGTGCTGAAATGCTAAACTAGGACTTATGAAAATGAGAATGTTAAAATTGTAAAAGGCTAAAATTGAAAATAATGATCCAATTCAACTCATTATTATTAAAATAAGGAAACTGAAGGCAAAAATTATACAACTGCATGTACATTTGTTTTTCTCCTAAGAATCAAAAACCTTAGGTTGCTGAAGCAGAAAATTATCTGGTTCTGTGAACTCAGGCAAAAATCCACTGTTTCAGGGGAATTAGGAGGAGAAAATGCATCAGCTTTTAAAGAAACTTAAAAATCTTCTCACACTCCACCCCACTGCCACTTGGGACCAGGTAAAGGATCACTGCTTCTGGAGGAGGTGTAAAAGAAAATTACTTCTGCACCAAGGGAGGGGCGAAGATTAATTTTGGGCCCAGATTTTTGCACTAGTAAATGCAGATGTGTAACGTGGGGTGGGGAGAGGGAACCTCCAGACAGTGACCACAGACAGATACATTATTCCTGTGGAAAGAAAAGTGCAATCTTTTGTCCCGATTGTGGGGTAGAAAACTTGCAATGATATAAAGCAAATGTTTTTTTACCACTGCAAGGGGAAGGGGGCAAGATATTATTTCTTCCCTATAACTGAACACAAATGAGTGACAATTTGGCTCTTATTTAAGTGAGAGTTAGATAGTACTGAGAATGCCCCATGTTGAATGTCTGAGGCTGAGGCTGGCTCAAAAATACCCTGAATCATCCCTCTTTCTCCAACATAAATTTTGTGGCTAGTCATAAGCAGTAGTGTCCTGAGGCTAGAGAAAAACAAGAAAGTGAAGAGAGATCCTCTGTATGAAGCAGGTGTGTAGGGACTGCTGTAAACCAATGGCTGAACAGGAGGATTGACATGTATTTTCCTGAGCCTCAAGCTAGGCACATAATGGCAGTAGCCTACTGCTGGATAAATTTGAATTATGTGGTTTACTGAATGTTACAACACCCACAGCAAAAAACAACCCAGGTAAACTATTGGCTGTCTCGACTCAACCCTTGCCCCTGCACCTTTTCACACTAACAGCATAACAAGAATCACAAAAAAAAAAAAAAAAAAAAAAAAAAAAAAAAAAAAAAAAAAAGTATTAACAATCGACAAAAATAATTATCTCATAAGCTAAGATTTTCTTACACCTGATGATTTGCATTTCTTTAGAAATTAGGAGACTCATATAAAAGTAAGTAAAATCAAAACAAACCAAACATTGTCAAGAGATAAAGAAATTAACAGAATTAGACTCAGAGATAATCTAAATGTTGGAACTCACATGCAAGTACTTTAAAATAATAATGATCAAAATGTTAAAGGATCTAGTAAAAAAAACAATATTATACACAGATAGATGGGGAATTTCAGCAGAGATGGAAACAATAAAAGGCAAATTCTAGAATTAAATGAAAACATGAGAACAGAGATGAATTATATCAGCAAGCTAATTAACAGAATGGTCAGAGCTGATGAAAGAAAGTAGTACATTTTATAGCAGGTCAATAAAAATTATTTAAACTTAAGCACAAGGGGGAAAAAAAGCAAAAAATTGAAAAAAGCAATAACCTCAGAGAATTCAAGAATTTTGTGATAATATATTAATAAAATGGACTAAAATACAGTTCATTAGAATTCCAGAAGGAAATTACAAAGAGAATGGGAGATAAGAAATATTTGAAGAAATGACTAAGAAGATCCAATAAACTCAGAGAACCACAAGAGAGATTAATACAAAAATTAAATTAAAGAAAAACTTAGAGTAATCATACTGAAAACCACAGGTAAAGAAAAAATCTTGAATTAAGCCACATAAAAATAGTAATATTACCTAGAGAGAAACAAAAGCAAACATTACAGTGAACTGCTTGTCAGCAACTCTGCAAGCCAGAAGCCAATGATATAAAAATCTTAAAAGAACTGAAAGAAAAAGTCAACCCAGAATTCTATACCCATTTAATATATAGCTAAAAATAACAATTAAAAGAAGACATTTTCAGAGAAATAGACATGGCAAGAGTCCATTGCCAACAAGTCTGCACTAAAATAAATGTTAAAGGTATTTCTTAAAGCCAAAGAAGTATGGAAGCAGATGGAAATTGAAACTACACAAAGAAATAAAGAGTGACAGAAGAGATAAAAATAAGGATAAAAAGCCCAATTATTTTACATTGCTCTAAAGATAATTGATTGTCTAAATGAATAAAAAAAGAGTATACTATACAGATAATATTTTAGAATATAATGCATAACATAAATACTGCAGAGTTAAGGAGGGAAGGAATAGAAACATATACTTGTAAGGCTTTCACACTGTATATGTGTTGATATAATATAAATTGTAGGTCACCATAATAAGCTAAAATACATATTGAAACCCCCAGAGAAACCACAAGCATTTTTAAAAGGTGGTATGTATATTAATGTTTTTATAGAACGTCCAGTTTTTATTTTTTAAAGTAGTTGTTGTGCTTTTACATATGAGGGGAGTTTATTCTTAAATATCCATGTTTTGGAAATTAATGATATTAGAAAATTAATTTATTTCTATCTAAATTTTACCTTAATATTAGATTTTAAAATAATTATTTAAAAATCCCTCTCAACATCAGGAAAACATGTTAAAAGTAGTATCTTAAGATTAGTATGTACTGCATTAAAATTTTCTGTTGCTTCATGAAATCATTTCAATTAATTTCAGGCTTGGACATAACATAAATTTGGGACCACATAAAGGTAATATAAAGTAGTACCCAACATGGGCACTATCAGAAAATCTCTCAAACTGAAAATTTCTTGAGACTCTCACTTGTCACTTGAATCCTGCTATAATCACCAAAAATATAATACATGAGTTTTTCTCTGAAAACGATTTCCGTATGACTTGGAGAAAGTTCTTATATTTTGATATCTTTATTTCCCTCATAATATTAATGAATATTTGAAACAAAGGCAGTAAGTTCAGAAGAATAAATACACAAATAATTTGCTGAGTTTCTGTGTGTTCTTTTAATGCTATTTTTTGCTAGTAT
>NW_012152496.1:390198-392180 GCF_000956105.1 Propithecus coquereli
TTTCAGCTTCCTGGTACATTAACTTTCCCAGAATTTTTATCATGCTGTACTCTTTACTTTTCTCATCTCTTAAAGATTTTTTTCTGAATGCATATTCTTTTAAAAGTAAGTTATCATAAAGATGTATACACTAATACAAAAAACAAAGTTCTGGCTAGAATATTAGTTCACTCTGTAAGTTACTTTTCTATGACACGTATAACTTTTAAAGATTCTTGAAATGAGGTGATGTGGGGCTTCTGCTTTAAACCAAGATAAAATAACAGAAAGACCAGACTTATTCCATATAAAACAACAAAAATTTAGAACAAAAATACATGAAATAACAGTTGGCAAAACACTGGACATCAGGCAAAAAGACACAGTGATTCCAGAGATAGGAGCAACAAACAAGGTAAGCTCCACAAATGCCCTGGCTTACTGACTGCAGAGGTTCCAGACTGTAGAGGTTTGGAAGGACTCTGCGGGAGCCTGGTGTTCTCCCTGAGTTGAGGAGAGGAAGCTCATAATCTGTTAAGACAAAGTGGATGGAGCTCAGACAGCAGAGAAATGAAGAGTAGAGAGTTATTCAGAAAGAGGATTCTGAAAATGTATTTGCACAGGGTATCCCTGTAGTTTTCAACAGAATAATAATGATCAATGCATACATCTGAGTTAACTGTCAGTGGTTGTGGAAGCAACCACCCAAAGGATTAGGAGATTAGATGATCGGAGAGAACAGTACTTTACGCTCATACACTAATTGGATTAGCACAATTTTCCACTAGCCACAATGGAACCGAATTGCCTATAATCCACAAGACATGGAGTACAGGACTCACAATGGCCTTTTCTTAGTAGTGGGAAATTATTAGCCCTATGAAAACCACTATTTTCTTCACAACTAACAAGTCTTAAGAGTAAGACCCAAAAAGATCAAACTTTTTTCCAAATGACTTAATTGCCTCACAAAATAAAATTCAAGAACAGGTACAAAAATATCTAACACTCTACAAGTTGAGATTCAAAGTATCCCCCACCCAATCAAACATTATTAGACATGCAATGAAGAATAATATGACCCACAATGAGGAGAAAAATCAAACCAACTAAGAAGTAACACAGGTTTTAGAAATAGCACACTAGATCTGTTATGTCACTAAAGTAGATGGCACTATTGTATCTCAGTCATTCAAAAAGCTGGAGTAAAGATCGTACATATTAAGTAGAGACATAAAATATGTACCTTGAAAACTGAAATCAAATTTCTATAGATGAAAACTATAATGTCTGGGATAAAAAATACAATGATGTGCAGCGGCAGTTTAGACACTGTAAAGAAAATTGAAATAGCAAGAAAAACTATTGAAAATGAAACAAAGACATAAAGAAGAACCCCATCACCACCACCCTCCACAAAAAAAAAGAAAATCTCCGTGTGCTATAGTAAAATTTCACGTGGAAAATTACATATGTAATTGGTGTTTTCTAAGCGAATAGAGAGAGGAGGAAGAGAAAAAGTATATGGGGACACTGAGTTTGAAAATATTATAAATGTAATAAGAACTAAAACCCCACAGGTATAAGAATTTCAAAGCACTCTAACCATAAGAGACATGAATGATACCACACTAAGACACAGCAAGATCAAATGGCTCAAAATCAGTGATAAAGAGAAAATCTGAAAGACAGCCAGAGGAAAAAATGACACAGAACATGCAGAGGAACAGAGATAAAGATGAGAGTAAATTTTCAAATAGAAACAATAGAAATGAAATGATAATGAAATAATATCTCTAAAATACTGAAAAATATCAATTTAATATTCTATCCATAATGAAAATGTTTGTTTGAAATGAAGGCAAAATGAAGACTATTTCAGGCATATAAAAACTGAAATATAAGAAATGTTGACAGACGTCCTCATGCAAAAAAAAAAAATGAATGATGCCAGATGGAAATTGGATATAAAAAATAAAAAATCATAGCACGGTATAAATCTG
>NW_012152496.1:395160-397907 GCF_000956105.1 Propithecus coquereli
AGATGAAATACAATTGTTAAAAATCCATCTAATATCATTCCTGCATACTAATAAGACTATATAACATGCCATCAAGGTTTGAAAACGTTTTAGAAATTGTAGCTTTAATAAAACAATCAAATATTTTTCTTCATTGTTAATAATTTATGACCATTCTCACTTTTTGCCAGAATCTACTTCTGAGACTCACCTCATAATCATTAGTCTCACGGCAGATACCATGTTTGTCTTGCTCCTAATTAAGCCTGAAGGGAATCTGGAGCACAATTTTATAAATATAGTACCCTCATTCTCTTTTCAAAAAGTAGCAAGAACGAAGATCACGTGGAGCATTGGAAATGAATTTATCTGATGGCCAGAATTCAAAATTTCAGAATTGGCATAATACACAAAGCAATTAATGTGGCATTTTATATACAATAGACTTTGTCTAAATTTCTTTATTTTTTCATCTCCTAATTGATAGTATATTCAAATATCTCTTTTACCCCCATAAATCAAGAGACATTATTGTCACAAAATAGTCATCGTACTGTTAATAAAGACAATACCTGATTCTTCCTTTGATCAAGTTCTCAGGAATTATGAACAGAACATACTACTCTATCCTTGAAACTTTCTCATTGCTTGGCTTCCATGCCTCTATTCTCTATGTTTCCCCCTTGTGTTTTTCACTCCTCAGTTTCTTTTACCAGCCTATCCTTATGTGCCCCCCCCCAGTATTGGTATTTCTGAGGACTTTGTCCTAAAGCCCTCACGTTTCCACTCTCTTTACTTTTACCTGAACAACCTCATTCACTCTCAATCCTATGCTTTGCTGTCCTGAGTGCTAAATCTTAACATTCATTTGTGACTGAATAATTCCACATAGATATATCATAAGTATCACAAATGCTAATTTTCTAAAATTGAAAGCATTATCTTCTCCTTAAAGATGAAACTTTTCATGATTCTTTACCTCAATGAAAAGAATTATTGTTAAACTCTTGATCTGAACAAATCTAGGATTCATTCATGGCTTTCTCATTCCAGTAACTCATCTATGTCTAGTTGATTTCAAGGTCCTGCTCTCATGAAACTACAGAAACAAAACCAAGGACCATGAGCATTCAACAGAGGACACCATGTTGTATATTTCTAAGATTTCAGGTATATTAAAAAGAAAAAAAAGAAAAGCAAAATTAAACAGGATTTCAAACTAGTGTGCTTTATCATAAATGTCCATTTGTACTATATTATCTTCATTCATTTCATCTGTTACCAAATTATTTTTGGTATTTTATCTTAGTTTTTAGCTCATAATACATCGATTCATTTGTAATAGTACAACACATGGTGTTTGGGAGTCCAGAGTCTGGAGTCAGATTTGCCTGATTTCAAAACCCTATTTCTCTATCAACTCAGTAGGTCAGGATAGCTACTTATTATTTTTGTATATCAATTTCTCATATGTAAAATGGAAACAACCATGGTACTTTTCTTATGGTTTATTGTGAAAAGTATATAAATTAATACCTTAGAATTTGGCACATTCTGTAAATATTAGTTATATTATTGAAAGTGTTGTTTATCATTATAGTGTGCTGATAGATTTTTCAGATCATAAATTCAGTCATGTAGAAATAGAGCTTTTGTCCTTTTTAAAATTTCAAGCCCATATTTTGTCCAAGAATAGAATACTTTACTTTGCCAAATAATGATAAATACAATAAAATCAAAATTTTCTTGGTCAATTAAAAATAAACTCAAGTCTGTTTAGAATTCTGATTACACTTTCTTTTATTCCGAGGTGGCCTCTAAATTCCAGGTGCTTCAGTGGCATTGTGGTATTGTGGGAACATGCTGGATAAAATCATCCTCAAACATGGCCATCCCTCCACACCGGTGTTTGCATTCCTATTCCTAATTAATCCTTTGATATACAGGTTGCTAGAACCCATTCTATCTGCTTTCACTACCATATTTTCTAATTCTCTGTCTCTCATATCTTGTAAATTTCACACCCTTATTGGAGTATATAATGTTAACTCTAACCCCTTACTAATCTGGGGTTGCAGAAAAATGACAGTGATTTGTTGGCCCTCTTTGCCTCTGACACCATCATTGTACACTTTCTCCCTTTCGTGCTCTATTATACTCCAGCACTGGTGATTTAAACAATTCTTGTAAGGCTTCATCTTCCAGATGACCACATAGGATCGAGATGTAGGTCTACTTGTGAATGTCGCTACTTCTTTTGCAATTCCATCACCATTCCTATTAAGGCTAATCCCCCATGGGAGAAAGTACATGGCCTTTTTCTAAAATTCTAATACCATAAGTCTATTATTTCTCTGCTTTTATTTTTATTTTTCTCCAACAGCCTAGAGAAATATGTTGTTCCTCAGCTCCAGGGAAGATTAGGGCAAATGAATTAACAATTACTCTCCTTAATATATACATAATCCCCCATGGGAGAAAGTACATGGCCTTTTTCTAAAATTCTAATACCATAAGTCTATTTTTTCTCTGCTTTTATTTTTATACTCTGCTTTCTCTTTGAAGTTTTTTCCTCTATCTGATTTTAAGGGACTGTGATCAACTTCCAATACCTGAGTATAGAGGAATCTGTCACTAGAGATTCTACTTTTTATTATAATAATAAATGCCATGTATCCCTATTTGCCAAATTTTGAGAAATTATTACATAATCTCACTTAATCCTCAAAGTAATACTGTGAAGTAAATGAGTACAAGTATTACTATCA
>NW_012152496.1:397957-399085 GCF_000956105.1 Propithecus coquereli
AAAGCAAAGATTTACAAAACTGACAAGATTCATGGACATAGCAAGTGTCTGTGAGGATGTGGAGGAACAAGCACTTTATACACTGTTGATGTGAATGTAAAATGCAGCAAATGTTTTGGGATCTTTTGATAGAGGCCAATCTCACTGGGGTTAGGTGATATCTCATTGTGGTTTTGATTTGCATTTCTCTAATGATTAGAGATGTTGAGCATTTTTTTATATGTTTTCTGGCCATTGTTCTGTCTTCTTTTGAAAAGTTTCTATTCATTTCCTTTGCCCATTTGTTGATGGGGTTGTTTGATTTTTTCTTGTTGATTTTTTTGAGTTTATGGCAGCACAATTCACTATTGCAAGGATGTGGAAACAACTCAAGTGCCTGTCAATCCATGAGTGGATTATTAAAATTTGGTATATGTATACAGTGGAATATTACTAATCATAAGAAACGACAGTGATCTAGAACCTCTTATACTTTCCTGGATTAAACTTAAGCCCATTATCCAAAGTGAGGCATCACAAGAGCAGAAGAACGGGATCCACTTGTACTCGCCATCAAATTGGTACTAACTGATCAATACTAGGGTGATCACATGGCAGAAATACTCTCCAGGGATTAGAGGGATGGGGGTGTAAATCCGCAACTAAAGGACACCGGGAGCACTGTAGGGGGGGAAGGGCATGCCTTTAACTCGCACTTGGGTGATGCAAAGACATAAAGTGTAACCATAATGTTCGTACCCTCACAATGCCCTGAAATAAAAAAAAAAAAAAAAATTAAAAAAAAATGCAGCAAATGCAGGACCAGTTGGAAAAGGGTAAGGACATTTCCCCCAAGAAAAAATAGAATGTTATTCTTAGAATAAGGGAGAAAATGTTGAGTAAGTAGGGGGAAAAAAAGTTTACTACAGGTCTCACATTGGCCAAGATACTATTATAAGTATGATGTAGTTTTAGGGAAAAATAAAAGATCATGTGAAAATAAATCGTGAAATAGTTCAACAAAGAGAAACTGTGAGGCTCATCTGGAGCATGCTGTGAAGTCTGCAAATACCCGAAGAAACATTCTATTGGAGAAAGCATTCCAGGTCAGATGTATCCTTCATCCTCCTCAACATCTGAGAAAAATAA
>NW_012152496.1:405595-410967 GCF_000956105.1 Propithecus coquereli
TTGACCTGTTTTAAATTGTTCTTATTCAACAATCATGTATTTCCTTTCTTTTTTCTTTTCTGATAGTTGATACATATAAATGTAAAGGTTCTATACTGAGACCTGTATTTTGATTTTTTTTTTTTTTTGCGTCTAGGCAACATAAAAAATATTCAGAAAATCATATTGTTCAAAGCGTTCAGTCAAAGTAACATTCATTCTCAATTGTAATGCTGGCATTCTCCACATGTTACTTATCTTTTGTAAGTGCCTCAGTGATAATTTACTTCAGGATTAATATCTGACTATTTTCTGCACATATACCCATGCTTTCTACATGAGAAATGAAGTACTACTGTAGAGACACTCCTAAGATTTCTAAGGGATAAAGCCTTTGGATAATGTGAAAATAACACAAGTCTTTTTTTGTAAGTTTGGGAAGGACTGTCATGGTCCATTACCTCTCCTGGAATGTTCAAAGACTTGAGGGTCCTCCCATCTTTCCATCCTCTCATGCTGTTTCACAAGGTGATAGTAGGCTATTTTTCTACTTTCAATTGGATTCTCTCTGAAATAAGTAGTTAGTATGAAGTACAGAGGGTCAGTAGGTTCTTGAATAAATGTAATTCCCATGTATGCATTTTAAGTCAGAGGATACTAAATATAAAAAGAACTGCTAAAGAAAGCAATTATTTCAACAGTCTTACTAGACCTCTCTCAAGGGCACTAAACCGAGGTTGTAAAGTGATAATTTGGCATGTTTGCCAATATTAGAGCAGAAAGCTTTCTCCCTGAAGAACAGCTAAGCCTTTTCCCTGAACAGCTTCAGGTTGCCTCTAATGCTGTCTCTACTGCCAGATCCCTTGCTAATCTATTTTTCAATTCAAAATGCTTTCTTTCTGAATTAGTGACCCCCTGGAGAACATAGCCACATCAAGAACAAAATGCTTACATTCGTTAAGGATAAAGGAGCTTGTCAGCTAAACGCTGTGACCTAGAACAGAAAAACCTTAGCTTCCTGTGGAGAATAAGTGCTTGCTCATAGGTGCTACTTTGGGACTGAGCTCATAAATACTGAGATGTTCAGGGATTAGAAGACATGATGTAGACAAATAGGTCATTCTAAGCCTGATTTAATGATGGAATCCCACCTATTAGTTGTCAAAAATCTTTGTAAGCATTTATCTAGCCATTACATTTTAACTTTTTTGCAACATAATCATATATATCCTTGCTCTAATGAACATTAAGGGACAGAGATAGACTAACTTCATACATTTCCCTAATCTACAGAATTATACGGAATTGAAGTGTTTTTTTTTTTTTTTTATCTAAAGTAGCATCTCTTATATTTGTACATAAATCTGAATAGAAAATTTAGGCTTAATGTGTATAATTGCAGTTTACTTACAAATTTTGCATTAGATAAATATTACTTCTATTGAGAAAATTGTGAATATATATCTAGCTCTTTTTTCTGATTATATGATGACTTTTAAAATATTTTTATCCACATTTATATTTAACATTTTAATACTAAATGTTTAACATATTTGTATTTAACATAGTAATAGTAAATGTGTTTAAAGTACTGTTCACTTAAGGTATTGGAAAATTTTTTAGTCCCATGAAGAATGAGTTCATACCATTATATTTTTCTGAATTTTATCAGAATACAGAAAGCTACATCTGTGATTGCTGTTCACCATGGACATAGGTCAATCAAAGGTGACTTTCCCTGGCTTGCCTCCCTCTGTCAGTCTATTTTGTTTTCATATTTTAAATGGAGCAGAAGGGAGTTCCTGGGCAATTTGCCCAATGTACATACTGACAAGGGTGGTGAGAAAACTAAAAAAGATGACTCAGAAAGAAAAATGAGGTATTTTCTGAACATCTTAAATCTATGTAGGTTTTTGGAAGAGTGAAACTAGATCCAAAACACACTGATATAATTTTGCCAACTTCCAGTGACACAGAAGTCAGTCAATCTAAATTAAACTGGGAGTCACAAGGGAAATGTTACTCTAGGAAGCACATACTAAAATCACTCAGCTGCTGTGAAATAGGCTTGCTGACAACATGGAGTATCAATTATCCAATGTTTAAAGTCAGTGATACAAATTGGACTACAATATATATAGCTCCGAAAAGTTTTCGTTCAAGGACTGACAGATGATCTGGCTCACATATAAACAATGTTTCTTGGCACTTAACTGCAGTTAATTACAATTTGATAGTATCAATTGCTGGATAGGGAAATTAGGCACTATAAAATTAAATAAATAACTCCCTTTCAAGGAAAGATAGTTTATTTCAATTTTTTGGCATGTAGACTTTAAAATAAGGTGGTAATGTTTTAAAGGCTACTTTTAAAGAAGTGGAAATATAATGTTTATTAATGAACAATAATAATGGAGTTAAAAACAATTCAATTCCCTATCACAGCTCATTTAAAAGGTATAGAAATATTGTTTTAACAATTAGAAGAAATAGCATCAATTCCCATTATTTCTTATATAAAATACCATTAGTCCATTTATTTGGTATTAAATAGCTAATATTTTAAAAATTTGTTTTCAAACAGGGCTAATCATAAAAGTTACAAGACATTTTACAATAGTCGAAGATAATAAAAAATAAATACGATTATTTCTTGCATTGAAAGCATTATGTGTTATTTCTTATTAGTCTAATTTTCTAGTTTCACAATGCTATCTTCTTTTACAAACTCGTAATTGACTTAAGATATCCAGTCAGTGTAAGATCAGGGTTAATCGTAGCTATACAAAAGTGGCAATATTCTATATAATTGCCAATAGCATGATGTATTATTATTGAAATCAGAGAGAAGAGTATTAAAAATACATGAATATATCTTTAACATTTCCATGCATTGCTAAAGCATAGCTAATCATTACTAATAAACTAGAGCGAAACCAAGAAATTGTGGTAATAGTTGATACTTATCTGAAGATATTTGGACATCAAAGGACAGTAGGATGCAAAATGCATTTTAACATAGTCTATGAGCATATATAAGAATAAAAGTAGGGGAGAAAACAGAATTTCTCAAGAACTTTCTGGTCATGTAAGTGAATTTGTATCCATCATTTTTTTCAAAGCTTTATTGATATGCAATAAAATACACACACTTCAATTGTACAATTTGATAATTTTTTACATTTGCATATATCCATGAAGCTATCAACACATTAATGAAAGTATCCATTACTATTACCCCCAAACATTTCCTCATGTCTTTTTCTATCCCTTTCCTCCCTCCTATCCCCTCTATCCTCAGGCAACTGATTTACCTTTTCCCACTATCCATGAGTCTTCATTCCATATAAATGGAATCATACAATAAATACGAATTTTTTTAGTGTTTTTTGATCACTCAGCATAATTGAGATTTATTCATGTTGCTACATGTGTCTTTGGTTCTATTCTTACTACTGAGTATTTTCCCATTATATATATAACACAATGTGTTTACCAACAGCTAAGTCACCCTCCAGTGGACATGTAGATTGTTTCCAGTTTTTTGCTATTAATAAATCTGCCACGAACACTCATGTGCATACCTTTGAATGGACATATGCTTTCATGTGTTTATTTCTTTTAGGAGTGGAATAGATGGGTTTAATATGAAAAAATAAAACCTGACAAACTGTTTTCCAAAGTGGAATCTCCACCAGAGAATCTTGACTCCAGTCTGTCCATTTATATTTCCTCCTATGCCTGGTACTATGATCAATCACAATCCCCCTAAGTAATCATCATCAATATGGAAAACTAATAAAATAAAGGGTAAATATTTCATTTTATTGCTACAACTCAGCTGACAAACTATAGCCTGAAATACCAATGTGTAAAAATAAAAGCAAAGCTATTTCCTTACCATAGCTTTGAAAATTAATAGATATACAATCAGAAAAGCACTTATATTTGTGGAGGTGCTCTATAAAATGTAGACTTTAACTAAAGTATAAATATAGACATATTCTAGTTAAATATTCACTTTTGAGGGGGAAAAGGGAAAACAAAATTATAAGAAACTTTTATGACTTAAAATCTTTCATTGCTTTAAATAAAATAGAAACAAAATAATCTATATAACAGTAAGTGAAAGAATATTTATTTGAATATTATAGCATTTAAAATATCCAAAGATATGCTGACATCAGGTTTGCTTTTGACTCATGGCCCAAATGATTTCATCAAAGCTGTTTTTTGTTTTCCATATTTTGTCTCTCACTAATGTGCTAGTTTTAGGTTCAGTATTTGTGTGCTGTTAAAATATCAGCAGCTGCTTTAGGTTCCTTTTCCTTCAATGGGAAAAGTAGGAGGCTTTATCCCAGATTTATGGTAAAGTCTTATTTCTTCTCTTCGATTGGCTATGTATAAAAAAATCACCGTGCCCTGGACAAATCATTGCTTGGTTTTTATTCAAGTGCTCCAACCTTACCGACAGAAGTTGAAATGTAACTTAATAGAAAATGATATTCTGAGAAGAGGAATTAGGGTGGACATTGGGGAAAAGGTGGACATTGGGGAAAAATAATATATGGGAATGGCCCAAACTACATATGTCCAATACAAATAAGTCTGAAAGATCTCTGGTTAAAAGGAAGGTATTTTTGTTCTATTCACCCTGTTTTCTATCTTAAATCTAAAAAGAATACAAGACCAAGAAATTCAAGATGATATATCAAGGATTCTTATCCATAGTTCATAATGAAGGAAGACAAATGCAATAAAATTTAGACCAAAGACAGGATGGCACTAAGTAAATTCATAATTCCTTGCAGATTTTAAGAGAAGCACAAGAGTCCCAAAATAAGTTCTATTACTATCAGCAGAAAGGGAAGAAGAGGAAAATTATTCAAGCCTGCTCACTTGAATTCTCAAAGTTGGGGTTTAGAGGTATTTAACAGTTTCACAAACATCTCACTGTGGAATGTGGAGACACGAAAAGGTTGACATGCTACTGCCAATGCACTGTGGTGATTAAGGTGCAGACCTTAGCCTCACTGCCCTTAGTGAATCCTAATTCCATGACTTAGTAGCTACATGACCTTAGAAAAGTTAATCAACAATTCTGTGCCAAAAAATGCACATATGCACACGAGAAAAATAGTACTATCTCCCTCTTAGAGATTGTGGTTAAAATTTATTAAGTAATTAATATTATTGAACATTTATTATATGACAGGACTTTTTATGCTTTTTAGAACATCAAAACAGACAAAACCATTCCCTTAATGGAACCTAACATTCTAGTAGAATAAAGGCAATAAATAGTATGCTTAAAAACAATTTGTAAAGTGAGTTAAAAGGTCATAAATACTATGAAAAAAATAAAAAGAAGGGAGCAGAGTTAAAGAGTACCA
>NW_012152496.1:413971-414397 GCF_000956105.1 Propithecus coquereli
TTTTCTATACATAAGATCACATTGTCAACATAGATAATTCCACTTCTTTCTTTTCTATTTGTGTGCTTTTTACATCTTTTTTCTTGACTAGTGGCTCTGGCTAGGCAATTATACATAATGTTTTAAATATTTATAATTTGACATCAGCCATCAGTCATAACACATCTATTGTTACTTTTCAACTTGTAAACCTGGAACCTAATCACTACTCTTCCTTCCCCTAAGTCTAGTTCTTACCCAAAATAAAATAACCTTTCAATATAAAGCAAGTTATATATCTAAATATTCTATCATGAAATCATTTCAAATGCATTTAAAAACTTCAATTGAACAATTTTTAAAGTTTTTTAAAATTTTTTATTTCAGCATATTACAGGGGTACAAATGTTTAGGTTATGTATGTTGCCCTAGCCCCACCTGAATCAG
>NW_012152496.1:424217-426046 GCF_000956105.1 Propithecus coquereli
AGGACTTGTAATTAGAATATATGTAAATAAGTCTTAAAATTGAATAGTAACTAAAAAACTAAAAATATTTGGGCAAAAGAGCTAAACAGACACTTCATCAACAAATATATGCAGATGAAAGTGAGCATATGAAAACTTGCTCAGCATCATTTATCATTGAGAAATGCTAAGTAAAACAATAAGAAACCACTATACATCCTTTAGATCAGCTAATATTAAAATAACTAGCAATATGAGAATGCAGAAAAACTAGAACTCTCAATTATTGCTGGTGGGAATTAAAAAGTGATATAATCACTTTGGAGATCAGTTTTGCAGTTTCTTATAAAGTTGAACATATACATGCCTTATGGATCAGCAAACCCACTCCTAGAGAAGTAAAAGATATGTAGAGATATGTCCACATAAATCATCACTATTTGCAGCTGCTTAATTTATAATTAACAAAATCTGTATACAACCCAAATCTACATTTAAGGTGAATGGATAATCACATAATGACACATCCTTAAAATGAAAGAGCACATATTACATAAAGGAATGTACTACTTAAACATCCAAGATGAATCCCAGCAGCATTATGTTATGTGAACGAAACTCTATTTCAAGAGGTTGCATATTGTAGAACAGAATATAGCTGACTTTCTGGAAAAAGCAAATAATAAGAATAGAAAATAGATTAGTCATTGCCAGTGGCTGGGAGCAGGAAATGGGATCAACTTCAAAGAGGCTAGAAGGAACCCTGTGGAGCAATGGATATGTTCTATATCTTAATTGTGGTGGTGATTATATGACTGTGTACATTTGCCAAAAGTCATTGAATGTTACTGTTAGTGATTATACTTTCATCGACCTGACTAAAAAATGAAGTAAAAATAAACAAAATGAAATGACTGAGTGTTGCCAACGTAGTAAAATGAATCACTAACCTATTGCTGGTGGGACAGTAAAATAGTATACCTGCTTTGTATTATTACTATTTGACAATACCTACTAATGTTGCACATACTTTTAACTCAATAATTTCATGACTAGGTAAATAGTCAATGGGAATGCATACATATGTGCACAAGAAACATGCACAAGTGAACCCATAATAGCACTAGTTCTAATAGCCTTAAGTTGGAAACTACTGAAATGTCTATCAAGTGTAGAAAGGATAAATTAATTGTGATATATTCCTACAATTGTACACTGCATAGCAATGAAAATAAACACACTGCACAAAACTACCAGAAAGAATCTCATACTTAATATTAAATGAAAGATGCCAGACGTAAAAGATCACTTTTGTAAAAATTCGAAAGCAGATAAATCTAATCTCTTGCTTTAGAAGTAATGATTTCTGTACTCTTGTGCAGCAGCAGCATGCTGAGGTTGGCTCCTGTTTTCTCCCAAGAGCAAATCCTCTGCTGCTCTTTCTAATTCCTCGTTCAGTTGGTAGCATGAGCTAGCTGATGGTGTGGGTATTAATACTAGAATAACAGGGAGATTCTGCAAATTAGGAGTTGGTTTATTTGCTCTTCCTGAGAGTTAATTAGCCCAACACTGGCTTTGTGTATCGGGCAGCGACTGGGAAGAATCAAGAAAGGGCCTCTTGGGTTTTGGGTAACAATATTTCTTGATTTGAGTGCCGATTCATGACATTTTTGTTTTGAGAAATTCATCAAGTTGGATTACAACGCAATTAATGGATTCACCTACCTTGAAAGTTCCTTTAGAATTCTTAGATTTTCACTTCTTCTAAGAGCAAACACAGTCCTTGGTACATATTAAGTATACAATGTACATTTTTGAATAGTGAATTGAAGACTGAATGAAAGAAGGGA
>NW_012152496.1:426096-427037 GCF_000956105.1 Propithecus coquereli
CTTGTTAGTAACTAATCTACAGTTAACCTTAAGTAGCCACATGCGTCTATTGGCTATTATATTGAACAGTTCAGTTCTAAAAATTAACATAATGTCAAGTATATGTATGAGGTAGCAAAAGATGTTTCCCACTTAATATAAGACTAACAAGTATGTAACTACACCTGTCAGCACAATTTTGACAAATATTGCCAAAGCATCATGGCACTCTGTCCCTTGGTTTCTATATGCCTCAGAAATCCTTTTTTAACACAATGCTCAAGACAGGTGCAATCAATTGAAATTGAACACTACATAAAACAAACTTTCCGTTTCTACTAAGATACCTCCTAAAATGAAATGTGTATTACAGTAGAAATTAGGTTGCGATATTGATTCTAGGAAATGTTGAAAAAATCCCGAAATGGTATGTCTCTGACTCAAATAAGGAGGACCTGTTTAATGCTGGAGAAAGCAAATACACAGGAGATATGATCAGAGAAAGTGATAACAATTGAATCTATGAAAACAATAGAAGTTTAGTTGCTTTCTAATATTATATGTTAAAGAAAAGATGTGAAAAAAATGATAAGTACACGACCATGTAAGGAAGTAAAATTATTGAAGAGGAAGAAAACTATTAACCACGTATAATTTTCAGCATTATATTTAAAGACATGCATACACATATACATATATGTGTGCATGTATGTATATAGTAGGGCTTCACAAAGCTGTGAAAGTGCATAAGAGGTAAAGAAATACTACTGAGACCTTAAACTAAAAAATAACAATTCACCGAGGGCTGGAGGCAGTGCAAAGTTTGATCAGCCAGACTGGATAGAACTTGTTGAACACCTGTGAATTAAGTAGAAACCACACAAAAGTCACACCTTAAATACGGGGCAAAATTAACCTTAAAAATTGTCTCCTTAAAATAAAGAATATTCTAGATTAATACA
>NW_012152496.1:435428-436598 GCF_000956105.1 Propithecus coquereli
GCCAGTGACATAAAAAAAATCTAACAAAATGGAACGCAGACACAGGACCTACTTAAAAAAAAATACAAAATTTCACTTCTATTTTCTTTGTGAACAAAGAAAACAAAATATACATAAAATGAAACATAATAGAAATTGTCATGTGAATGTCACTCACGAATAAAGAAAAAATGAAATAGCTTGTCATTAAGTATATTAAAATAGTCATATAAGTTTAGTTATAAAAAAGGCTTTGACTAGATTTTCTTAGCTATGGTTGAGAGATCATCACAGTTATACACAGATTATCACATTACATATATATTTAGAGACCTCCAAATATCAAGAGATATGTTTCTAGATTTAATATCATAACATTTCATTTTTATGTGCAATCTCTTTGAGCTATGTAGAAAGTAAAGTACTACACCTTCTCTTAAAATGAAGTAGCTAAAAATTTAAGTGGATGTCTTGAGATTAATTGGCTATGTATTGAAGGAATTCAAATTCTTTTGGTTTTCATGATATTAACTAATTTGGCTTTTTCTTTAAAGCATTTCATTTTTTTTCTGTCCATTCTAAATTATATGCATGGTTTCATGTCCTATTACAATTGCTCCAGTTTTTTTTTGCCAATATATAGCAACACTTTTGGATATTATCAGATTTCTTCTACTTTATCAGGTAAAGCAGAGTTTAAATTGAAATATACAAAACTTAGTTCCAATTTTCTTTGTGTTCTCTGTCCAAAACAATGTAATTCCTTCAAGCTCTCTAATAAAAATGGTTTCTACTAAACCTCATTGGCTGGTTACTTTTAGAAAGAAATCAGATTGTCCATTATTGTGTCAGGAGCATGGGGAAGAACCTTTCTTTGGCATAATTAGTTCTCTTCTGCCCTGTGTATATATGGCCCTAAGGATATAATAAATAATATTAACAATTTTCTCTCTGGATCCTGAGGGCTCTCTCCTCAGAATTATACTTGGAAATAAATGTATGCAATTTTAGGAAAAAATATATTTTCTCTACTCCATGTGTTTGAGTGAATAAATAAGTCGATTTAACCATTATCAGCAGAGTGGGCAATCATGGCAATTAAAATGTTTTCCAATTTTATTTCAAATCTAATTTAAGAAATATTTTTAGATGAGAAAAAATGTCCAAAACACTAGGTTTTAGAGCACTAAA
>NW_012152496.1:436648-437879 GCF_000956105.1 Propithecus coquereli
TCTAGTTAGTACCAAAGAAAATAAATGCATCAGGAGGGGACAGGGTCATTCTCCTACTTCTTAAGGATCTGAAATAGCCACTCATATTTTGGTCTCTTTAAGAAATAGTTGGGTAAACAGAAAGCAAGTGCTTTACTATGGCGTATTACAATATTACAGTGGGGACTGGTGTTATAGTGCCTGACATTCAGATGGAAACACAGTTGTTTCTACACACAGAAGAGAAAAATGAAAGCCGGGAGATTTTCTGGACATATCTTCACACCAATAAGCCTGTTGGCAAAAACCAAATGAGGAATCTGCTATCCCATAAGCCAAATTACCAATGGCTGAAATCCCTTGGGAATGACAGCCAACATATCCTCATCAGGTCAAGAACCCCAGCTAGCGGTGGTGATTATAAAAATCAAAAGGAATGAGAATGAATATTAGAGAAAAAAATTTACTAATAGAAGTTTCGACAGAAATAAAAATGGTAATAGTTATTTGTATTGATTATTTTGAAATATAACTTCATTTCTCTTACTATTTAATATAGGGTGTAATCATGTTTGTTACATTTATGATTTAATCTCAAAATATCATGTGATTAATTACAAAACTTGAGGTGGGAAGGATATCATCCAGAGATATGGGACTTAAAGGTATAATTGATGAGAATTAAATTTATTTCTTCTGGGAAAGACAAATGTGTATGAGGCATAATTAGCTTTAGGAAGCATAATTACCATACATATGCTAGGAACATTCTTAGAAGGCTAATTATGTGATAAAAGATATTTCTGGTTATTAGACACTTGAGGATAGTCGTTTGTATAGTGGAGATAATCAATGTTTCAGGTATACAGGACGTTAATACCCTTCTATGTGGAGGGTGTGAAATAAAGCCTCAGAAACAGTTGATCAATTATTCACAGTGGCTGTGAGAGCACTGAGATTCCAGCTGAAGTAATATAATTAAGAGTCCATCAGAAGCAAGAGTCCAGTGGAGACTGTGCTCAGTAGAATACCAAACATGTATATGCTGTGTTCCCTGCCTCTTTGGCTTATTTCCTTTCTGCCCATCTTCCAGACTGAGCTGTCTAGAATTCAACAGATTCTATAAGTACCTGTTATCTTACAAAATATCTTAGTTCATGATACATTCACCTGAGCCCATGTCAGTTGATTAACACCAAGAAATCTGACTCTATAGCTGCCATGATTATTAATAGTAGTATAATGATTCTGT
>NW_012152496.1:440672-442635 GCF_000956105.1 Propithecus coquereli
TTGCTGTCTTGAAAAGATCAAAAAAGAAACTCATCTTATATGAAAATATACTTGTTATGATAAAGGTCTACACACAGCAGCACTCTCCATTTGAAAAGCAAATGAAATTATAATTTTACTAATATGGAAAGAGAATAAACAGAAGCAAAAATATTAATCATAGTCCAAATGAAAAACTAAATTATCCATTTGCAACATTATAGATAAGCAAAGAAAATTTTTGATACAGTGTAGTGCTATTGAGCAATAAAAATGGGGTGAACTCTTGCCACTGGTGGCAAAATGGATGAATAACACAAACATAATATTGAACAAAGAAATCCAGTCATAAAAGATTGTATACAATATGTTTCGAGCAAATGGATCTAGATTATTAGAAGTCGGATAGAGGTTAGACTTTCTTGGGTATTTTTATTTTTTGATATCAAAATGTTAAAGGAGTACAAATGTTCTGGTTAAATGGATAGCTTTTGTAATAGTTGAGTCATGGTTATAGGTATGCCCATTACCCAAATCGTGTCCATTGTACCACTTAGGTAGGTTTTTACACCTCTCCCCTGTCCCCTTTCCTGCTGCATGATTTCCACTGAGATTTACTTCCCTCTGTGTACATGTATGCTCATCAGTTATTTCCAGTATAATAGTGAGTACATGTGGTATGTGTTTTTCCATTCTTGAGATAGTATCTGTAGGAGAATGGTCTCTAGTTCCATTCAAATTGTAGCAAGAGGCATAACTCATTTGTTTTTATGGCTAAGTAGTACTCCATGATATACATATACCACATTTTATTAATCCATTCATGGATTTTTGGCCACTTGGGTCGATTCCACATCTTTACAATGTGAATTGTGTTGCAATAAACATTTGAGTGCAAGTGTCTTTTTGATAGAAAGACTTTTTTCACCCTTTGGGTAGATACCTAGTAGTGGGATTGCTGGATCAAATGGTAGGTCGACTTTTACTTCTTTTAGGGATCTCCATATTGTTTTCCATAGAGGTTGTACTAATTGGCAGTCCCACCAAGAGTGTATAAGCATTATTTTCTCTCTGTATCCATGCCAGCATCTACTGTTTTTAGATTTTGTAAAAAAAAAAAAAGCCATTCTAACAAGGGGTAATGTGATATCTCATTGTGGTTTTAATTTGCATTTCCTTGATGATTAGTGACTTTGAGCTTTTTTTTTTTTCATATATTTATTGGCCATTTGTCTATCTTCTTTTGAAAATATCTGTTCATGCCTTTTGTCCACTTTTTAATGGAGCTGTTTGTTTTTTTCCTGATGATTTGCTTAAGTTCTTTGTAGATTCTCATTATTAGGTCTTTATTGGATATTTTGTTTGCAAATATTTTCTCCGATTCTGTAGGATGTCTATTTGCTCTGTTGATTGTTTCCTTAGCTGTGCAAAAGTTTTTTAGTTTAATCAAATACCATTTATTTATTTTTGTTGTTGCTCTGATTGCCATTTGGGTCTTAGGCACAAATTCTTTGCCTATGCCGATATCTATTACTAGAAGAGTTTTCCCAACATTTTCCTCTAGAATTCTTATGGGTTAATGCCTTACACTTAAGTCTTTTATCCATCCTGAATTAACTTTTGTGAGTGGTGAGAGACAGGGGTCTGGTTTCATTCTTCTGCATATGATTATCCTATATTCCCAGCACTATTTCCTGAATAGGGCTTCTTTTCCCCAGCGTATGTTGTCATCTGCTTTGTCAGATTGGTTGGTTGTAGACAGGTGGTTTTATATTTGGATTTTCTATTATTGTTCCATATCCATTTGGTCTATATCTCTATTTTGGTACAAATACCATGCTTTTTCGAATACAATAGCCTTGTAGTATAGTTTGAAGTCTGATAATGTGATGCCTCCAGATTTGTTCTTTTTGATTAAGATGGTTTTGGCTATTCAGGCTCTTTTCTGGTTCCAAATGAAATGTAGAATTATTTTTTCTGCATC
>NW_012152496.1:442685-444523 GCF_000956105.1 Propithecus coquereli
TATTGGTAGTAGTGAGATAAACTCAAATGATTCATAATCAGTGATTGTAGTACCACCACATCTGCAGGTTGAATACTATAGACAACTATACCCCTCTCGAAAATACAAACAAATAAATGACAATGAAAAGAAACAAAACTGATTTCCATTTTTTACAGTAATCTGCCATTCATTTCTCCCTGCGTCCTAATTTTAATAAATAAGAAAAAAATACAAACTTAAAAACATATTTTAAGTTGACAACTGACAATATATATTGTATAAATCAATGAACTCACTAATATTTACTCCAAAATAGTCACTTAGTGTTTTATTTTTTTGATTGGGATTATAAATTATTATAATGCAAATGTAGCAACACCAAGATAAGTACTTCTTTGGTTTATTTTGTTTTGTTTTAGTGTGGCATAATTTCAAGTTGGTTGTTTAATTACATGGGATGGCCTCATTTAGGATTTGAGGTAGGTTGTACATTAACCCCAATTCCTTGCCCTTCCCTGAATCTATCCCATTTATCTTGTCATGCAATTTTCAAACTCCTTTAACAAAGACAAAGTATATTCTCCCACCCTTTGACTTTGGGATTGGCCAGGCAACTTATTTGGCCAATCGAATAAGGCAGAAGTTCCAAATCTAGGCTTTACTGGGCCTTGAATCCTTCTACTTGTTCATTTGTCCCTCTGCCATTGCCATGAGAAAAATGCTATCCTGCTGGTGAAAGGAGGATGAGAGACACGTGGAACAGAGCCTCCCAGCCTCCCAACAGACCAATCTGCAAAATGAGATAGTTGAGTACTTGTACAGTGAGGCAGAGCCATCTGGTCAAATTCAGCTAAACCCTGGCTGAAATCAGCTGAGCTAGACATGATCTATAAATAAAAGATTGTTGTAATTTTAAAGCCACTGAGTATGAGACAGTTTGCAATGTAACAAGAATAAATAATACATGATTTACCCTAGAAATGACTCACTTCTAAGCAAAATTTATGCCAATTCTTAATTTTATATTAGAAAAAACCATGTAAAAATCACAATTGTATCCCTTTTTTGATATCACTGATGCTACTTGTAAACTGTTGCTAATCACACTGGATAAAAGCTACAGGGAAAAACTAATCTTCTATGTGTTCTCATTGAAACAATGGCATAAACTAATACTTTAGAGAATGTGAGTGACGTAACAAAGCATCTCCTAATTTCCTAAACAAAATCAAACATCCTCTCATGTAGTTCTAATACATCTAAATTTTACCACACATTCTTTTCAAACCTTCAAATACTATTTTCTATTAACTGAGATCTAATTTTGATCAGTGGTGCTGGCATTTTCTTTTAATGACATTATCATACAAAGTTTTAATACTTTGAGTGGCAAAAGTTTATACACATATATACATATACCCACAGAAGTGACTGCTTTTAGATATCTCCGTGTGATTTTGGATTCCTGCTATTTCTTAGGATAATTGAGTAATGTCAGAAAAGAAAAAGATGAACAGTGTTTGTAATTATTTTTGTAACTGTAATGAATTCTTATAACAATAACACTAGAATAGCAATGACAGCAGCAATATTGCAACTGTTTGGCATATTAGACTCATGCTGTAGAGAATGTACAAATGATAGCAATCAGTTGTACCCCTCCCAGCTGCCATAGCAGAAGGCATACTTGACAATATTGTAATTTAGGAACAAAGTGATGGAAGAAATTGGAGTAACAATCAATCAGTGATTAAGGCAATTTTTTTTTTTATTTATTTTTATTTCAGCAAATTATGGGTGTACATATGTTTAGGTTACATGTGTTGCCCTTGGTTCCCCCCGCCACCGAAGTCCGT
>NW_012152496.1:444983-447432 GCF_000956105.1 Propithecus coquereli
ATTGCTTTGGGGGTCTTCTTCAAGAATTCCTTACCTAGGCAGATGTCTGAAAGGGTCTTCCCAACATCTTCATTTAGAATTCTTAAGGTTTCGTGGATTAAGGCAAATTTTCAAAGGAAACTGCTTCACAATTGCTCATAGTTTAATCAGTAAATATAAGTGGTTTTACTAAACTGTTCAACACTTTTGAAGGAAACACAATGATTGTGCTTTTATTGAATTATTTGTTACCAGGTTTGAGATTTTCAGTGGTCACTTTGATAACAAAATTAAAGAGCGTCTTGATTAATATTTATGAATTATTCAATTCATATGTACTGTGCTGCCTGCCTAGTAGGTGCCACTGGGGATTTAGCTGTAAACAAAATACATTTCACCTCTTTTTTCTGGACTTTACATTGGGATTAGGTAGATAATGTGAACAAAATGCTAATATGAATTCAGGCATTGACAAGTATGTTGAAAAGTAATGGGTTAGAAAATAGATTCTCACCTAAATGAGGGAAGAAGGGCAGAAGACAAGTCCCTTTTCAAAGAGCGTTCCTCATCTGAACCACAGAGCACAGAAAATGATATTAGTGACTATTTTCAAGTAATCCCAAGAGGCTTCATCAGTAGCCATAGTCTAGATGCATTGAAGAGAAGTTAATTCAATGGGCTCAGTGGATATTTTAGAGCAACAGGGCTTAATTGTCTTGAAGAAACCAGACTGAAGAGGACTCATCACAAAAATCTTTGTTGAGTCAACAAATATTTGAATTTAGACTTGATGTTAAGAAGTTAATCATATGAAAGGTATGAGAGACTTGTGCCCTAGGAAGAAGAAATAATAGAAGCAAAATGTTTGAGGCATTCTTTGGGTTGACCCTCTGTTAGCCATTTGGTGTGTTAGTTGGACTGCTAAAAGGTGTAATACTTGGCTTCAAGAAAAACATATGTGACACAAACTTGAGCATAAGATGCCTCTACATTCCAAGCATAATACAGTAAAACTGGACGATAAAAAACAAAGATGTCACTTATTATTCATGCTGATGTTCTGAGGTTTTGTCAGAAGACCTTGCATTTTTTTTCTGTTTCCCACTGGGTTCCACATCATCCACTACATCACTCTCCCTAATAACAACCTTCAATTTGAGTAATTTCTTCCTTTTGATTTACCCACATATGATAAATACGTGGGTAAATCAATTGTCTATTGTAACTTGGCATAGAATTACAGAAAATACATTATTTAAGTGGGTGTTTTATAGTCATCTTGTATATAATTTTGTTTTTATATTATTTTATTAATGGAACATATCAGAGTTAGGCTTCTTATTCTCTCAGTGATGCTTTTTTGCCCATTCTCCTGCATCTGCTTCTCTGACTCCTGGGCCAAGCATTATTTTAGACTTCAGCTTCTCCTGCAGAACACCCTTATCATCACAGTTGGAGGCCTGGAAGTGATATACCATCACAGGTTCCAATTTGTGCCTAGAGTTTTCAGAACAGCTTTATAGGTTCTGGTTTATTCCTGCTTCCTTAATTTACATAAAATCTCTGCTCCTGACAGTCCACACCAGACAAAGAAACATAGTCTATTTTTTAAAACCTTTTTAACCAGACCCCACTACAAAGTCAAATCCCTCCCCAAAATATCCAATTATTTACAAATCTCTTAGTATTCAAATTGAACCATCACAGATACAATCTAGTACAATTTTAGACTTTCAATAAATATTAATTACATCAATGAATAAATCTTTTATTTCTACATCTTTAGTGTCTAGGATGGGGACTATCACAGAGTATGATTTGATAAATTATTTTTAAAATACATGCAAAATAATAAATGAATAACCTAATCAATCCATCTATCAATGAGACCCCTCATCAGAAGACACATTAAAGTAGGATACAGGGAACCTTGGGGAAGATTGTCATGATTTATTTCTACTAAGAGATTTTTTAGCATGTAAGAAAAAAAGAATATGGCATATTAGTCTGAGAAATGATGACTATTCAAGGAATAGAATTATTTTCCATTAAGCTATTTGTCTACTTTGCTTATTTATTTATGAAAGAATTAGTGAAATAAAATACTTGAGGCTAAATATCATTATGCCATTTCATGTGTTATTAAATGCATTAAGTTATGGACACAGTTGGACACTGTCAAGGAAATATTAATTTTTCTGAATAACTGTCAATTAGTTATTATTGAAAAAGCACAGAGAGCTATGTTAGAACCCTGGGGATGGCACTTTATCTACACAAAAAAGGAGCTATATTTAAAAGAATCAGATTAAAAATACTTGGAGCAAAGCTTCACATCAGGATAATGTTTGCCCTATATTTCCAATAAAATGCATTCGAATGCATCAAGAGGCAGTAATAGATATTGTAAATGCATCAAACTGTGGAAAGTTGTACAATCCTCATTATACAAATAAGTATTTTAAATATC
>NW_012152496.1:447482-448320 GCF_000956105.1 Propithecus coquereli
TTCATATTTGAATCTATTACCAATATGACAAAAAGTATCTCATATATCATAGGTGTTAGATATTTAAGTTTTGAATTAATCTTTTTTAAGTTACTGAAATTATTTATTTCTTAATTTCTACTTTGTGTTTTGTCTCTTCTTCATTTCAGTTAAGATCAACTTAATATTTCTATAAGTTCACTAATTCTGAAATGAGCTAAGAAGTATACTCTGAAAAGTCAAAGATTATTCATGCCATATTAGGTAGAATAATATAAAAGGATAATAGCAAGCACTTTTTTGTCATTAACTAGTACTTTGTGAGTTGTCAATTATAGTTTGTGCCTTACCTTAATAGCTGTCATAATTTTTGTTTTGAGGAAGAGTTTACTTGGTATGTTGCACATTCCTACCTCAGTCTTATTTTCTCTTTAAATAATTTTAAGCCTATTTTTAAGTTTCAAGTTAAATTGCAATTGGCGATGGAATGTGAGATTTAATAAGTAATCCCATAAGTGGTATTTTTGCTTGTTTTTTTGCTTGTGTTCAAATCATAGTAAATCAAGGAAAGAAAATATTTCTTATAGAAAGAGAGGATAGTACAAGGCTATAAACTTCTTTAATGCTTAATTTTTGCTTGTGTTCAAATCATAGTAAATCAAGGAAAGAAAATATTTCTTATAGAAAGAGAGGATAGTACAAGACTATAAACTTCTTTAATGCTTAATTATTTTCTTAAAGAGAATCTGGGCTAATGTTTTAAGAATAGATTGATTTTAAAATCCTCTCCTAATTTTTCAGAAATATATTAGGTGATTCACATTTAATTCAAAATATGTTTTATTTCTTACAATATATT
>NW_012152496.1:453062-453747 GCF_000956105.1 Propithecus coquereli
GGAAATGACAAAAGCAACATACCCTACTTTGTAACTTCAAAGTGATAATGGGTTTAATTGAACTAATTGAGTCTCCTGAAAGGCAACTCAGTGGCAGAAAATCCATGGTCAATTTTTAATTAGTCAAAGTGTATCCCTGCTCATATTTAATAAACATAACAATAATTGTGCAGAACACTGTATTTTAAGCAAGTGTTAAAATCTACACTAACCTCATTAGAAAAGCCTTAGGAAGATTCTATAAATACTTTATACTGCAAGTGATAATGAAATCTATGGGTCGTTGAAAAACTCAAAAGAGGTACAAATAGTGGAAAATTAATTTCACAGAGCAAAAACAGCTTGTCCACTCAGCTCTTCAAGGATGAGTATAATGAAATGTACATGGAAAGAATTGAATTTTCACTTCTCAAGTTCTAAATAACCAGGAAGAAAAACCCAATCACATAGCACATTAAATGTTTCCTTTTGTAACTTCATTACCTTTATAAAACTAGTTAAACAGGTTTAGTTAATAACAGCAACTAGACCCTCTGACTTTATACAGAAGTCTTTGTATATATGTGGTATATACACTTAGCAAATATATTCAATACATATGTACCTATTTAATATCACTATCCCAATGTTTTGGGGAAGCAAGGGTATTTTCTACTATATAAGAGCATTGAAAATACCATTTATT
>NW_012152496.1:458610-459766 GCF_000956105.1 Propithecus coquereli
ATGTTTGATTAAATAAAGCATGACATATATACACATAGATAATTATTTAAACCTGAAAATAATACATTAATAAGATGTTTCTAAAAATTGAAAACTCTCTATAAAATTGTGTTGAACAAAAACCTCTGTTATAAAGGTGTATATACAGTTTCATTCAAATTCAGTATCTCCAGCCATACCTGGTATGTGGTAGGTATTCAATATTTATTTCTTGAATTAATAAATAAAGCATGACATATATACACATAGATAATTATTTAAACCTGAAAATAATATATTAATAAGATGTTTCTAAAAATTGAAAACTCTCTATAAAATTGTGTTGAACAAAAACCTCTGTTATAAAGGTATATATACAGTTTCATTCAAATTCAGTATCTCCAGCCATACCTGGTATGTGGTAGGTATTCAATATTTATTTCTTGAGTTAATAAATAAATGTTATAATCAAAGATTAATAAAAATTGTCATTGATGTATCTATTTTTATCTTTGCATAAAATAGGTACAAATTAAAGAACAGAATAACAATAATTTTTTTTCTGTGTGGTGAGATTATGGATGAATTTAAGGTTCATTGTCCCTTGCATTCTTTGTTACTGTTCTAATTTTCTATAAAGTTCATTGATTATATTTATAATCTCTCTCTCTCTTTCTCTCTCCCTCTCTCATACACACACAATCAAATGCTATCAAGTAAAGGGGTATTGTCATAACTCAAGTTAAGGAGAATAAAGATATAAGTAAAGTTTTTTTGGGGGGGAATCAAAAGTAGAATAGTTGAAAGTAATACCATACTCAAAGTTCTCAATATTACATACTTTAAGATAGGCATAGATAGTCTGAATACTCAATGGCCAACATTTCAATGGAGAGAGTACCCATACTCTGCGCATAATGTTGCATAAGAAACCACTTCAATCTTGATGGCTTAAAATGATATGCTTTTGTTGAGCTCATGAAATTGCAGATAGACCATTTATTTACGTTTGGCTGGAAAACTTTTCTAGTCATTGTTGTGCTTACTCACATGTGTGACATTTGGCTGGCTGTCATCTAGGAAAATAGAGATGACTGGACCACGCATTTCTCTTTTTCCAGCAGCCTAGATTGGACGGCATCTTCTCTTAGAGACAGAAAGATTAAATAACAGCAAA
>NW_012152496.1:460296-460838 GCF_000956105.1 Propithecus coquereli
CCTACTGGCATGCAAAGGTAAAGGAGACAAGGCCTTTCCATAGCTTTAAACCCTGAAGGAAAAACCAACAAACACACAAACAAGCAAACAAATCCCACAAGAATCATATGCTTTATAGTCAAAAAATGAAGGACTGATAGAATTAAAGGAACAAAGGAAGCTAGTCAAAATGGGGCATTCTGTGGCTGCTCAAACCAGCGGCAAAACAAATGGGAGATTAAACACATGTACAAGCATATACACACAGATTTACACATAAGTTAGATTTGGAGGCTCCTTTTAGAACACAGACCCCAATAAGCCAAGAGCTAATATCAAAATCAAACTGGACTTTAGAGACTTACAGGGATTAGGTAAAGAAACAAAATCTATGTCTGGATTCTAATCACCTGCTCCGCTCCCAGGCAGAGGCTCCAAATATTCAAGAATATGTTTCAGAGCTTTCATAGCCTCTGTGCGGTGTGTGTGTGTGTGTCTGTGTGTGTCTGTGTGTATATCTGGAATACACTTGCCTTTTTTACTTTTATTCTTTTTTTTATTTT
>NW_012152496.1:460888-463754 GCF_000956105.1 Propithecus coquereli
AGCTAACTCAAAAAATAAGTCATGTTACAGAAACGAATGGCTGATTCAATTGACATAGTTAAAAAAAGAACTTGGGGTGACATCATTAAGGAGTGCTGAACAGTTGCATCAACACTACTTTGTCATTAACAGATGTGAAATATAACAATAGATATCTGTACACTTAATCTCTATCTTAAATGACAAGATTGAGGAATTTAAGATTATATTTTAATTTTATCATTCTTCCCTGAGAATTTCAATTTCTGCAATTCTGCAGCATCTAGTAAACCATGAACATTTCCTGCCCAATAAGACCTGGATCTCAGCTCTGGGGTGAGGGGGACATTATCTTAGGGTGTTTTATCTCAGGAGCAGTGGCTGTTCTGTGTATCTGCTATTCCTACACAGAATTATTTGTACTTCCTATTTACCAATTGTTCATTACTCTAACTTTCCGACATAGTAAAAAATTTTTAATCCTAAACATTTTCTGTTTAAGTTACTGTGCGGTTTCTGTCTCCTAAACGGATACTGAATTACACAAGTGATAGTAAATGACAGCTTGGTTCAGGTTGGTAGCAGTCTAGTAGTGAAAAGCAGTCAGATACTGGATGTAATTTAAATGTAGAAAAAACAAGATTTATTGAAAGATAAAATATGGATATGTTAAAAAGAAGGTTTCAAGGTTGACTCTAGGTCATTGGCCTGAACACCTGGGAAAATGGAGGTACCTTGTATCATGATGAAAAAGCCTGTGAGAAGAGCTGGTTTTGAGAAAAAAAAATTACTGGACTTAATGAGTTCAGTTTTAGATGTTTATTAAATATACAAGGGAAATGTTGAATAGACAGTTGAATACATAAGTCTAGATAGATACAAGTCAAGAAACAGATTGAAATTCACCATCATATTCATAACCATAAAACAAAGAAGAGTTAGAAGACTGAGCTTTGGGGCATTCCAACATTCAAAAGTAAGAAATACCAAGGAAACCAGAGAGGTAGCTGAAAACTGAGAAAAAATCTCGACCTAGAAACATAGGTTAAGCAAAGGGGAAAAGAGTGATTGGTTTTAAGAAATGCTACTTATAGGTCAAGTAATCTGAGTGCTAAAAAAAGGTCATTGGATTTAGCAGTTTTAAATCATTGGTAAGTCAATAGGAATAGTTTCCACAAAAGAGAGAATACGAAGAGAAACACTTGACACTGTAGGTAACAAACATAACCTCTTTTAAGGGGTTTTACTAAGAACAGAAGAGAAAAATGGTAGTGGCTCTAGAAAGATGAAGGATCAAGATGGAGTTTTCTTTTCATTTTTAATGTGGTAGAATTATATATTTTAGAAAATATTTCAATTAAGAAGACAAAATCAATGGTACATGAAAGAGACAGAGGGCAATTGCTAGAGCAATATTCTTCAGTTGTCAGGGGATATAAGCTTTATTGCATAATATTAATATTAGGGGTTGTCCCTAACTCAAGGCACTGAATTTTTAACCATAGTAGCAAAAGAGAAGGTAGTAGGTATGTGTATGTGAAGAATGTGGGTGGAGGTGGTAGTGAAAGCCTGGTCAAGTTCTTGTCTGATTATATTTACTTTACTGGTAAAAAAAGGAAATAAGGCCATTATTTAAAAGTGAGGAGAGTGTAGTGGGTGTTTGGGGTTTGAAAGAAGAAAAGACAATGATAGTCTATCAGGACAGTGGGAGAGTATATAGACAAGGGGAACACAGAATGAAACATCGTGAGCCCAGTTGTGGTTAGTGAATCATGAAATAAAGTGATACCAACCTGCCAGCATAGTTGACAGCATGTGGTATGGGTTACATTCCAGTCATGTTCGGTTGCACAGATGCATAAAAGATATAAATAAAGAGTTGCATTTAAATAAGGCTGTAGTAAGAGCCCAATATAAGCTGATGGAGGAACTGGGAACTGAGATAGTATGAATGGCATTGATAATGATTGATCATGAAATTCAAACTGAGGAAGAAGAGAAGGGAAGGTATGAATGGGTGAAAGATAGTGATAAGTGATTGGCTCTGTGGGTCAATATCCCTGGATATTTAAAGTATTTTGGGGGTTAGGAGATTAAAGAAAGTAAGCTGGAAATATGGAAGGTGGTACTTAGAAAGGGGATGTTTTAAATTGATTATAGAGAGGTCATAGTTTAACAGTAATGAAAAGTCCAGAACATGGTAAAAATGAGAAGATTACTAAGGGCTAGAGAAAAAAATAACCTTAAAGAAGTAGAATTGTAGATTATTAGAAATATAATCTCTATGAATCATTTACATGGGGATCCCTGGGTACATAGAGACTGATTTCCTGATAAAAAATTAGGTAAAAATAATGTATGTGAAATCTCATATTTTTATTTGCTAAGCTAATTGAGAGTTTCAGCTGCATATTGATCTAACCAATTTATTAACACATTTACAGCCTACAGAAAACCATTCAGAAATAGTCTTTTTAAAGTACAAACCAAAGGGGCAATTCTTTCTTTTCTTTCTTTTACTTTGCTCACTGAAAGTAACCAAATGTTACTAATGAGAGTCCAACAAAATCTTTCCAGTACAGATGTAAATGTATCACATTATTTGACAAATATTATTATTTCATCATACAAGATCAATTTCAATAAGAGGTTTTTTTTCCAATCTTACATATTTTATTTAAATAAATATGAAATGCAAAGGAAAGAAACGATATGCTGTAAAGAGAAACCTCCAAGATAAGTCAAGTTTGAAAATATTAGGATTAACAAATCATTCTTAGCCTGGTTATTAGAATTTTGGATTTTTTTTAATTGCTTAGTTCTATACTCACAATATACAATGATTTCCATTTTCAACAAAAAGAGTGAAGTGATTAAATTTGTGACT
>NW_012152496.1:464772-466459 GCF_000956105.1 Propithecus coquereli
CACGATAGCAAACCCCAAGGTAATTTAGCTGGTTGGGTTTGGATTATGGTGGGGGTTACTGATAAAGTTGCTGAGTTTTCATTTATGAGTCCATTACTACAAGAAAAGGCAGTAGACTGGAGAAATTGTCAGTTAGGTTGATAACTGTGCATCATGTTATGCACATATTATGACTAATAGGTTGATAATCGTGCATCAGGTTATGCATATGTTATGACTAATATAATAAATATGGTATTGTAAGGGAACTTTAGGATTGCTGAACAGGGCTAGTTTGAAAATTATTTTCAGGGTCTCAGGTTTTTGGTGGAATTGTCCTGGCTGTTGCATCTTGCTGATCCAAGGTGCTTGACATTGTTTGTCCCATTTTCTAGTAGAAATGTAGGGCGCTGGTACTTTCAACCATGACTATTCACTTTCTGTGTCTTCATGGTTGAAATGCATTTATGAATCATTTTATTTTCTTCCTAAGTTACTAATGAATATTGAATATTCTCTTCATTCAATTTAATAATTTTATTGGCTAATTTACAAATATAGTCAATTCAATAAAATCAAGTGGTTTAACAGGCTTTTACTATTCTGTAATATTTTGGAATGATGTAATTTGGGTTTAGTTTCAGTAGTCCTTAAACGACTAGAATTATGATTTCCAGCTATGTCTTAGGTAAGAGATTCAACTTGGGATGTATTCCTGATTTCTTTTTCTGAAAGCTATGTTTAAATTTTAACAGAGAAGAGAGAAACTTGCCTCCAATAACTTTAGAAAAGTAATTTCACAGTATGACGCATTGGTATTTTCAGAATTGATTTAGATTCAATAATTCAGTTACTAAGACCTTCAGTTTTGAACCAGTCCCTAGCACTGCTGCCTTTGACTATCAGAGATTTCAGATAGTCTATTTGTCTGCCAAGTTTAATGTCTCATCATAAATCTCTGCCTTGTTAATTCACGTGGCTGGCCTTGTTCTTTCCTACGATATTGTGAGCCATCCTCACCCTCATGTTTCACTTCAAATATCAGCACATTAATTTTCATATTTTAAAATGTCCCTACTCATCTAGAAAAACAAAGATTTTAGGCTAGTGTTTTAGTATAAATTCTTGCTGCAATATATTACAGTTACAAGCAATTCCTTGGAATCATTCATGCTAAGGAGGATTGCTGTCAGGCTGACAGCAGAATTTGTAATGTCAATAGAGGTAAACTATCAGAAATATGCCATTTGCTTCTTTTTCAATCCCTTTAAAAGGAAAAAAAAAAAGAAAAGGGAATCTTAATGCACAAAAATAAGCAAAATTATCCTAAATGATTCTGTAATAGTTTTTGTTAACTACTGATTACCAAAATCCAATTGCAATCTTCTCAGTGACTATAAGGAACTAAATGCTCAAGAACTCAATTTGCTGTCAATATCACAGGGAAATGGTTACATGAATGAGCAGGAACATAAAACAGCTGACAGCTATTTTGTGATTGAATTGACTATAATGTCAATCAAATTATTCTGCATCCAAGTAGGAAAAATAGTCTTTAGTGCCAGCAATTATTTCAAGGTTGACTTATCTTGTATTTGCTTCGCTGAGCCAAGAAACTCCATCAATAGACATTAACTCTTTTAGCTCAAGTAATATTATTCTGAATAGTCCCTGTTTGATGCTATATTCAGTGATCACAATTTAGACG
>NW_012152496.1:467754-469499 GCF_000956105.1 Propithecus coquereli
TCTATAAAGTTCATTGATTATATTTATAATCTTTCTCTCTCTTTCTCTCTCCCTCTCTCTCTCATACACACACAATCAAATGCTATCAAGTAAAGGGGTATTGTCATAACTCAAGTTAAGGAGAATAAAGATATAAGTAAAGTTTTTTGGGGGGGAATCAAAAGTGGAATAGTTGAAAGTAATACCATACTCAAAGTTCTCAATATTACATACTTTAACATAGGCATAGATAGTATGAATACTCAATGGCCAACATTTCAATGGAGAGAGTACCCATACTCTGTGCATAATGTTGCATAAGAAACCACTTCAATCTTGATGGCTTAAAATGATATGCTTTTGTTGAGCTCGTGAAATTTCAGGTAGATCATTTATTTATGTTTGGCTGGAAAACTTTTCTAGTCATTGTTGTGCTTACTCACATGTGTGACACTTAGCTGGCTGTCATCTAGGAAAATAGAGACGACTGGACCATGCATTTCTCTTCTTCCAGCAGCCTAGATTGGACTGCATCTTCTCTTAGAGACAGAAAGATTAAATAACAGCAAACGGACAGAAAAAGTGTCTTATGGGGGTATCACATTTAAAATTATTCCTTTAGGCAGAGAGTCACATGGCTGAGAACAAAGTCAGAAAAGCCTGACTATGGAAAGTTATCTTGCAAAGGACAGCTATACAGGGAGGGGTGAAAAATTGAGGCCATTAATAATATCATCACAGAGTAGTTATGTAGCCGTGCAAGCTTCTTAATCTAGGAACTGGTCTTTTCAAAATGGGATAGGCTTCAGAACCCAATATTGTTATCAGCCTCTGCTTCTCTTGTGCCAGCTCAGATTTCCTGTACCAGATCTGCTAAGTTACTAAAAGGATGCAGTAAAAAGAGCCACTAGGCCTTATAGATTTGTCTGTCTGCCTCTGGTCAATGGGAACATATTAAATATATCCAGTAGCTCTAACGATAAGTCATTGTTTTCCACGGTGATGTCCGGGGATGAGACATGCAAAAGATCCCATGGAGTTGGGTCACATGGGAAGTAAACTCTTCAACACCATGCCAAGAGATTTGTTGACGTGGATCGGGAGCCATTTATCAATACCTATAACAGAATAATAAAAAAAGTTATTCAAACCCATTTGGCACTATGAGAGTGTACTGGCATTATATGCACTCATTTGCAACTCATCAAGGTCTTCTACTGCACTCTGAATTGAGATAAACTAGAGTGCTCTTTGTTTTTGCAGAATGATCGGTCCTATAGGGAACCAAGATTTTCTTTTTTATCTTTCTTCTTTTTTTTTAATCAGGAGCAACATCTGAGAGCAGAGAAGTGTGGCCATGTAAACACTCAAGGCAAGGTCAGTATCCAATTTCATTTAGGTCTTATATCCTTGATCTAAGTAATATGAACTGTCAATCCATTCACTGAGGTCATATAAATTATCCACAAATCTACTGAAGTCAAAGTAGGCATAAAATGAACTGCCCATCCATCAGCCGAAGTTATAAAAAAAAAGAAGTTTCGTCTTCCTTTTTTGGGGAAAAAAAAGAAACATACAATGTTCTTCCTCGAATTTCCTTCATTGCTCTCATAATTCCTGTGTCTATGTCTGTGAATGGACTGTAAATACCTGACTACAATAGCAATGTGTTGATTTCTTGAGTTTTTGTGATTGATATCTTTCTTAATTTTTGTTGCTGTTGTTGAATGTACCTAGTACTTTCACATCTTGTGCAAATATTTTTA
>NW_012152496.1:478444-478775 GCF_000956105.1 Propithecus coquereli
GTTCCAATTTAATGTGGAGTACATGTTGTGTTTGTTTTTCCATTTTTGCGATACTTCACTTAGAAGAAGGGTCTCCACTTCCGTCTAGGTTATTATAAGAGGTATTAGTTCACCATTGTTTTATGGCTGAATAGTACTCCATACTTATACCATATTTTATCAATCCACTCATGTATTGATGAGCACTTGGATTGTTTCCACATCTTTACAATTGTGAAGTGTGCTGCTATAAACATTCTGGTGCAGGCGTCTTTTTTATAAAATGTCATTTTTCCTTTGGGTAAATACCCAGTAGTGGGTTTACTGAGTCAAATGGTAGGTCTACTTTTAG
>NW_012152496.1:479271-479584 GCF_000956105.1 Propithecus coquereli
CCTAGGTATTTTATTTTCTTTGTATTAATAGCTGTTGTGAATGGTATTGAGTCTTTGACTCTCAGCTTGACTCTCAGTTTATTGCTATATAGGAATGCTAGTGATTTATGTACATTGATTTTACAGCTCTGATAATACAATTTCCTTTGGAAGGCCAGTTAATGGAGAATATTCTTGATCTATTTTCAAATGGTCACTCTATTAGTTTTCCAGATTTTCCATAACAAAGTATCACAGAGTAGGTGTCTTAAAACATATATTTGTTTTTCACAGTTCTGGAGGATAGAAATCAAGGTATCTACAGAGTTGCTTT
>NW_012152496.1:480825-481423 GCF_000956105.1 Propithecus coquereli
TTTTCTTTTTTATTTCAAAATATTACAGGGGTACAAATGTTTTTGGTTATAAGAATCGCTTGTCTAGGGCTATAAGTGTGCCTATCACTGAGATAGTGTTCACTGTATCTGTTAGGTAGGTTTTTGCCCAGCCCTTTCTCACCCCCTCCCCCCTGCTTGATTTCCCCTGAGTTTAAATTTCTTCTATACACACATGTTATCATGGGTTAGTTCCAATTTAACAGCAAATACATGTGGTGTTTTTTTTTTCCCCATTTGTTAGATACTTCACTTAGAATAATGGTCTCCAGTTCCATCCAAATTGTTACAAAAGGCATTAATTCACCCTTTTTTATGGCAGAGTAGTATTCCATGCTATACATATACCACATTTTGTTAATGCACTTATGAGTTGATGGGCACTTGGGTTGATTACACATCTTTGCAATTGTGAATTTTGCTGTAATAAATATTCAAGTGCAGGAGTCTTTTTGATATAATGACTTCTATTCCTTTGTTTAAATACCTAGTAGTGGGATTGCTGAATCAAATGATTGGTCTGCTTTTAGTTCTTTGAGGAATCTCCATACTGTTTTCCATAGAGATTTTACTAATTTGG
>NW_012152497.1:0-255 GCF_000956105.1 Propithecus coquereli
GACCAAGTTGGGAAGAACTGACATCTTAATAATCTCAAGTCTTCCTATCCATGAACATGCAATGTCCCTCCATTTGTGTAGACTTTCTTCGATTTCTTTATCAAAGATTTGTAGTTTTCCTCATGTAGATCTTATAAATATTATTTTTGTAGATTTATGCCTTAGAATTTTTTGGTGCTAATGTAAATGATGTAGTTTTAGTTATAAATTCCTATTATTTATTGCTGAAACAGAGGAAAGAATTAGATTCTTCAC
>NW_012152497.1:1331-3160 GCF_000956105.1 Propithecus coquereli
TTTACCAAGCAATCCATTGAGCTGTTTGTTTCAAACATTGAATGGTAGCCTTTTCAGAGTTTTTATTCCTGTTATCAGTCCACCAAAGATAGCACTTGTAGATTGCATTGTTTTAGAGCCAAGCAGAAACAGGTACAAATTCTTCACAGAACTATGATTTTATTAATCTCTTGGCATTTGTTTTGTTATTATTGTTGCAGATATGTATAGAACCCAACCACATAAATATAGTTTCTGTATATTTTGGAAAACAGCTACTTAATTCATTGCTCAATAGCTATTTAAGTGTCCTTTGTATAAAGAAACTTTCATACATGCCTCTTAGAGTTTAGTGTTAGATAAAATTGTCCCTCCTGAGCAAATGATTTTTTTTTCTTTGTGTGTCATGAATCTCAGTGCTACACTTTATATTTTGTTTCGACCCCTCCTTCTAATTTTAAGATTATGTTCATAAGCACAAGCGCCACATGGCTTCCATTTATTTTCCAGTTTTGTGTCATTGTAATCCTTGTTATACAGGTTTCATTGCATATGACTTTTATTTAACCTGCCTTAAAATCCATTTTTGGGACAAGGTATAGAAAAAAATGTGTAATATACTTATTTCTGAGAAACATCATTATACTCTAATATTTACGCACTTATTACTCTTTCAAGGAACTTTCACCTTTTAAAATAATACTTCTCCTTTTTGTTTTCTATCTAGAATTTAGCAGCTATATTTTAATGAAGTCGATCAGCTGAAGTTATCTTTTCACAAATAATTTCTACCATTGATATTCCTGGGGGCAAAAAAATGTGTGCTAGTATTAATTTTCAGCATGATTGGTGAAAGGTCAAGGGTTCCCTGGCAGTTAACTGGCCAACTACATAATTGTCTTTAAAGTGCTGTAACGTTAACAGCATGATTGTACTGCCATGAATGGCAGCATGTTGACATTGATGCTAACAGTGGGAATCAAAATATTTCTAAATATTTACTGTATCCCTCTATCCAGCAAAACAACATATTAGTGAAAGCAATTGGCATCCTGTATAGAAGGATAGTTTTTACAACATATGTAGCAAAGAACACATCTCACATATGAGGCTGATTTTAAGTCTGATATAAGTTTTCCTCCCTTCTACTATAGCTTTCCCACTGTTCACACACCCAAAAACTTGCATTAGGGAACTGGAAACTAACTTGTGTGGCTGGAATTACAGTTATTGCTGTTATTATGGATTTTTTTTTTGCTTTCTATAAGTCGTGTTGGTCCTTTTAAGAGAGGAAATAAATCATCATGCCCATAGTGTGGTTTAAGGAGGTGATAAGAAGGGCTCATTCCAATTAATATTCCTTCCCTTCTTCCCTAGATGCAATTGAGCTTGAAATATTGTCCTTGTAGTGGTTGTGGGAAGGGATACAGTAGAAGTGAGATGTGGAGTCACTCCTCCAAATTCTAATTAAATGGAATAAAAGATGAGGCAAAACCTACATCATTAAGACCAATTATTCTGTGGTGCATGCCTATACTCCCAGCTTCTCGGGAGGCTGAGGCAGGAGGATCACTGGAGCCCAGGAGTTTGAGGTTGCTGTGAGATATGATGACACCACTGCACTCTACAGGGAGCTTAGTAGATACTCCTGGGTGAGATAACACAATACATTCTTATTTCCTGAGGATGGATAAATTAGTACGTCTTCTCTGAGTTATGGGATGAGTAGCCTTGGGTTCTTGGGTGGGGAGAACGCTGGTGGGGTTTGAGGAACTCTGAAATCAGGGACACAATGCAGAAACACAGCAGCATTGAGAAGCAGTAACTAATTGGAAGAATACAGGCTATAA